>NC_087184.1:9400219-9405219 GCF_035594125.1 Scylla paramamosain
GGCCGCGGGGCAAGACGGGATCAGGGCGAGGTTGCAAACTCACCAAAACAATTAAGGGATCGTATAGGAAGACAGGCGCGGAAGGACTGGTGGTGGAAAGTTGGGAAGGAGTGGAGGAAGGAAGGAAGGAAAGAGTTGGAAGGAAGTAAGGAAGGAAGGGGGCAGAGAAAAGTATATTGTACATGGAAGGGAAAATATTGAGAAGTTAAGAAGGAGTGGGAGGGATGAATGGAAAAAAAAGGCAAGGGAAAGGATGGACGAAATGGGAACGACGTTATTCTCAAAGGGAAAAAAGAGAGAGGGAAAGAACCAGAAAAGTCAATACATTTGCAAATCAGGAGACAGAGAGAGAGAGAGAGAGAGAGAGAGAGAGAGAGAGAGAGAGAGAGAGAGAGAGAGAGAGAGAGAGAGAGAGAGAGAGATTCCACTGGGAAATAACGAATTCAGTGACTCACTTAGGTTCGCTATCAAACGGACGGCGAACCAGCAATGTAGACAGCCAGACAGACAGACCGACAGACAGCCAGAAAGCTAGACATGCAAAAAGACTGACTTACAGGTTGGCAGATAGCTTGACGGAAAGGCAGACAGACAGACAGCCAGACCGCAAGACAGACAAACAAACAGATGGACTCTAACACACACACACACACACACACACACACACACACACACACACACACACACACACACACACACACACACAGGACAAATATGGGTACGGAGACAGGCCCATACAAGTGCAGTTCAGGTCCTGTACACGACAAATAGGTAAATACAACTAGGTAAATACAGCTTGGTAAATACACTTTTTCATGTCTAAATAAGTTGGCCAGGAACTAAAATAGATTTTTAGAAAATTCATTTCAATTCCTGTATCCAAAAACACATGAAAATAAGTAACTAAAATTAAAATCACGTTAACTTATTCATTCCAGGAGGTATATTCCTCTATTTAAAAAGGCCTAGCTGGCAGCCTCGTGAGAAGGTGACAATCTGACAAAACAATTCCAGAGTTTAAAAACGGAAGTGGTGAGGGAGTGGAGATCCTTGTCAAATCTTGCATTAGTAAGGTGGACGGAATAGGTAATAAAAGAAAAGTAAATTAATGCAACCAGGCAGCGGGTTTCCTTGTTTGAATAGTGAAGGAGATGAGAGAGAGGAAAGTGATCAACTCAAGTAAGGTGGGAGAAATAGAACAGAAAGCCTTGTGTGAAGTGAAAGCTTGAGCAGCGCCATTGAAACTGACGGTAGAAAACGAGAAGACTGAAGAAGACTGACAGCGAGACGAGAGGAGCAGAGAAATGAACAGACAACATATGATGCCTTGAAAAAAAAAAAGCTGTTCTCTCAAGCTCGGGAAAGCAAGGCAGGAAATGTGTGTTTCTAGTATCTTCTTTTTTTTCTCTCTCTTCTCGCTTACCAGCCTTCCGCTACAGCCTTCCTGATGTAGAATGTATGACGAGGACGAGAACGAGTGGTAGGAGGAGGAAGAGGAGGAGGAGGATGACAGGGAAAGAGGAGAAGGTCATGTGGAGGAAGAGGAGGTGGAGAAAAACAGTGATAGAGAAAAGAGGAAAGTTTATTTGAGAGGAGGAGGAGGAAAGTGGTGATGTAGAAGAGAAAGAAAAGGATTTAGAGAAAGAGGAGGAGGAGGAGGAGGAGAAAAATCCTGATGTAGAAGAGGAAAAAAAGGATTTGGATGATGATGATAAGAAAAACATGAGAAAAAATATAAGGGAGATAGGTTAGAGAATAAGGAGAATTGGAAAGAGGAGAAGGAAAAAGAGAAAGAGGAAAAAAAGAAAGAAAAAAAGATTCACTGACTATAACATACCTCGGTGTTATAAGAGAGAGAGAGAGAGAGAGAGAGAGAGAGAGAGAGAGAGAGAGAGAGAGAGAGAGAGAGAGAGAGAGAGAGAGAGAGAGAGAGAGAGAGAGAGAGAGAGAGAGAGAGAGCATAATTGTTTCCCTCCCCTGTCTCAGCATTTCCCATCACGCTCCCTGTCCGCTTTTCACAAACTTGCTAATTGATCAGGATGGGGAAAAATCTTTATTTCCTCACACATCTTCCCTTCCTTCCCTCCCTCCCTCCCTCCCTCCCTCCCTCCCTCCCTCCCTCCCTCCTTCCCTGCTGATAGGAAGCTTAGCCAGTACTTTCTTCTGTTTTTTTCTTCATTCTATCTTCTTTCCTTCCTTTTTTCCCTCTTCTCTTTTACTTTTTTCCTGTCTTCTTCATTCCTTCTTTCGTTCTGTTTTTCTTCTTGATTTTTACTTTTTTCTCTGCTTCCTTCCCTCATTCATTTTTTTTCATTTCCCTTCTCTCTTTTTCTCTTTCCTTTCTTTCATCTTCCTTTTTTTACTATTTTCTTTTTCTATTTTTTTCTCATGTTCCTCTTCCCTTCATTTCATCCTCTTCCTTCTCTGCTTCTCATTCTCCTTTTCTATCGCTTTCTCCCTCTTCCTTTATCCTTCTTCTTTCTCTCCTGCCCGCTATCTTTTTTTCCTTCCATTTTTCCTTCCTTATCTCTCCTTTATTTTCTTTCTCCTCCCTGCCTCTCTCTCTCTCTCTCTCTCTCTCTCTCTCTCTCTCTCTCTCTCTCTCTCTCTCTCTCTCTCTCTCTCTCTCTCTCTCTCTCTCTCTCTCTCTCTCGTGGAAGAAAACGGAGTATCTCACATCTTCTATCTTCATTTTCTTTCATTTCTTTCTTTTTCTGTATACCATCCTCCTCCTCCTCTTCCTCCTCCTCCTCCTCCTCCTCCTCCTCCTCCTCTTCCATTTCTAGAATCTCTTCCTTTTTTTATTTTTCTCCCTCGTTCTTTTCTTTCTATATTTTCTTTCTATTTGTTGCTCCTCCTCCTCCTCCTCCTCCTCCTCCTCCTCCTCCTCCTCCTCCTCCTCCTCCTCCTCCTCCTCCTCCTCCTCCTCCTCCTCCTCCTCCTCCTCCTCCTCCTCCTCCTCAAGGCAAGGCAGAAGAAACAACACGAGGCTTCTTCTCTCTTTGACCTTGTAAGGATTCGAGTCAGACCGAGAGAGAGAGAGAGAGAGAGAGAGAGAGAGAGAGAGAGAGAGAGAGAGAGAGAGAGAGAGAGAGAGAGAGAGAGAGACCTTTTACATCTCTTATCCTTCACTCCCTCTCTGCCTCCTTCGCTCCCTCCTCTCCCTCCTTCACTAAGTCCTCTACTTTTCCACCGCTCAGGTTTTGCCTCCCTCCTGCCTCCTCCCTCTGTGACTTGTGGCGTCCCTCGGGTGGATGGGTCGCCTCCCCGTGGGTTTGACGAGACGGAGAGAAAATATACTGTGGGTTCTCTCAACTTCTCTCGTTATTGGCGTCATGTTTTGGTTTGTGAGTTCCGAGGTTGTCTTAGGTTTGCCTCTCATGAACCATTTGTCTTTTGGTACTGAAGTGCTGTGAAATTACTGTTAAGATGGTCTATGTTCTGTATATTTAGTACTTAAGTTTGGTTTTCTTTCAATTTTTCTCGTTAATGGCGTGATTTTTTTCTTTTTTAATACTTTTCATGCTCCATTCTTGTCTTTTAGTACATGAATGCCGTGAAATTGCTATTAAACTTGCCTGTGTTCTGTATATTTAGTACTCCAGTCTGGTTTTCTCTCAAGTTTTCTCTTTAATGTTTTGGTTTGAGTTGTGAGGCTCCCTTAGACTCACCTCCAACACTCCTTTCTTGTCTTTTAGTACGAAAACACCGAAATTTCTACCAGAACTACCTATATTCCGTAAAGTTTTGTACTCTTAATCTCACCTCTAAGTACGCAAATGCCTTGAAGTAACGATTAAAACGTGTCTAATATTCCATAAGCACCAGCAAACACTCACCAACTTTGTCACCGAACTGCCCGCCGAGTGTGACGTTAGCAGAGTGACGAGATAAAGTGTGGGAAACTCCGTGTTTGTGTGACTTGTTCAGCGCGAGAGAGGCTGGTGAAAAAAACACTGCATTGGGAGAACTTAGGGGGAAGAGAGGCAGATAGGAGAGTGACATTGTGAAGAGGTACGTGTTAATTGTTGTGTCGTGAGAAAATGAACATTGTGTGTGACTATTTTTATTATCGTTATCATTGTTGCTTCATTTATTGTTTTCATTGTTTTCACTATCATCATCACGAAAGTCAGAATCATCATCAGCATCATTACCATTACCATCAACATTATCCTCCTCATCATCATCATCACCATCTTATCATCATCATCATCATCATCATCTTTAACATCATATTGTCATCATCAACATTATCACCATCATCATTATCATCATCATCATTATCATTATCTTCAACATCATCTTATCATTAAGCATCGTCATCTGAGTATAATTCCATGCACAAATGTTTCGTGCCGGGTATTTGTGACAGACAGACAGACAGACAGACAGACATAGATAGATAGACAGGAACAGCCATTTTTATGATATATATTAATTGCATTGACCATTTCCTTCATTGCAAGAATCTCTGCTGCTATTATTGTTATTATTGTATTATTATCTATTATTATTATTATTATTATTATTATTATTATTATTATTATTATTATTATTATTATTATTATTATTGTCATCATTATTATCATTATTAACATTGTTTTTATTTGCTTCCTTATAATTGTTGTTGTTGATATTTTTCTATTTTTTTCATCTTTCCCTTCCTTCTTCCTCCTTCATCTTTCACTATTAACATTATTATTTGTACTCGTTTTCTTATCATTGTTGTTATTCCTGTTGTTGTCGTTGCTCGTTTTCTATTTGTTCATCTTTCCCTTCCTCCTTTCTTTATCTTCCCTATTTTGATGGTACGGTTCCTCTTCTTCTTCTTCTTCTTATTATTATTATTATTATTATTATTATTATTATTATTATTATTATTATTATTAGCACTACTATTATCATCATCATCATGCAGGTCAGGCCCACACATCAACCCGGGACAGTCATCGCGCCACAAAAGTGTTAGAGTAACAATGTGCTGAGCTTAGTGACAG
>NC_087184.1:9410219-9415219 GCF_035594125.1 Scylla paramamosain
TTGTTTACTTTATTTTTTGTCTCGTTTTTCTTTTTCTTTTTTTTTTTTTGTCTGTTCTTGTCTGTGTGGGTTTGTCTGTCTGGTCTGTCTGTCTGTCTGTCAGTCTGTCTGTCTCTCTACCTGTTTGCCTCCAGCCTACCTCTTCCCATCACCATTCTCTCTCTCTCTCTCTCTCTCTCTCTCTCTCTCTCTCTCTCTCTCTCTCTCTCTCTCTCTCTCTCTCTCTCTCTCTCTCTCTCTCTCTCATCCCCTCCCCTCCCCTCCTTTTTTCGTCCCTTCAACACACACACACACACACACACACACACACACACACACACACACACACACACACACACACACACACACACACACACACACACACACACACACACACACACACACACACACACACACACACACACACTTTTCCACTTGGCCTGCATGTTTCCCTTCCAGTAATCGAACCATCACACGGGCAATCGGGCACATAATTAGTTACAAACCACCGAGCCACTCCCCCTCTCCTCCTACTGCTCCCCTCCCCCTCCCTCCTCTCCTTCACTCTCCCCTCTTCCTCCCATCTCTTCCCCCCGAGTAATGAGAGCAATCAGCCTTACCTGCAGCCCTCTCTCTCTCTCTCTCTCTCTCTCTCTCTCTCTCTCTCTCTCTCTCTCTCTCTCTCTCTCTCTCTCTCTCTCTCTCTCTCTCTCTCTCTCTCTCTCTCTCTCTCTCTCTCTCTCTCTCTCTCTCCCCGTTCACAGGTAAGATATGCAATTAGCGACACCTGTCTCTCTCTCTCTCTCTCTCTCTCTCTCTCTCTCTCTCTCTCTCTCTCTCTCTCTCTCTCTCTCTCTCTCTCTCTCTCTCTCTCTCTCTCTCTCTCTCTCTCTCTCTCTCTCTCTCTCTCTCTCTCTTTATTCTTTTACTGTGAGGCCCCACCCCCGTTTCCCCTTCCTCATCTTCCTATTCATTCCCTTCTTCCCCTTCCTTTTTCTCTTTTTTTTTCATCTCTCTCTTTCTTCATCCTTACCCTTCTCCCTCCATCTCCTTGTTCCCATTTGCCTTTTTACACATTTTTCCTTCCTTTCCTACCTGACTTTCCTTTCCTTTTTCTTTCTCCTTCCTCATCTCTCTTTCTCAGGTCTTTTCCTTCCTTTGCTCTCTTTTCCCTCATTTTCTTTCCTCTGCACCATTATACACATTCCTTCCTTTTCTTCCATCCTTTTCACTTCCCCTTCTCCCTTATCTCCCTTCCGTGTCTCTCTCTCTCTCTCTCTCTCTCTCTCTCTCTCTCTCTCTCTCTCTCTCTCTCTCTCTCTCTCTCTCTCTCTCTCTCTCTCTCTCTCTCTCTCTCTCAGGCTTCATCCTTACCTTGCCTTCTTCCCTCCCTCTCCCTGTCCCTCTGTCTCTGCCTGCCTGCCTCGTGCTTAGGTGAGGCATAGAGGAAACAGTTTCCACAGATTTTCACCAATATACGATTTTCACTGTAGCTGGTGAGGGAATTGCAACAAATCCCCGGAGCTTAAAATTAGTGAAGGGGATCTGTTCTTATCTTTTTCTTTTCTTTTGGTGACTTTGATTCATATTGGTCTCGGGACGCCACTGGGTATTGATAGGTGTTGTAAGTAGATAGGGAGACTGGAAGATGGGTGGTATTGATGGGTGATTAGATAGGTAGATAGACTGGGTGATGGGTGGGTGTGTAAGTTCATATAAGTGCTTTGATAGATAGGGCGTATGAGAGGTGTGGTCTTCAGGTAGGTAGGATTGTGGGTATTGAGATAGGTAGGTAGATAGGTGAGTGGACAGGTAGATAAGTAGGTAAGTAGGTAGGTAGGTGGAGATAGCAGGCATTTAGTAAGGTAGATAGGAAGGTATGTATGCAAATAGATAGAAAGATAGGGAAATAGATAGATATTCGTAGATAGATAAATAGATAGATGAATTGATAGTGATGTAAACAAATTTTGAGGCAGATAGAAAAATAAGTATGAAGACAGATAAACAGACAAATAGATAAATAAAAACATACCAGACATCTAGAAAAGGAAGACAAACAAACAGATAGACAAACAAACAAACACATGGGCAGCAAAATAGAGTATGGTAGGCAGGTAGAAATAGATAAAGGCAGACAGGTAGACAGGTAGACGGATCCATAAGTATATAAAGAGACAGGTGAGCAGAACCATCATTGATTAGTCGAGTCAATAGTGAATGAAAGGATGGATTTTGTATTGTCTGGGGGCTTGGGACGGAAGCAGAAGGGGTAGGGATTGATGAGGGTGGATAGGAGAGGCGTGTGGGTGTGCTGTACGTGTATTGTTCCTTGTGAGGTATTGTAGTATTGTTGTATTGTACTCTTGCAGGTGTGAAGCAGGCAGGTGTGATGTTTTGTATTACTTAATTTCTTCACTCTTAAATTTTTCAGCCTTTTTTTTTTGTTTTCGTGGTAGCAATTTTTAGATATTTATTTATTTATTTTTTTATTCTTTTTTTCTTTTTGGAATTCGAGTACAGTCTCTTAAATCATAAAGTAGAGAAGACAAAATCGATCCTCTTTTCTTTCCCCGCTCTCTCTCTCTCTCTCTCTCTCTCTCTCTCTCTCTCTCTCTCTCTCTCTCTCTCTCTCTCTCTCTCTCTCTCTCTCTCTCTCTCTCTCTCTCTCTCCATGCAAACGAAATTTTAAAGTGTTTTTATTGTTAACGAAGAAAGACCTAAAGGTTGAAAGGGTTATATCACTTAAACATGGCTTCATTTTTGTAATTTAGTAGTTCGAAGTATTTTCTATTATCTGTAGTTTTTATGTAGTTTTAATTTTCTGATCATCTTTTTTTCTTCCGCATTTATTTATGTCTTATTTATGTTTTCCCGCAAATATGTTGTGTTTTATTTTTCCGTTTCTCTTCCCATCTTTTCTTTATATTATTCTTTGTTCTTTCGAGTCAGGGGAGTGTTGAGGAAGCTGTACCACACGGTCTGTTACAAGCAGTGGTTTATGTGTGACTATTGCGTCCTTTTAATTTTCGTTTATGGCTTGCAGCTTATCCTCTCTAGCAGTGCATCTTGATTCTGTAGAGAGGGATCACAGACTCTCTTACATTTGTTGTCCGTATATTAATTTTTTTTTTTCCTTTTTTTTTAGTGACAAGCTAGTCCTCTTTTTTTTTCATTATTCAATTTCCCCCGCAATAAGAAATAAAATAAAATAAGACATTACCATAAGTCCTTTTATGAAAACACCCAAACATCGCAGTATATTATTGTATGCAAATTATTGTACTTTGCATGAAGTTCTCGTACCAAAATAAACAAAAAACAAATAAATAAAAGCGCGTACATTTCCATAGCTTATTGCATGCAGTAACCGTACATCACCACGTGCTATCGTACCTATGAAGTAAAGACATCGTACACTACACACAAACCTCGGAACACAACAGCACATAGGTACATACATACATACATACATACATTAGACAAAACACAGGACTCCACACCTGTATAAACTAACCCAACAAAGGAACAACAAAGGAACTGTATTTTAATTTCCATTTGAATGTTTTTTTACCCCTTTCACTACGCCATTAAATCCTTCTTAATCCTCACTTTAATATACTAATTAGCGAGGCATTAAGACCATCCCACCCCTTCCCTTTGCCCTAAAAAGAGAACAAATGGTTTTCAGAGGTAATGGCATTCTTCCTCCCCCTCTTATTAATGCCTCCTTAATGAAGCACCATTATGTGATCGCTCTTCCCTTAATGATACCACCGTCAGTACTTCACTCAGCCTCATCTTCCCTGCAAACCCTCAACTTCCTTGCCATGATTGTGTCCGTGGCTCGTTATTCTTGCTGCGGGACTGTGAGATGGAAGGAAGCAAGCAAGGAAGGAAAAGTGTGTGTGTGTGTGTGTGTGTGTGTGTGTGTGTGTGTGTGTGTGTGTGTGTGTGTGTGTGTGTGTGTGTGTGTGTGTGTGTGTGTGTGTGTGTGTGTGTGGATGAATAGATGGATGGAGAGAGAGAGAGAGAGAGAGAGATAAACAGCCAGCCAGACAGAGAGCCAGCCAGAGAGAGAGACAGAGAGCCAGCCAGCCAGACAGCCAGGCAGCCAGCCAGCTAGACAGACAGACAGACAGACAGCCAGCCAGACAGACAGACAGCCAGACAGCCAGCCAGCCAGCTAGACAGACAGACAGACAGACAGTCAGACAGAAAGACACACAAATAAACAGAGAAAACATAAAACACACCAAACCCAAAACAAAGCATGGGAAACCAAAACAAAACAAAAAATGCAGGAAAAAAAAAAATATATATATATATATATATATATATATATATATATATATATATATATATATATATATATATATATATATATATATATATATATAACAATAGGGAGGAGGAAGAGAAAAATAAGGAAGAGGAAAAGGAGACGCAGGAGGAGGAGGAGGAGGAGTCATAGACCTTCATAATGCGGCCCGGGAGCTGAGGAGCGGCATAAATAGGAAAGGGGTGGTAATCATGCATACGAACACCAACATTATGTAGATGAGTGTTGCGCAGGATGCAGGATGAGGAGCTGCATGATTCACGGCCGGGCTGGGAAGGTCCGCCGAGAGGTCTGGTCAGGGACTGCGACGGGCCAGGAAAACTCTAAATCAACTCTTCTGTGATCTACGTAAGTTTAAATAAGGTCTAGTCAACTCTGGGACTGGTGTGGTCTGCGATAGTCAAAATCATGTCTAGAAAAGTAAGGTCTAATTAGGTAAGTTTAGGTCAGGTATAGAAATGTCTGACTTGTGTTGGAAGACAGGAAACTATCTTAAGGTGGTCTAGTCAGGTCTTGAGTGGTCTAGACAGGTGTGGGATGGTCTAAGCAGGTGTGGGGTGGTCTAGATACTTGTGGAATGCTCTAGTTTGTTGCTGGTGTGGTCTTAACAAGCTCTTAGTGGTTTAGTGTCTTCCAGGAAGGCTTATTGAGTATTGGTTGGTCCGGGCAGGTCTGGGAA
>NC_087184.1:9420219-9422719 GCF_035594125.1 Scylla paramamosain
ACAGCTCTCTCTCTCTCTCTCTCTCTCTCTCTCTCTCTCTCTCTCTCTCTCTCTCTCTCTCTCTCTCTCTCTCTCTCTCAAGTGCTACAAACACTCCCTCATGCAAACAAACATGTTATCTTCTCCTCCTCCTCCTCCTCCTCCTCCTCCTCCTTTTCCTCCTCCTCCTTTTCCTCCTCTCCCGCACTGCTCTATCGCAACACAGACGTAACAGACGGAAAGAGAGACGTAATTTGGCGCGAAAAATGTGCAGAGATTCTAGTGGGGTGCATTTACCGCTCAAAGGATCCACTGCGATAAAGTACTGAGAGAGAGAGAGAGAGAGAGAGAGAGAGAGAGAGAGAGAGAGAGAGAGAGAGAGAGAGAGAGAGAGAGAGAGACCCTTTTAATTTTCCCCATCCGAAATTACGTGTGTGTGTGTGTGTGTGTGTGTGTGTGTGTGTGTGTGTGTGTGTGTGTTTCGTGTTTGCTGGGTGAAACTGGATTTATCAAGGGCGAAATATCTATATATGGAGGGAGTTATGACGCACTTTCTCTCTCTCTCTCTCTCTCTCTCTCTCTCTCTCTCTCTCTCTCTCTCTCTCTCTCTCTCTCTCTCTCTCTCTCTCTCTCTCTCTCTCTCTCTCAAGGTAAATAAACAAGAAACTTAAGAGAACTAACAGAATAATAATAATAATAATAATAATAATAATAATAATGATAATAATGTGGAAGTCAAAATAATAAATAAACAAATAGAGAAATAGGAAAGTCTCTTATTTTGGAAAAGTTTAGATTGCCTTCGGTTCTGTGATTTGACGAGAATTCGGGCGAAAAATTTGGATTCTGTCAACAACAAACCACCAAAGATCGTGTAGGTTTCTTCCTCCTCCTCTTCCTCCTCCTCCTCCTCCTCCTCCTCCTCCTCCTCCTCCTCCTCCTCCTTGTTTTCTTCTTTTTCTTCTTCTTCCTTGTTTTCTTCTTGTTTTTCTTCCTCCTCTTCCTTCTCCTCGCCTTTTTCATCCTTCGCTTCTTTTACGTACTGTATCGCACGATGTTATGTCCTCCTCCTCGTCCTCCTCCTCGTCCTCCTCCTCCTCCTCTCCCCCCTCCTCCTCCTCCTCCTCCTCCTCCTCCTGTTCCTCCTCCTCTTCCCCTTCTTATTCGTCCTCATCCTCCACCTCTCTCTATAATTTTACTTCTCCTCCTCCTCCTCCTCCTCCTCCTCCTCCTTCTGTTGGTGATGCCCCTTGCCGCTGGTCATCACCATTCCAATCAAGAGTACTGCCTTAACGAGCCTATTGTTCCTACACTGATTGGTTCGCTTGCAAATGACCTTTAGATTTTGATTGTTGTTCGTAGTAGTAGTAGTTGTTGTTGTAGTAGTAGTAATAGTGTTTCATCAACTAGATTTCCCCTCAAACTATTCCGCACATGATTAATTAAGTTAAGGTAAATTGTTACGTTATGTCTGCTTAGGTCATTTGAGGTTAGGTTAGGTAATGTTGTACTAATATTTGTTTGGTTTCGAAAAATGTATCATAGGGACGTGGAACTATTCAGTAGTAGTAGTAGTAGTAGTAGTAGTAGTAGTAGTGGTGGTGGTAGTGGTAGTGGTAGAAGCAGTGGTAGTAACAGCAGCAACCGGCAGAGGAAGTAAAAAATTTTCCTGAGTAATTAAACTTTTCCAGGTGCAAAGTTATAGATCTTGACCCTTGTTAACGCTGGCATCCCGAGAGAGAGAGAGAGAGAGAGAGAGAGAGAGAGAGAGAGAGAGAGAGAGAGAGAGAGAGAGAGAGAGAGCGGGAAGGAGGGAAGGAAATGAAGCAGTCATGATGTCAACACTCGCTTTCCAAATATTTTGAAGGTTTATCTCTCTCTCTCTCTCTCTCTCTCTCTCTCTCTCTCTCTCTCTCTCTCTCTCTCTCTCTCTCTCTCTCTCTCTCGTGTGTATGCGTGTGCATGTGTTTTGTGTGGTATTTACACACACACACACACACATGAAGCGCGCACGTACGCACACGCACATGCAAAAAATGAATAAAATGAATAGATAAGTAAATAATCAAATAAATAAATAAACCATGAGTAAATAAATAAGTAAATAGATAAATAGATCAATAATTAATAAATCTTGTTCTCACTGACTAAAAATAACTCAGTTTCCGTCAGGTGCATTCGCGTCACCCAGCAGGTAGGCAGCCGCCACTCAACACCTGAGGAGGCAAATAATCACCACACTAATGAGACTCCAGGAAAAGAGGAGAATCGAAAAAGACAACTCACGTATAGAGATTAATTTGGACTGCGCTATTTTATGAGTGTCATATTTACCAGTTTGTTGTCGAGGTGTGAAGAGTGACCTGGAACGGCGAGCTTATTTGCCGCTACAGGTGTGTATATCATTAATGAGCTCAGGTAGTCACGTGTGAAAAGGTTCATTTGTGATCATGATTGGCTGTCGGCATACATAACATACCTACCTACCTACATACATACATATATATACACGGAGGTAAAA
>NC_087184.1:9427719-9435219 GCF_035594125.1 Scylla paramamosain
GAGTCTAGCACGGTACCAGCGAGCCAGCCGCCCCAACAGGTGAGGCCAATATATACCTGTACTGTATCGTGTTACCATCCTTTCACCTGTATTAGATGGGCTTCTATTATTGGCAGCCGCGCCCGCCTCTGTAGATATTTCATTTCGGTGTTGGCCAGGAAAATGTTGTGTTCGGCCCTTTTGGTTCAATTCCAGTAGGCCTGAGTGTGTGGGTTCGCTTTTAGTTTGTGTTTTCTCTGTTATATTATGCGATGTTTGCGGAAATTTGATATTAAATGGTGATTTGTGATGGAAGGTTTAACGTAACGATTTATGATAGAAAATTTTACAGTGCAAGTTACGATAGAAATGTTGACATTATGTACATTGCAACCTGTGACAGAAAACTTTACAGAGGGAGTTACGATAGAACTTTCTATTACAGTGTGATTTATGATAGAAAACTTTACATTACGTTTTTTTTATGGGAAACTTTACCATGCGATTTATGATGAAAAAACCTCACTCTACGATTCATCACAGAAAACTTTATATTGCACCGCGAACTATGATAGAAAACTTTTACATTACAGTACAATATATATTATAAAACATTATAATACGCCTCATGATAAAAAAAAAAATATTCCTCATTTTTACATGTTAAGAAGTCTGGCCAAGGGCAAAGAAATCAATTTTAAAAGACCACTCATAATACTGCTCCGCCCCTTAACCTCGCAGAAAAATAAATCAAAGAAAGAAAACGGCAAAAGAAGAATTAGAAGTTCAGTTTCTACCTACGGAAAATAAAGGAAGGAAAAGGAAATAAAAAGAAAATGGAAATTCACTTAAAACTAGCACTTCCCTGTATCACTCCTTGTAGTGGAAAGAGATTGAGAGAGAGTCGATCAAAAACAAAGCATCAAAAAGACCCTCGCTTCGTTAACTCCGTTAATGGCATCGTGGTTGTGTTGACACGGACGTTCCTCCCTCCAGCTGGCGGACAAAAATATATACGCTCCAAGCTGCTTCCATCTACCCTTGCAACAACTGGTAAACACTGGGCGAGAGTGGCTGTGTGGCGCTGCTTGTCAACACATTATTTACTGGCTTGTGTAATTTAGGCGTGTGTGCTTGTGTGTGTGTGTGTGTGTGTGTGTGTGTGTGTGTGTGTTTGTGTGTGTGTGGGCAGGAAGTCTATTATTTATTAGAATATATAATCTATGCATTTGTGTGTGTGTGTGTGTGTGTGTGTGTAGATTACGGGAGTGCGTGCGTGCGTGTGTGCTTGTTCTTCCGGTTATGCAAGGGCGTCAGAGAGAGTGAGAGAGAGAGAAGGAGAGGAGAGAGAGGAGAGAGGAGAGAGAGAGCATGATAAATTTGTTAGACCCGAAGAGGCGTGGTATAATTGAGTTTATGTTGATATGTTATACGCCACTTGATTATCTCGCCTCTCCTGCCTCCCTGCCTCCCTCACCCGCTCACACCCTCCCCTCTTACTCTCTCCCTCCATCCCTACCTAGCCCCCTACCTATCTCACTGTCTCCCTACCCTCCCTCTCTGCCAGCCTGCCTCCCTACCTCCCTTCCTGTCTCCCTCCCTGCCGGCCTGCTAGTGGCGGATGAGTGAAAGTATATTATAGGCTCTTCCATTGGTGCATCACGCTTTGTTCATCCCCGTGTATTTGGCAGCACCTTCCATCAATTTTTATTACTGTTGATCCACCTGTTTGCCTTCCTGCTGACCTCAATGACCTCTCTGCCAGCTGTTTGTGTCTTTCATACTCGTAAATCAGCGTCATAATTTAGTCCGTGTTTGTGTTAGTGTTTGCTTTTGTTGATGTAATGTACTAGTTGTTTTCTGCTTTTTTTTTTTTTTTTAAGTATTGTGTATGTATATATTTTTCACTTCTTAATTCCTTGCTTCCTTATAGTGATGTAAAAACACTAGTTATTTTCTACTGCAATTACTTGACTTTTTCTTTGATTTTTTTAGTACCTGTTTACATGTGTTACTACAAGGCGCTTTGGCTCTTTACCATCTATGCATTAATAATTTTCTGTGATTTATGATAGGAAACTTTACCTTACAGTACGATTTATCATAGAAAAACTTCACTGTGCTATTTGGTATCGAAAATCTTACTATACAGTGCGATTTATGATAGAAAACTTCATCTCCCTCACTGTTCATGATTTTCTGCTACTTGTTTATGCGTTACTGTACACCACCCCATTACTTGATATCTTCGGATTTTGATAAATAGAAAACATTAATAATTTTACACTCATCACAATAACAGAAAACATTGATAATTTTATACATCACAATAACAAAAAACATTAATAATTTTACACTCATTACAATAACAGAAAACACTAATAATTTTACACTCATTACCTTACAGTTTATTTATGATTTTCTGCTACCTGTTTAGATGTCTTCCTAGAACAACAATGGTTCTTAACTACCACTTTGCTTTGATTACGTAAACCACTAATCATTTACATCTTGCTTATCTTCGTTACCGTAAACCACTAACATTCTTCACTGCTTGTTTGCATTTTACTGAAAAACACTGTGATCCTTTAGTGCCTCTCTGCTGCTGATGATGATAATGCACTAATCACCAGCTACACGTTTGCTTTTGTTACTATAAATCGCCTCAACTTTTTACCTAATTATGTTACTTGATGGCACTCGAGTACTTTACCACCTGCTTATCTTCCATACTTTCATCTCCCATTCTCTCTCTCTCTCTCTCCTCTCTCTCTCTCTCTCCTCTCTCTCTCTCTCTCTCTCTCTCTCTCTCTCTCTCTCTCTCTCTCTCTCTCTCTCTCTCTCTCTCTCCTCTTCCTCTCTCTCTCTCTCTCCTCTCTCTCTCTCTCTCTCTCTCTCTCCCTCTCTCTCTCTCTCTCTCATCAAACGTGCCCTCTTATCAATCCCACGGGAAAAACTTGAGCGGAACCCGACAAACTAATTAGCGAAAGATTAAAAACTCATGATTATCCTTCCCTCTTCAGTACCCACCCAATATTTAACATTTTTTTAATTCCCTACCTTTTTTTTTTTTTTTTCTCAATTATTTCTGTCAGCATTATTTCCCGTTGCCTCGCGCTGACCTTTGATGGCTGGGGGTTTTAATTCTTGTTCTTTCCTTCCCGATGATTTCCAGGTCTTGGTGTTTACTTGGAATCCGCCTTGCCATCTCTATTTGTCCCCTTATTTTTACTCGTCCTCCTTTTTCGTCCTTCTGGTTCTCTTCCGCCTCCTCTCCTCCTCCTCCTTTTCCTACTAGTCTTTGATTCGCTTGTTGTCGTTGTTGTTGTTGTTGTTCTTTTCTTCTTGTTCTAGTTCTTGTTTTCTTGTTCTTGTTTTCATTCTTGTTCTTCTTGTTGTTCTTTTCCTTTTTTCCCTTTCCATTTTTTTTTTTTTTTTAATCGATAGTCACCATAATTCTTACCGCCACAATCATCAAATTAATTGCCTCTTCCTCTCCCTCCTCTTCCTCCTCATCCTTCTCCTCCTCCTCTTCATGGAAAGGTGAGGGGCTTTCATTAGCTTCACCACCTGTGGCTCTGAACAGGTGATATACTCGCATTACCTGGCAATAAGTGGCGCTATTGTATCCCTATGCGTATTAATGTGGCATTGATCTCTCTCTCTCTCTCTCTCTCTCTCTCTCTCTCTCTCCCTCTCTCTCTCTCTCTCTCTCTCTCTCTCTCTCTCTCTCTCTCTCTCTCTCTCATGTTCACGGATTTTCCATTTAGGTTGGTAGGTCAGCTTTTCGTGTGTGTGTGTGTGTGTGTGTGTGTGTGTGTGTGTGTGTGTGTGTGTGTGTTGTGTGTGTGATTAATTCCATTCGTTTACTATGTACTGTACATGTTTGTTGGTGTATTTTGTGTGTTTTGTTTTTTCCTGTTCGTGTTTGTCGACTTACACACACACACACACACACACACACCTACGTATACATACAGTATTTCTACTTTCTTTTATACACAAACTTCCTAACACATCAGAAATGGATAAGAGAGAGAAAATAGTGTAAAGGCGAACTGATAAAAATAAATAAACGAGGTAGATTGGAACGTTGATTTTTAAACAATGCAAAGAAAAACGGCATAATATTTAAAGGGAAACTTGTGTAAAAAAAATAATCTGAACGAACGTACATTCATTTCAATACATCTCATCGTAGTTTCATTTAGAATATAGCATAGCAATATATAAACAATAGAACGAAAACGAATAAGATTTAAAGGGAAACCCGTGAAAAAAAAAATTGAACGAACGAACATTTATTTGAGTTCATCCCGTTTTTTTTCTTTTTTCTTTTTTTTAATTTATTTATTTATTTTTTACTCCGTTGCATATTATGTTTTCCCTCTTACGAAATGCACGTACCGCAAGTACACGTACCCAAATCATCACCTCATTCCTCTGATTACAACACCGAGAAAAAAAAAAAAAAAAACAAAGTACGGAGCTTGATTTGATCGTATATAATCAAGTGAAGCTCCGTAATTTACAGACTGATATTTTTACTTCCCTCCCGCGCCATTCTGTACTGGGAGTGTTGTGTAAAAGGCGTTGTAGTAAAATGAACAAAAAATGTGTAGCTTTGGGGCAAGAAGAGAACAGCGTTAGAGAAAATCAGCTCACAAAACGCCATTTATTTTTTATGCATTTGTTTATTTCCCCATCTACTTTCTTTCTTTCCGGTTTTCTTGTTTCATTTTGTCTCTCATTTTCAGTCAAGTTCAACTTTCTCATATTCTTATATATTTCTTTCCATTTTCTACATTTTTTTTTTTTATTTCTGCTTCCTTTTTAACGCTTTTTTTCTCATTTATCCATTTTCCTCCTTTCACCTTTCCGCAATCTTTTTTCCGGCACTAAACTTCACATTTTCCTCTGGTTTCCCTCTTTCCTCCCTTCCTGGTCGACTGCTCTTCCTTTTCTATGCAAGGCTGCCTCCATTTTTCTCTCTCAACCCTCTCCTATGTCTCTCTCACTCCTCTCCTTCTTCCCGCGTCCTTTCAACCGCTATTGCAACTCTCACTCACTTGATAGACTCTTCACGATTCCCTTTCCTCCTCCTCCTCCCCTTCTCTTCTCCCTTTTTCCTACCTCTAACACTTCACCTTTATCCGCCTCTTCCACTCCTTCCGCACACCTTCCTCTTTTTTCCATCGCTCCCTTCGTCCCTACCTTTCACACTAAAGGGTCTCAAAAAAAAAGGTACTAGTGGAAAATAGAAAGGTTTCCATGCTAGTACCTTTTCTCTTTCTTTTTTCTTTCTTTTGTATTGTTTTCTTCATTTGTGGGAAGTTTGTCTACCTTGAATTCAGTCGGTTTTTCCTTTTTTTTCTTTATGATTTAGTTTTTTTTTCTTTTTCTTACATCTTGCCTTTCTTCGTTTTTTTCACGTTTTCACTTTTTTCTGTTCCTCGTTTTACTTCTTTCCTTTTTTATTTTTCTTTCTTTTTTTTTTTTTTTTTGCGTCTCCACTTTTAATTTCTTTTTTGTTTCATTTCGTTTTTTCTTCTCTTTTCCATTTTCTTTCGTTCTTTCTTTTTCTTTCCTTCTTTTCCTTCTTTCTTTCTTTTTTTGTTCTCTTCTTTTTCTGTTTATCCTGCACCCTTCCCCTCATCGCCTGGGCTGAGATATGATGCATTTTTTATTACTTTTTTATTACTTTTGTTTCTCTCGTTCTCTCCTGCCATCTGTTGCTGCCTCTTGCTTTGTTTTCCGCTCATATCCTTGTCTGGCTGTCTGTCTGTCTCTTTGTTTGTCTGTCTAGGCATATATGTGTGTACGTATCTTGCTCCTTATAAGTCTGTCTGTCTCTTGTCTCTCTTCTCCCCAAACACACACACACACACACACACACACACACACACACACACACACACACACACACACACACAAACACACACACACACACACACACACACACACCTGACGTCCTGACGCACCCATACTGTAAGCCTGTTGCATTTAATCCCCCCTCCTCCACCCCACATCACCCTACAACAACAACAACAACAACAACAACAAGAGCAGGAGCACTCACTCACTCTCGGATAGGGTTCCCAAACGCCTCCACCTACCTGTCCACTCTGCCGTACACCTGCGTGGCGCCCCTTTATTGGCCAGGTAACACACTCACCTGTCTTCCCTCTCCACCGTTTGTACCTGTATCCTTGCCTCTTACCCCCTCTTGCTTCCCTTACCTTGGTTATGCTTTGTACTTCCCACGCCCCCCTTACTTCGTCTCCCTTTTCTCTTTCCCCATCTCGTGTTACTCCTGTGTTATCCTTGCCTTCCTCCTGCTCCTTTACTTGCCCTTTGTCATTGAAGTCTTTCCCTTTTACTGTTCTTTACTCTGTTTTTCTCTCCTTCTCTTCTTATTGTATCTTATCCTTCTTCCCGTTCTTTCTCTTTTCTTCGTCCTGTTTCTCCGTTTTTTTGTTTTTTGGTCTTTTTTATCGTGTTTTGCTGTTTGATTTTTACTCCTTTCGTTTGTTTGTTCTTTCCCTGTTCTATTCTTTCCTCTTCTCCCTTCTCCTCTACCCCTATCCCTCGCTTCCATCTTTCCCCTTTCCTCCTCCTCCTCCTCCCATTCCCCCTGCTGTCAAAACTCTGATTCTTCATTGTCTTTTTGTTTTATTTATTTATTTATTCGAGCAGCTCCTTGTCGGATTTCGAAGCTTTTATTTATTATTTTTGTTCAGTTTTCTATTATTTTATTCATGGGTTAGTCTGTTTGTTGATTTCGTTTGCTCGCCACTCACATGATTGAATAACTCGTGCTCGCCTTGTTTGTTAATTTCCTGTTTCGCAATTATTTGGTGTTGTTTTGTTGTTGTTGACGGTGGTGGTGGTGGTGTGTGTGTGTGTGTGTGTGTGTGTGTGTGTTTGTGTTTCTGGTTCGCGATGCAATTATTATTTCCACTACATCCGCTTTCGTATGTAATCAGCATTTGTGCTTTGAATCGGCGCACACAAAAGAATTCACACACACACACACACACACACACACACACACACACACACACACACACACACACACATGCATACACATACACACACAGCAATTTTACATATGCCCGTTGTTAATGGGAATCAATTATTCTATCTTTTTCTCATTTTTCCACGTTGACATGAGTCGGACAGAACCGGAATGAACAACAGAAACAATAGAGGTTAGCGAAAAATTACCAAATAGCGGGTTGACACTTTCATCGTCAGCTGTTGCGTCTCTTTAGCCAGATTGTTTACGGGTGTTCATTTGTGTTTTTTAATATTTCCCCGCCTGGACGCTTCTGTCACTCCTGCTCGTCGCCTCCTGACACTCACTGATACCAGGCGACACAATTAGATTCACTGAACATTGTCCGTCATTTTCCCGCCAAATGTCATGCTTTTCCGAGCCAGTTATTTTAGTTCTTCTGCAAATGAAACACGTAAAGGAAGCTACAAGGAATCATTACAACTACACCTTCATATGTAAAT
>NC_087184.1:9442719-9467719 GCF_035594125.1 Scylla paramamosain
GAAACCATAAAAACTTCCACTTCTATCTAATAAAAAAAATATACGCCTTTAAACCATATTAGCTTCCTTTAGAGACTGTTAAACGCACTACTAGAAATAAGACTACAAACCTTTGAAAATATACACTTGAAAGCCATAATGACATCCACTGCAAACCACTGAAAGTATTACCAGGAATAAGACACTGAAAAGTTTGAAAATGTACACCTGGAAACCATAACAGCATCCACCACTATCCGTTAAAAGTAGTATTGGAAACAGACTCCCAAACATATCAACACAAACTCAGTCTCTACAAGTTCCCTCTTCCCTGTGAATAACAAACTCTGCTCTTGACGCTTCTGTTACTCCTCATCCAGCTGGCGAGAGTGATGTATAGACGTTTCATATAAAAAAAAGGAATACTACCCCGCTTTTTCCCTGGAGAAGACTTAAAGGGAAGGAGTGAGAGGAGTGAAAACCCACACCTCTGTAATCTTAGCCCTGTACTGTGAAGAATGTATGGCGTTTCCTCTGGGTTAGGTCTCTTTAAGGGAGATCAGAGGTGGTGTAGAGATAGATTGACTTCAAGGGGAGAGCATCGTGTGTGTGTGTGTGTGTGTGTGTGTGTGTGTGTGTGTGTGTGTGTATAGCAGTGTTACCTCCTATCGCAATGGTGCAGGTGTGGTGGTGCTGTGGTGTTTAGGAGGCAATGCAGGTGTGTGCAGGTGTGTGGCGGAAATGAGAGGAGCTTACACTCACCTGAACTCATCTTTACCTGCGGCACCAGCGTGAAGGGAGCGAAAGTGGGGTGAAAAATTATGAGAAGACTGCGATTTATGATGTGAGGAGTGATGGATATGTGTGTGTGTGTGTGTGTGTGTGTGTGTGTGTGTGTGTGTGTGTGAGATTAATGCGCTGTAAACTCGCTGTTCACTACGGAGTTTAATACGTTCGGGAAAATCATTTGCATTTGCTGGTTGGATGGGTTTGCACGTGGCCCGAGGGACTGTGATCGCATTACCTGCCCAACGCACCTGCCTGGCGGAAACACCTGGCCACCTTCAATGTCCAGATAACTGATGGATTTTTTTCTTTTTTCTTTTTCATGCAAGAGTGGCATTGGGCGAGGGGAACGAAAAAAAAAAAAAGTCCACTGAAATGCCAGTCCAAAAAAAAAAAAGGTGAAAACTATTAAAAAAAAATCGCAGGAAAAAAAATGGGCGATTAATTTGCAGTATTAGTTGTCAAGGAGGTATTGGGGACTATGGAAGTAACCTTACCTAACTCATTTCCAGGCACTGACTTAATTTCTTGGCAAAATATGACGCTTTTTCAAGTCACGATCAACACAATGAAGGGATTTCTGTTGACAGTGAACTGAATACATTTAAACCTTACCCAACCTGACCCCTCAGATGAAGACGCTAGTGTTATTTCAGTGTTATTCCTAGTTTCAGTGGTAGTTTTGTGGTAGTGATGGTGGAACTAATAATAGTAGTAATAATAGTAATAATAGTAGTAATAATAGTTGTAATAATAATAATGATAATAATAATAATAATAATAATAATAATAATGATAATAGTAAGAATAATAATCACTGGCAATTAATGTTTTAGGTGATTTCTTTTATTTTATTTATCTTTTTTTTCGAGATAATGAAAATCACTCTGGAATACACCTGGTCTAATTAAAAGCTGTCTTTACTTGTTCTAGCGAATATAATTAGCGCTTGGGGCCCGTTGGTCTTATAATTAATTCCTACGTGACGAATTTTCACAGTCCACTGCAATAATAATAATAATAATGATAATAATAATAATCATCATAATCATAATCATAATATTAATAATAATAATGATAATAATAATAATAATAATAATAATAATAATAGTAATGGCAACAGTACATTATTATTATTATTATTATTATTATTATTATTATTATTATTATTATTATTATTATTATTATTATTATTATCATTATTATTATCATTGTTGTGATTGTTGTTGATGATGATGTTGTTGCTACGCAATATCAACTTGTGAAATCTTGACAAATGGGAAGACAGAATGAGAGACACATTAATTTTAAAAGATACACAGTTCTAAATAAAGGAAATTTGAAATGGAGGAATATGATCACTGAATTATATGCACATTAAAGAAAAGAAACATGAATGAAACGATGAGTAAATACAAAAAAAAAGTCTTCTCTTGTGATAGACATAGTTGGTAATAGGTGAGGAAGGATGGAGGAGAGATTAGTATAAAAGAAAAAAAAGTATGAAAAAAAGAAGTTTTGTGATTGATTAGAAGAAGGAAGCGAATTTGTGACAGACCACTACAATAGTAATGATGATGATAATAGTAATGATAATAATAATTAGGTGGGGAGAAGCCTTTGCCTTTACTACCCGACATTTTCCACTTTAGATTAAATGGTAACTCGATCAGAAGAACCCTCCCAAAGGTTATAGTGTGTTGTTGTTTGTCCTCCTCCTCCTCCTCCTCCTCCTCCTCCTCCTCCTCCTCCTCCTCCTCCTCCTCCTCCTCCTCCTCCTCCTCCTCCTCCTCCTCTCAAGTAGGTGTGTTAGATTTCAGAGGTTTCATTATACGCCTTCCTCGTCATTCTATTTTTGTTAGGAGAGAATCATCTTCCCGCACAGCTGAGCCACGTGCCCCGCGCCGCCCACTACATTCCCCTCCGCCCACCTGATTGAGTGTTTTCTTTTGTTTTTAATTAGTGTTCTGTTCTTTATTTTGTTTCGGTTGTTCATTTCAGTCAGTCTTTGTGTGGGTGTCTTATTTATTTTTCTTTTTTTATTTGTTATTTATTTCAGTAAGTCTTTGTAAGTATGATAGTACACGTATGATTATTTTTGTCTCTGCTGCTGTTGCTACTACTACTACTACTACTACTACTACTACTACTACTACTACTACTACTGTTGTTGTTGCTGCTGCTGTAAGTTTAAAATATCGTTCAGAAAGATACCACTGACAGCAGAAAGTGACGGAAAAGCTCAAACGTTTGAATACTTTTAGCATTTTCCCTCTCAAATCTTGGGGTTACTGTTTAAGAATGCCTCAGCCTTTTAGCAGCAGTCGCAGGGATAAACACAAAAGATCTGCAGACTTGCCAGTCATCGTTATCTGCGGTCCTGGTGTCAATATTCGTTAAGGTAGAAAAGAAAGGTTAGATTACAAAAGATGGTTTAGATGCAAGTGACCTAAATGTAGGCTTTGTGTTTTGTTTATTTTACACTTCGTATCTGTAGTGTTGTGAATACGAGTATATTTTTATTATTATTTAGTAGAATTATTATTTTATTGTTTTTTTTTATTTAGTAATAGTGCCTCTGAGTGGTAAAAAGGCAATATAAGTGTTATTTTGGTAGCTAGTTCATCAGCAAAACCCTTGATGGAGTTAATGTTCAATATAACACTCTTTTTGTTATCCAGGTCATTAGGAAAACCCTTGATGCAGTTAATGTACTTATGTTTATTCAAGAGGGAGATTTTCTGTTCAAAAAGGAAGGTTTTCTGTTCAAGAGAGAGAGAGGTTTCAAGACACCTATCCTCAAACATTTGATTATTGTTTTTGACTCACTCAAATGGGCCTTTTTTACCCTTGACCGGGGACGATTGAGTACATAAATTCAGTAACAAACGACATGTAGTTTTAAAATGGAATGTGGCAAAATAACGGAGGCGCCGCTACTCACAGAAAACGTAAAAAGGCAGGCAAGACTCATCTCCATCATTTTCTGATCTCTATTTTCCACGCGAACGAGCAGCAGAATAAGTAATACCAGCGGCTCGCTTTGTCTTTCCCGCCAACATTATCGCTAAGCGACTTAATGGAAGCGAATTATTCTTGAGAGAGAGAGAGAGAGAGAGAGAGAGAGAGAGAGAGAGAGAGAGAGAGAGAGAGAGAGAGAGAGGAATCATTTTCTTCTTTACTTGCTGAAGGAAAGGTAAGAAAATAGATGAAAAGGTAAATAAAATAAACAAAAAGATGATGAGGGAAAAAAAGTAGAAGACGAGAGAGAGAGAGAGAGAGAGAGAGAGAGAGAGAGAGAGAGAGAGAGAGAGAGAGAGAGAGAGAGAGAGAGAGAGAGAGAGAGAGAGAGAGAGAGAGAATCTGCATTGCTTGCTTTAGATGAAAAAAAAAAACGTAAAAACACATAATCAAAAGTGTGAAAGAAAAAGGTCAGAAAAGAATATACAAACGAGAGAGAGAGAGAGAGAGAGAGAGAGAGAGAGAGAGAGAGAGAGAGAGAGAGAGAGAGAGAGAGAGAGAGAGAGAGAAAAAATATCACGCAAACTTTCCTTTATGAGATCAGATCCCTTGCAAGCAAAGTGGGAAGAGAAAAAATAAAGAACAGAAAAGTGAGAGATTCAGAGGAAAAGAGAAAAGAATAAAGGATAAGAGGGAAGAAAAGACATGACAAAGTGAGGAAAAATTAAGAACCTGGAGAAAAAACTGCAAATACGAGTAAATTACAACAGATGAAAGACAAAACAAGGAAAAAGTGTGTAAGGATAGAGAGAGAGAGAGAGAGAGAGAGAGAGAGAGAGAGAGAGAGAGAGAGAGAGAGAGAGAGAGAGAGAGGGTTTAAGAAGTACATTAAAATAACATACAAGAGAGAAAGATTATTCTCAGGAAGAGGAGGAAAAAGAGGAAGAAGTAAAAAGAGAAAGATAAAATAAAGAAAAGGAACAAGTAGAAGAGGAAGACGAAGAGAAAGAACTAAGAACAAAAACAAAACAAAAAACAGGAAGAAAAAGAGATAAAAGAAAAGACAAAGAACATTTAAGAGAGATAAAGAAACAAATACGGAAACAAAAACAAAGCCAAGAACGAGAATAGCAAACCAAGAAAAGGAACACGAAGAAAGAGAGAAACAGCAGAAAAAGGAAGAAAAGAACGAAGAATAGAAAAAAAAGAGAAAAGAGGAAACTGTCATTTAATGTTAACCAATGAACCAGCATGTGGAAGAAGAGGAGGAAGAGGAAGACACTGGATTTTCACTTGAGCTTTGAAATACCATATAAGCCCCGAAAGGTCTCATCTGGAAACCTAACAGAGGCTCTAGGCTGGTTGACGCTTCCAGAGAGAGAGAGAGAGAGAGAGAGAGAGAGGGGGAGGGAAAAGGTGGGAATAGGAATGGAGAAAGAGGAGGAGGACAACAAGAGTGACAGAGGGAGGGAATGGAGGGAAGGGAAGGAATGGAGTGGAAATTCAGTTGTGTGTTTGCCTTGTCCTTCATGGCGGCGCCCTCGCAGGTGAAAGTGTGTGTGTGTGTGTGTGTGTGTGTGTGAGGACAAGATGGGAGTGGTATTGTCTGCCCGGCGGTAAAAGCAATGAGAGAGAGAGAGAGAGAGAGAGAGAGAGAGAGAGAGAGAGAGAGAGAGAGAGAGAGAGAGAGAGAGAGAGAGAGAGAGAGAGAGAATTTCCCAAAGTGGTGGAAGGTGATAGAGATAAAGCAAGAGCGTGAAAGAGACTGAAATGCCAAAAGAGATGCTTAAGGCTATTAGAGAGAGAGAGAGAGAGAGAGAGAGAGAGAGAGAGAGAGAGAGAGAGAGAGAGAGGGAGAGAGAGAGGGGGGATCGTTTGACAAAGAACTTTTCTATATACAACACTAATGCAAGAATAATTGGTTCCCTTGTGATCAGAGAGAGAGAGAGAGAGAGAGAGAGAGAGAGAGAGAGAGAGAGAGAGAGAGAGAGAGAGAGAGAGAGAGAGAGATGAAGTTACTTGCTCACTCACTCATACAAAGACACGTTTACAAACACCCAAACTGGTATACATAATTGCACTCAGAAAAACAGACCCAATTTATTTTCTTTCATTCAATTCAAAGACAATATTGATGTGTTTGCCTTCCTCCCTCTTACCCTTTCATCATTCCTGTTCTCTCCTTCTCCCATCGTTTATCAAATTGTCTTAATATTCCCTAGACGTATTCATGCTCTCGTTTCCTCTACTTTCCTTCCCTCTTCATCTCCTTCCTTCCATGTCTATTTTTGTTCACTTCCCTCCTTTCTCTTCTCATTATCACATCGTCTTCCTGCTCCTCTGTTTCTACTTAAAAGCATCTCGCCATCTACGTCTTTCTTCATTTTCTTCCTCCTTTACTTTTCCTTCCATCAACCCCTATATTTTCTCTCCTCCTCCTCCTCCTCCTCCTCCTCCTCCTCCTCCTCCTCCTCCTCCTCCTCCTCCAGTTTTAATATAAATTGTATTAACTTTCAGATAGGCGTATAGAGTTCACCGTAGGGTGAATAGTAGAACTTCCTTTCATCCTTTCCTATGAAAATTCCATGTCAGTTTTTCCATACTGCATGGTACTTTTCCCAACTATTTCCATGCCAGCGCAAGCTGGAGGGAGTGGTGGGTGGGGAGGAGCCTTCTGCTATGCTGTCCTGTCTCTTCCATGTAGCTAGTTAGAAGTAGTTACCAAACAGCCTTGCAAGGACCAAAAGGTCTGTTGCAGTTTGGCTTTCCTTTGTATTCCTTTGTATTCCTCCTCTTCCTCCTCCTCCTCCTCCTCCTCCTTTGCATGGTCATCATCCATTTCCCTTCCTTGTTGTCTTCCTCTACTTTCCTTTCATTGTCTTCGCCCTTCTCTTTACCTTCCTTTCTTCCTGCTCCTTTTCTTCTTTTCTTACGATTCCTCTCCATACTTTCTTCGTCTTTTTCGTTTTCATTGTTCTCATTTTCCTTTTCCTTATCCTCCTCCTTTATATTTTTCACCACGTTCTCTTCTTTATCTTATTTTTTCTTGTTCTGTTGTTGTTGTTGTTGTTGTTGTTGTTGTTGTTGTTGTTGTTGTTCTTCTTCTTCTTCTTCTTGTTTCACCCTTCTCGTCCTCAACCTATTCCTTTTCCTTTTATTCTCCTCCTCCTCCTCCTCCTCCTCCTCCTCCTCCTCCTCCTCCTCCTCCTCCTCCATGAACACCTTCAGTATAAGTTCTCGTATAGTTTACCAAGTTAACACTGCCAAGCGCCTGCCAGCATTGCCTTCATTCTGAGACAACTCCTGCTCCCTTTGATCTCTCTCTCTCTCTCTCTCTCTCTCTCTCTCTCTCTCTCTCTCTCTCTCTCTCTCTCTCTCTCTCTCTCTCTCTCTCTCTCTCTCTCTCTCTCTCTCTCTCTCTCTCTCTCTCTCTCTCTCTCTCTCTCTCTCTCTCTCTCTCTTGTTGAGACATTCTGACAAGTTATGTAATTCTGGATGTATATTAATTCAATGTGTACCAATTCTATCTTTATTCTTTCCTTTCTTGGTTCCTTTCTTCGTTTTTTGCTTTTTTCCTTTGTCTTTTTTACTCCTTTTTCTTTCCTTCCTCCCTTATCTTTATTCCTTCTTTTCTTCCTTTCTTGGTTCCTTTCTTCGTTTTTTGCTTTTCCTTTTTGTCTTTCTTGCTTCCTTTCTTTCCTTCCTTCTTATCTTTATTCCTTCCTTTTTTCCATTATTTGTTCCTTTCTTCGGTCTTTCCTTCTTTCCTCTCTTCCTTTCTTTCCTTCCTTCTTACCTTCCTTTCTTCCTTTCTTTGTTCCTTTCTTAGTTCTTACCCTTTTTCCTTTCTGCCTTCCTTTCTTTCCTTCCATCTCTCCTTCCATCTTTTTTTCTTTATCTAAACTTCCTTGATCTTTTTTTTCTCGTTTTTCATTTACTTTCTTCCCTCCCTTAATCTTCCAATCTTTCCCTTTTTCCCTTTTTTTTCTTTTGTTTCTATCTTCGTTTTTCTTTTTCTCCCTCTCTTCGCTGCTTTCTTGCTTTTATTTGCCACCGTATTTTTTTCTTTTCTTATTTCCTTCCTTCCTTCAAAACTGCTTCCATTATTTCCTTCCTTCCTTCCTTCCTTCCTTCCTTCCTTCCTTCCTTCCTTTCTTCCTTTCTTCCTTCCTTGTTTCTTGTAACTCATTTCTACCATACACTTCTCTTAATGAGGCTCTTGCCAATCCGCCTAATCCTACTTCCTTCTTATCAAGTTCCTTCCTCTTCCTCCTCATCCGCATCCTTACCTCCTCTTCCTCAACCAATTCCTCTTCGTACTCGTAATATTTTTCCTCCTCCTCCTCCTCCTCCTTCTACTTCCTCTCTTGCACCATAATTTTTCCCATCATATTTCGAAGTTGAGTCGTTTTATTTCAACTTTTTCCTCATTTTCTTGCTCCCTCACGTGTCCCTTCCATCGACGCCACTAATGAGAGAGAGAGAGAGAGAGAGAGAGAGAGAGAGAGAGAGAGAGAGAGAGAGAGAGAGAGAGAGAGAGAGAGAGAGAGAGAGAGAGGCTTAGAGGGACCAGGCGCTTTGCTAGACAGGGAGGGTTGGTAACAAGAGGCACAATAAAGGTTGGGAAGGAGGCGAGGAGGAGGCGGCGATGACTGGGCCAGGAATGCGAGGCTGGTGACACAAGAGAACACTGAACTGCACCAATTACTCGCCAGACTCTTGAAAGCAAATGGACGAGTGTTGAATTCTTGCCTTGAACTCTGACTCTTTTCTCTCTCTCTCTCTCTCTCTCTCTCTCTCTCTCTCTCTCTCTCTCTCTCTCTCTCTCTCTCTCTCTCTCTCTCTCTCTCTCTCTCTCTCTCTCTCTCTCGTTCTCGTTCTCTCCATCGTTGTTGTCTTTAGTTTATTACATTCCTTGTTTCTCTCTCTCTCTCTCTCTCTCTCTCTCTCTCTCTCTCTCTCTCTCTCTCTCTCTCTCTCTCTCTCTCTCTCTCTCTCTCTCTCTCTCTCTCAAGGAGTTCATTTGCTGGTTTATTTGTTCGTTTTAATTTTCTTATTTGTGCTTTCTTTTTTTTTTGGGCGGGTGTTGAATTTAATGTGCAATTTTTTTCTTATTTCTTTTTTTATCATTTAATTTCCTTGTAGGGATGTAATTGATTGGTTCCTCTTGTTTTGTTACTCACTCGCTCCCTCCCTCCCTTCAATATCTCTCTCTCTCTCTCTCTCTCTCTCTCTCTCTCTCTCTCTCTCTCTCTCTCTCTCTCTCTCTCTCTCTCTCTCTCTCTCTCTCTCTCTCTCTCTCTCTCTCTCTCTCTCTCTCTCTCTCTCTCTCTCTCTCTCTCTCCGAAAAAAAAAACTCGCTAATTAAGTCAACTGTATCTGGCGCGGCAGGAAGAGACATATAAAGGGGGAGGCAGAGGGGGGGCGGTGGAAGGAGGCAGAGGAGTGGGGGGATGGGTGGAAGGGGACAAGAGGTGGGAGTGGGAGAGGGTAATTTTTTGCCCTGAGCGAGAAGGCACAGGTAGGTGGGGTGTGGGGGAGAAGGTACAGGTAGGTAGGGCGGGGGGAGAGGAGGAACAGGTAGGTGGGGTTGGGGGGTACGGGGGGAACCAGGTGAGAAGACGAGAAAGAAAGTCACCTGGAGAGAATTGTGGAAGTGACACCGTGACTTTTAATTACGAAGCAGAGACTGGAAGGAAGTAAGCTTGAGGGAGGAGGAGGAGGAAGAGGAGGAGGAGGAGGAGAAAGAAGAGGAGGAGGAACTAGTGGTTGAGGAAATACGAGGAGGGTAAAGATGAGGAAGAAAAAATAAAGTTGGAGAGGAGAGGGAAGAGGAGGATGAAAGACGAAGAAGGTAAGAATGAGAATAGAAAAATAAGACTTTGGGAAGGAAGAGGAGGAGGAGGAGGAAAGACAAGGAGGGTAAGGAAGGGAAAAAAGGAAAATAGTTTAAGGAAGGAGGAGGAAGAGGAGGACGATGAGGAAAAATGAAGATGATAAAGGAGGGATAAGAAGGTAAAAAAAGGACAAAAGTATAAAAAAAGTGAAAGAGGGGGAGGAGGAGGAGGAGGAGGAGGAAGGGAAGTTCGACAAAAAAATGTAGGAGGAGGAAGAGGAGATAAAAATTATTAAGAAAAAGGGTGAGGAAAAGAAATAGCAAATGGAAAATAAGAATAGATTTTGGAGGAGGAAACGAAAGAAGAAAAGAAAGAAAAAACTGAGAAAGAGGAGGAGAAGGTGGAGATGGAGGTGATGGTGGTGGTGGAGGAGGAAAAGCAGATTGTAAGGAAGAGAGAGATAGTGGAACATCTCCAAGTGAAGTAAAGAAGAAAATAAAGTAAAAAAGGAGAAGAGAAAAAAGTAAAAAGTAAAAAAAAGCAAGAAATGGAGGTAAAAATAAAAAATAAAAGTGAAGAAAAGGACTTAGTATAGGAACCAGTCTCTCTCTCTCTCTCTCTCTCTCTCTCTCTCTCTCTCTCTCTCTCTCTCTCTCTCTCTCTCTCTCTCTCTCTCTCTCTCTCTCTCTCTCTCTCTCTCTCTCTCTCTCTCTCTCCACGTCCATCCCACCTCTCTTCCTCTATTGCAACTTGACCCTCTCTCTCTCTCTCTCTCTCTCTCTCTCTCTCTCTCTCTCTCTCTCTCTCTCTCTCTCTCTCTCTCTCTCTCTCTCTCTCTCTCTCTCTCTCTCTCTCTCTCTCTCTCTCTCTCTCTCTCTCTCTCTCTCTCTCTCCTGCTGGTAAGGATGGAGTGTGTTTACAACCTGGGCACAGGAACGCTCTTCTGCCCACGATTGCCTCTCAGGGCTTCGAGTGCTTGCAGGAAGGCGGCGGCTGGCCCTTGAAGACCGCGGCAGGGGGAAGGCAGAGAGGGAGGCAGGAAGGGGCATGGAAGGGCTGGGAGGAGGAACAGGCTGGAAGGGAGACTGAGAGGGGCTGACTGGGCCTTAGAAGGAGGGAGATGAAGAGCAGGGTGTGAGGAGAGTTGTGGAAGGTAAGAGCTGACACTGTTTGTAGACTTAGCATGTGTGTTTTGTGGCCTGTTGACCTGTTTACTGAAAGAGAGGGAGGGAGGGAGAGAGAGAGAGAGAGAGAGAGAGAGAATGTGAGTAGGACACCGATGGAGATAAATGAAGGAAGTAAAGAAAGTAGGAAGGAAAGAAAGAAGGAAGGATATACAGACAGGAAGACAGACGGACAGACAGAGACAAAGAAATAGACAGGCAAACGGGGAGACGGACAGACATATAGAGAGAGAAATAAAAAGACAGTGACATACAGACAAAGACAGACAGAAACAAAGAGAATAATAGACAACAGAAACTGACAAAAAAAGAGAAACAAAAGTGGACTAACACAGATTGACAAAAAAATGACGATGAAAATGAAACAGGCAAGAGAGAGAGAGAGAGAGAGAGAGAGAGAGAGAGAGAGAGAGAGAGAGAGAGAGAGAGAGAGAGAGAGAGAGAGAATTGGTTAAGGGGTATCGTTTAGTCTACCGGAGACTGAGCAATATACTCTCTCTCTCTCTCTCTCTCTCTCTCTCTCTCTCTCTCTCTCTCTCTCTCTCTCTCTCTCTCTCTCTCTCTCTCTTGACAGTATTACAACGGGACAGTTACTATACATCTCTCTTCTTCCCATTTATTCCCATCACCTCTTCCCATTACTCCGCTGTACTCCACCATTACTTTCTCTCTCTCTCTCTCTCTCTCTCTCTCTCTCTCTCTCTCTCTCTCTCTCTCTCTCTCTCTCTCTCTCTCTCTCTCTCTCTTTCCCTCCCTAGCTCATTTTCCCATCTCCTGATACTTTTATTGCATTCCTTCTCACTTTTAACTCTCTCTCTCTCTCTCTCTCTCTCTCTCTCTCTCTCTCTCTCTCTCTCTCTCTCTCTCTCTCTCTCTCTCTCTCTCTCTCTCTCTCTCTCTCTCTCTCTCTCTCTCTCTCTCTCTCTCTCTCTCTCTCACACACACACACACACACACACACACACACACACACACACACACACATCGCATATTCACGACATTTGTTACCCGTGTTATCTCCAATTTCCATACCCTATTGTTTCTCTCTCTCTCTCTCTCTCTCTCTCTCTCTCTCTCTCTCTCTCTCTCTCTCTCTCTCTCTCTCTCTCTCTCTCTATCTCTCTCTGCAGCTAAACAATGAGTAATACCGCCAATACCTTATTATTTTGCTTGCGCTGGAATAGCGCAGTGTTTTGTTAATGTTCCCATGAAAGGCTATTTTAAAATAATAATAGAAATGCTCAGGGAAAAGAGACGTGGTGTTGTAGATTGATGGTGGTGGTGGTGGTGGTAGTGGTAGTAAAGTAAATAATAATAGTGGTAGTGATAAATATGATGAATTTTTTTTATTTATTTATTTTGTTGTTCTCTTATAGTAATAGTGTAAGTAATGATAATAATAATAATAATAATAATAATAATAATAATAATAATAATATAATCCCAATTGTAAATGAAAATTAAACTTTAACAACAGCTTTTTGTTTTTTTACCAATAAAAGTAATACAACTCTTGAAAATAAAAACAAAGGAAGTCATCCTCCTTTTTCAACAGGATACGAGAATGAATAAAGTCTTGAAAAAAAATCGAAAAAATAAATAAATACACGGCAACAAATGTAAGAGAAATCACAACGTATCTCAGGAAAAAGTAACAGAAATTAAGAGTAGAAGCGTTCAGGAAAAAAAAAAGTAAACAAAAAAAAAGGAAAAAACTAAAAAGTATTAATAAAAGTAAATAATAATGACTTAAATCTTCCTATTGTGCTGCATCTAATTATCCTACGATGTCCTATCCTACTTAATTTTGTGTTTAATGATGTGCAGCCTTTCTTTCCTAGCAGCGGCCCTTGTTGGTGACGAGCGAGGCACACACAGGCGGAGGGTCGTGATGTGTTGGTGTCTGCATCCTGTGTGTCGCTTCTTTTTTGTTTATTTTTTTGCATTTATTTATTTATCTATTTTATTTATTTATTTTTGTCAAGGTGTTGTGTTTCAATCCTACTTTTTTTTGTGGTTTTATTTGCTGGGTTTTTTTTTTCTTTTTGTGTGTGTTCTGGGACAGTGTGTTTGGATTTTTCTTTTTTTCTGTTTTTGTTTGTTTATTTCGCTTTAGAGAGATTGCGTTTAGATTTTATTTATTTAGTTTTTACCACCACCACCACCACCACCACCACTACCACTACCACTAAATTAGAGTAATAGTAATAATAATGATTAGTAATTTGACTAAGAGTATGAATGATGTGTGTATGGGTGTGTGGTGCTTTGTCCGGGCAAACACGTGGGGGACTGCCGGCCTGGTATATAGATTGATAGGTTATTATTTATTACTGTTATTAGTCCTTGCCCTTGCCTTGGTTACACCCCATTTTGGGTGAGACGGCCTTTGTGTGTTGTGTGTGTGTGTGTGTGTGTGTGTGTGTGTGTGTGTGTGTGTGTTATTATTGTTATTATTATTGTTGTTGCTGTTGTTATTATTATTATTATTATTATTATTATTATTATTATTATTATTATTATTATTATTATTTTGTTTTTTTTTATTTTTACCGCTATTGTTACTATTGTTAGTAGTAGTAGTAGTAGTAGTAGTAGCTGTTGTAGTAATAGCAGTAATATTAATAGTAGTACTTAATATTGTTGTTGTTCTATCAATGTTATTACAAATCCACCATAAAATAAAACTATACAAATACTCACAAATAACACCGGTCGGGGAACATATTTGCTATTCCTGGCATCAGTCCGCTGGTCTAGTATCATACTTTGAACAAATTCCAGAAATCGCCTTAGTTTCCCACAGACGAAACACGACAGAGTACGATATTTTAGTAACTCGGTAAAGAGAAGGACTGCGTACGGTACGTTCTTTCCTTAACGAGCAGGACATTCGTGTACAGCACTTAGTTCACGTATTGAGTATCGAGTATCATCTCTATCAACAAACATTTATATAATCGCCTTTCGTGGCTATAGACCCCAACAGTTTGATTTTTTTTAGTATATTCCGCGCAATGTCTTTCTGGTGTCATGTTTGTTCTATTTTTCCCATTTATTCTGATGCTGCTTGCCTTTTCATCGGTTCAGGAATCACGTTGTACTGGGGATCTGCATTGCCTATGAGTGTGTGTGTGCTTCCTTGAAAATCTGTTGAATCCGCGTCGTGTTTCGTGGCGCTACTCGTGTTTTCTTCGTAACTTGAGCTGTTCGAGGGTCTTAAGAACGCGGGTGCCTTACAGATCTAAATTGAACCTTGCTGCTTTGAATTTTTGCTGTTTTTTTTTTTTTCTGATGGCGAAAATAGATATCTGTCTCTCTCTCTCTCTCTCTCTCTCTCTCTCTCTCTCTCTCTCTCTCTCTCTCTCTCTCTCTCTCTCTCTCTCTCTCTCTCTCTCTCTCTCTCTCTCTCTCTCTCTCTCTCTCTCTCTCTCTCTCTCTCTCTCTCTCTCTCTCTCTCTCTCTCTCTCTCTCTCTCATGCCACTAGTAAAGAAATACAGCATCTTTAATGTCGCGTCGTATCTTCAATATTTTACCGAACTAACTATTTCCTGACCAAATGAGTTTTTTTCCCCGCTTTAGTCTTGTATTAAAGAAATATATTGAAACGCGGTGCGCCTCTAACATCTTCCAATATTCCAGCGATAAAAATCCAGTCCGTTTTAGTTCCTTTGAATATAGATGACTTTTTTTTAAAGCTTATAATACCAGTAGTAGGATTCGGCTGTATTTATTTATTTTATTTTTTTCTCTTCTATATCGTTGTCCCTTCATTTTCCTTTCACGCGCGAGATGAAAAGATAAAAATGGGAAAATGTTGCGGTACAGGATGTATAAATTTGACCCTGGAGACTTGCTTCCTTTCCCGTGACAGCTCAGTACACGCTCCCTGTTCCCCTCAGCTTGAAAAAGAAAATGAGAAAGTGAGTGAGTTTGCTGATCATTTTTTTTTTTTTTTTTTCTTCGCCCTGAATTACGGAGGGAAAAATTTAGATACAGTTCAGGTTCCGAGGGAGGGAAATTCTTTAAAGGTGTGTGTGTGTGTGTGTGTGTGTGTGTGTGTGTGTGTGTGTCTTTGTTTTTGTATTAGAGCGCAAATTCTCCAACTATGTACAGTAGTTTACGCGAGTTGCTCACCACCCCACCACCACCACCACCACCACCACCACCACCACTACCACCAACACCAGTTACGATCTCCGCCACGACCCCTGTGCAATTTTCCAGGTCGTCCGGTGGTACAGGTATTAGCGGTTCACAAGTGCGGGAGTTGATCAAGGTGATTACGTTCGGGCAGGTGTGAATGTAACGGAAGGGGTCACCTTGTTCCTGCCTAATTGATGTCATTCCCGTGTGTGTGTGTGTGTGTGTGTGTGTGTGTGTTTTGCTTATCTGTCTTAACATGATTTTTTTCCACATTTAATCAGCAGTACAGATTACATTCCGCTTCCTTCTCCTCCACTTTCACCTCCACCACCTCCTCCTCCTCCTCCTCCTCCTCCTCCTCCTCCTCCTCCTCCTCCTCCTCCTCCTCCTCCTCCTCCTCCTCTTCTGCCTTCTCTTTCTCTTTCTATTCCTTTTCATTTTTGTTTTCCTCCTCCTCCTCCTCCTCATCATCATCATCATCATCATCATCATCACATTCACCACATTCACCACAAGTACTCACCTGGCTCGGGACTTCCCACGGCACATCTGGTCAGCATCACCATCACCACCACCACCATCACCATCACTTGACCTCGCGCAGGCTCTCCCATGGTGCTCCCTCCTCTCGCTCTCCCTCCTGTAGAGTGTGAGAGGGCTATTCGTGAGCCCAGCGGACCTCCTCTTCTCTTCCTCAGGAGGTTAAGAAGTGGCGGTGGGAGTCGGTTCAATAAATTAGGTTCTTTTTTCGCAGGGAGCAAAAACACCTCTCGTTTTCTTCGATCTTGTTTGTTTTCTTCGATCTTGTTTGGTCTCCCCTTACGGTTCACAGGGTCCGTTTTCTTTTTTCAGCTTTCTTTTTTGAGGGTTGGATACGTGTGTGTGTGTGTATGTGTGGATGGGTGAATGTATGGTTCTTTTGTTATTTATAGTTTAGCGTGTGACAGGATTGGCTTATTGTAGTATGTATTTTTAGTATCGTTTATTTTTTTTCTTCGCTTTTATTTCTGTGGCACCGATTTTTTTTTTTTTATTTATTCTTACATCTGTTAGTCAATTTTTGGTCCAACTGTTTCACTTTAGTTATAAATGTTTGGCTTAACTGCGTTCTCTTGTATTGTTTGACTTTTTTCACTTTTTCTCTCTTCTCTAGTTACCATTTTATTTCACCTCCATTTTCAGCCTTATATTTTTTTCCCTGTTTTCCCTTTGTTTTATCTTTTACCTTGAATTTCATTAGGTTTGCACAGCCGTTTGTTTCTTTATTTTTTTGTTTTTTTGGTCACACGCAAAACACATGGCGGTATTTCTGTCTGTGTGTGTTTGTCTGTCTGTCTGGATGTTTGATAGTGATTTCGTAATTCTGTTTTGTCTATGTCGTTGTGCACGTTAGTTTTTTTAGTCTCTCTCTCTCTCTCTCTCTCTCTCTCTCTCTCTCTCTCTCTCTCTCTCTCTCTCTCTCTCTCTCTCTCTCTCTCTCTCTCTCTCTCTCTCTCTCTCTCTCTCTCTCTCTCTCTCTCTCTCACCGGATCTCCATTCTTATTTAATTATTTTTTTCCCCCCAGCAGCAAAATTTCCGTGTAAAAAAAAACTGATAAAGTCGGAAAGAAAAAAAGCCGATATTCTCCTCGCTGCCTTGAATAAATATGTGGATAAAATTTATGGCTGATAATCAACAACGTACAATATTTCCTCTAATTCCGGTATATTCTTTTTGCATATTTCATGAAACTTCGTGAGCCTTTTTATTTTATTTTTTTCACTGCCCGCCTTTCTCCTTTTTCTTAGTTTCTTTTTATTTTTTTTCGCTCAATTGTTAGTTTTTTTTTGTACTGGAATTTGTTTGGCTATTTGTTTACTGATTTATTAATTCGTTTATGCAAAGTAGATAAGCAAACAGGCAGGTATAAACGCGCGCGCGCGCGCGCGCGCACGCACACACACACACACACACACACACACACACACACACACACACACACACACACACACACACACACACACACACACACACACACACACACACACACACACACACACACACACACACACACACACACACACACACACACACACACGTTAGAAATGAAGCAAGTGAATTTCTCTCTCTCTCTCTCTCTCTCTCTCTCTCTCTCTCTCTCTCTCTCTCTCTCTCTCTCTCTCTCTCTCTCTCTCTCTCTCTCTCTCTCTCTCTCTCTCTCTCTCTCAGTTAAGTTTCCGTGTATCAGTCCAAGTCTTTTCAGTCTTTTTAAACTTTTCCACGTCTCCTTATTTAATTATCTTTTTCCTTTTTTTTTCTTCTCAAACAGTTTAACACATTTCACTATCGTTCTTCATTGCATTCTTGTCTTTTTTTATTTGCTTTGTTACATATTTTCTCTTTATTTTGTGTTTCGTAAATATTTTTCTTCACTAATTCAAATGTTTACTGCGGTTTATTTTTCCTCGTCCTCTTCCACCACAATCTGTAAAGAGAAAGAAAAAAAAAAGCGAACGAAAGAGAAGGAGCGATTGATTAGTAACATAACACTATCACCATCATTACTATCACCGTGGACATCATCATAACTTAACCTCAAAATAAAAAAGGAAAAGAAAAATTGTGGTGCATGATAACTTTGGTGGAAACGTTGAAGCAGAAAGAGTGGAGTTTTTTTCTTTTTTGTCATTATTTTCGTCACGTGCAGCCGAGGAGTGACAAGGAAATGTTATAAAGGAAGGAGAGAGAGAGAGAGAGAGAGAGAGAGAGAGAGAGAGAGAGAGAGAGAGAGAGAGAGAGAGAGAGAGAATGGTTTGACTAATTTATGTGGTGGTCGGAGAGTGCTTTTGAGAGAGAGAGAGAGAGAGAGAGAGAGAGAGAGAGAGAGAGAGAGAGAGAGAGAGAGAGAGAGAGCACGGGATAACGTTATCTGGAGTGTAGAAAATTAATTGTTTATGAGATTTTGATATTTCTCTCTCTCTCTCTCTCTCTCTCTCTCTCTCTCTCTCTCTCTCTCTCTCTCTCTCTCTCTCTCTCTCTCTCTCTCTCTCTCTCTCACTCGTGTGCGTGTGTGCGTGCGTGTGTGTGTGTCTGTGTGTGTGTGAGCGAGCTTTTTATTGCTGTTTTCTAATTTATTATTCCATCTTATCTTTATTTATTGCTTTGTTGCTTTTGCTTTTGTATCCTTTCGTCTCTCTCTCTCTCTCTCTCTCTCTCTCTCTCTCTCTCTCTCTCTCTCTCTCTCTCTCTCTCTCTCTCTCTCTCTCTCTCTCTCTCTCTCTCTCTCTGACGCAAGCAATGCATTATTAAGAGGAAAAATATAGCTCTCTTATGTCCACGTAATTGCCTTCATGTTAATAAAATATAATTGTGCCTAAATAACATAATCCACAGTTATTTTTTTGCTTGGGAGAGAAAGGGAGAGGATTTAGTACTTTTCAAACCCGTGCGTGTGTGTGTGTGTGTGTGTGTGTGTGTGTGTGTGTGTGTGTGTGTGTGTGTTACTGTAGCTGTCATTTTAATGTATTTTTATCAGTCGCTCTGAGTTTTGTGTGCTAGTTCATAGAAGTATTAATAACAACAGTAGTAACCATAGGAGCATAAACAGCAACAGCAACAAAACAAGAACAACAATAACAACAACAAATATTCACCACACTACACCATTGGCACCACCAGCAACACCACAACTTTAATAAAAATCAACAACAATTAACATAATCACCACCACCACCACCAAGAACAACAACAACAATAACAACAAGAGCATCACATACTAACAATAGCACCACCACCACCACCACCACCACCACCACTACTACAGGCAGACCAAAAATTAATCCCTCCCCCTTCACCGCCTCATCTGTTATTTACTGTGCCATCCGTCGCAGGAAATTACGAGATTAGCAGAAGGAACTCGTGTTTATTTCTTGGCCATAAATCATATTTTATTCTGATGCTCTGCTCCCTAAGGTTTCTTGTCTTTATTTATTTATTTGTTTTTATTTATTTATTTTTATTTATTTATTTATTTTTATTTATTTATTTATTTTTTTTTTTTGCTGTTTTTTGCTGTTCTTATTTTTGTTTCATGTGCAGTTACTTTTTTCCTTCATTGTTTGTTTTGAAAGAATTAAGTTAAATTGCTTTGTGTATTAAAGTGAGCGTGATTGAAAAATTATTCCCTTGTTTGTCATCTATAACAAGTCACACGAGAGAGAGAGAGAGAGAGAGAGAGAGAGAGAGAGAGAGAGAGAGAGAGAGAGAGAGAGAGAGAGAGAGAGACAGACAGCTACCCAGACAGAAAGATGGATATACGCAAGCAGACATGAGCAAACTTTCAAATTTCAAATTGTATTTTTCCACTGAGCGGAGGCTTTTACATTAAAATATCATAATATTATAGTAAAAAATCAAACTTGAATAAAATAAGTAACGTATATTAAAACACCTGAACATATGGTATAAACACTAAAACCACCTTAAATTATAGTACAATAATTAAATCAAACGATAAACATCAATCAGGAAAATATGTGAGGCCATGCAGGTCTCCAAAAATGTGGATGATGAGGCAAACAGAAGGAAAGAAACACATCGACAGAATAGATTAGCAGATACACACACACACACACAGCGAGACAGATACCGAAATGTTAAAAAAAAAAAAAAAATCGAGACGGAAATAACTAAAACTCTATGGTTCTCGAGTGTCGCGTTTCATTACCTTAAGTCTTCAATAATCTGGTAATGGGAGACTGTTATCAGATTATCACCTTCAGGGAATGTAGAGCCTTGATGCATTAAACATTACATTAGCAAACGGTGAGGTATCTTAGTCGTCAAAACGCTTAGCTTCTAAATCTTGAATGAGTCGGGCGAAAGGGAATGTGATGTTTCTTTTTTAAAGATCCATTTACTGAGTCACGATCAGTTTCGACCTCCATTTCCGTACCCTTTCCACTTAAGACTGTCCTTGAAGAAACAAAACCACTGTATTACAAATTTTCAACTGATATAAAGAATATTTCATAGAAGGAGATTTGGAACGTTTTGATTCTTTCCTTGCATTTTTAGTGTCCTTAAGAAGACGGAAACACTTTTAATGTAAATCTTGAGTTGATATAAAGAATGAGGAGTGTTTCATACGAGGACGTTTACCCAACAGCTTCCGACTCCGGTCCTTGCCTCTCCAGTGTCTAAAGAAAATAAAACGCTTAGCTTGTAAATCTTGCGTTGACAAAGAAAGAGGACTGTCTCGTTATAAAAGGCTTACTCCGCTGCACTTTGTCTCAGCTTCCAGTTCTGTCTTCGTCTTAGCTTGCCATCGATAAGGAAAACCGTTCAACTAGTAAATGTAATGAATCGAAGGAAGGAGGAGTGTCTGAGTTTCGTTCGAGGACGTAACGCGTTTTGCCTCCACTTTCAGCTCCCTATCTTTCACCTTCCAGGATGTCGCCAATAAGAAAAAGCCTGCTTAAAACACAACAAGGCGAAATGCAGAAGTAGACCAGGTTTATGTTCATCAGAGAATGTTCAAATTATAAAGCATTCCTCAACATTCTATTCTGTATCCAAGCCTTTTTAGCTTATCATGGATAAAAAGAAAATTGTCCACCATGTAATGTAATTAATCCAAAGAAAAAGAGGATCCTGACATTTCATTCGAGAACGTTCATTTTTATAAGCTTTGTCTTTAATTCGAAATTCGTACCCTTTCCCTTTTACTTGCCATTGGTAAGAAAAAAAAAAAAAAAGAAAAGTGCGTTATCTTTTATTTATGTAAGCTCAGTCTCATGCTCTTTATTGTGGCCTCCATCACCATACCCTTGTCCTTTCAACTCGTCATTGATAAAAAAAAAAAAAAAGACTCGCAATGAATTAAAACAAAAGGGACTGTTTTACGCGTTATTCGAGGAAGCTCCCTTGTACTCTTTACCTTGGCTTCCAACTCCGTATCCGTGGCCTTTCAGCCTGTCGTTATTAATAAGAAGAACTCCTCACTCCATTATATCAAGCTCTTTCACTCCCAAAAATCGCCTTATGACATTCCCGGAAACTGCGTACCACACAATTCATCATGTTATTGACAGTCCTTCCAACCTCTCGGCTCCTCCTAATATGCCGACAGATAACCCGAGTACCCCTTTGTATGCCAAGGCTTCTTCGGAGCTCATTAAAGTGGTCGCGTGCAAATTTAGATTATGAAAGACGTACAGAAAAGTGATCGATATATATATATATATATATATATATATATATATATATATATATATATATATATATATATATATATATATATATATATATATATATATATATATATATATATATATATATATATATATATATATATATATATCTATCGTGCAGGTCGTTTAATTATAGCTTTGAGAAATAACCAGCAGTTACACAAATGAGACTGTGTTATCACGATACACAAAGGAGACAATAAGCGTTATTATGAGGCAATCAGGCTTTAAAATATATCCTTCCATCATCCGAATACACAACGTATACTCTTGTTATTCATAAAAAACATAAGGACAGAGTAACGTAAAAGAAAGACGAGGAAGGTAGTAATCCTACATGTGGCAGTTCCTGTACAAAACATGCCTATCTATACCCACCCATCATCAACATACATAGATTTTTCTCTTTCTCTCTTCATTTAGAGCTCTCCATTTACTCGGCATAAACGACTTGACTACTGAAACGAAACCAGTAAAGAAACATATAGCCACTTTCTTGGTATCCTTTTTTTCCTCTAATTTCATTAAGCTTGAACCTGTCACTGCGTGCTCTTTCCAGATTATTAACCAAAAAAATCTTATCATCCTGTTATATCCCTTTTACACACAGTTGCCTGCACCCCAGAAGTTAACCCAGCTTAACTCTATCTTCCTCAGGCTCTCCTCTCGACGGAAAAACAAGTCATTGGCTTATACAACTTGCACTTCTCCCAAGTCACATCCTGCAACCACTGCGCCAGGAGAGGATTGGAAGTGGTGAGTACAGTTATGTGTGTGAATTAAATATTTGTTGTGATGAGATAATTTAGTCATACTGCAATATTAATTTTGACATGATAGCAAGTATATTATGCATGAAGGGCTGATTTGGTTTGAGAGAGAGAGAGAGAGAGAGAGAGAGAGAGAGAGAGAGAGAGAGAGAGAGAGAGAGAGAGAGAATTAGTATACCACAAAACGGCTTAATAATTTTACCTGTGATAACTTTCATGGTATTATATACGTATTTTCTTTTGTATCTTTATAACTTAATGATGGTTGTCAAAAATGTATGACCAGTGACAGCTTCCCGATCATTCTTTCCATTATATATATATATATATATATATATATATATATATATATATATATATATATATATATATATATATATATATATATATATATATATATATATATATATATATATATATATATATATATATTCTGGTTTCATTATTTTCTCATCAATATGCCACTGTTGAAAACTTGGAATTCATTTTTTTCCTTGATCTCTCCAATAATTGATGATGGCAAAAATTATCGAGAAAATGGCCATTACTTTTCTAATTGCCACAAATGCCATTAGCTGTTGTAATTAACCTCATGGCGCCTCGTCAGTTGTTGGTGCAAAGTGACTAATTGTATTAATTATTTGAGTTGATCCTCTCAAATGTACGTGGTGTGTGTGTGTGTGTGTGTGTGTGTGTGTGTGTGTGTGTGTGTGTGTGTGTGTGTGTGTGTGTGTGTGTGTGCGTGCCTATAGGTGGAGGAGAGAGAGAGAGAGAGAGAGAGAGAGAGAGAGAGAGAGAGAGAGAGAGAGAGAGAGAGAGAGAGAGAGAGAGAGAGAGACGATCAAAAGCTATAGAGACAGAAAGAAAAGAGATAGCGAGAGAAAACATGAAGACAGAAGACGACAGATGTGGAATTAAAGAGACAAATGCAGAGAGAGAGAGAGAGAGAGAGAGAGAGAGAGAGAGAGAGAGAGAGAGAGAGAGAGAGAGAGAGAGAGAGAGAGAGAGAGAGAGAGAGGGGGGGGGGGATAGAAACACTTCGCAACAAACAGACCAATATTGACTGTCTACAAATGAAGCAGCTCAACACAGTAGCAAGACTCAGATGAGAAATTACTGGCTGATTCACCGTGCCTCCACCAACTAAAGGGTGTGGAATTAATATCTCATCACCTGCCTCGTTACTGCCATTAGCTCACTTCTGAAAGGCGCCCATAAATCACCTGTTACATTGATCATATAGGTGAACTGGCCTGTGTGTTTATTGTTGTTGTTGTTATTGTTGTTGTTCTTGTTGTTGTTGTCGTTATTATTATTATATTATTATTATTATTATTATTATTATTATTATTATTATTACTTTCATTATTACTATTGTTATTACTATTATTGTTGTTGTTAGTATACAGTAGTAGTAGCAGTATTCGTCGTCGTGTTATTTATGCAATATTATTATTGTTTTTGTTATGGTTGTCGCGTTTCATCATCACCGCCACCACCACCGCCTCCGCCATAATTATCAAAGCAGCTCCCTGGCCCGCCTGTACACTTAATACAACTTCCTCGCCAGCAAGCAGACGCGGACCAATACTCGTGTTGTGTGTCTCCACTGCCAATAATTCACCAACACTCCAGTGAAATCTTTTTTGGAAAGCTGTATTAATTCCTGATAATATTTCAGCGTGCAGCATTAGTCGTTAACGTAATGCTGAGTAGAATAAACAGATAAATAAATGTGGATGAGTAATAGATAAATGCTGTATTAATCATTATAAGAAGCAAATGATAAATGATTGAATTAGTAAATGAATATATGAATCTTCATTAAACTAATTAACAAATAGATGAATAACATATAGTAGGTGGATGAGTGAATAAATTAATGTATAGAAATAATAAATGGAACAGTGTGAAAAAAATGTTTAAAAAATCAATATTTGCTTCCTTTATTTTAGCGGAAAATATAGAACGAATATGATTTTCATCGAATAAATAAATAAAGGTAAACAAATAACTAAGTAAATAGATTAGTAAATAAGTAAATAAATTAATAAGATTAGTAAATAAGTAAATAAATTAATAATATAAGTAAGGTCATATAAAATAATCCAAAATATTTAGTGAGGAATTCCGGCATTTAGCTTTTATATATATATATATATATATATATATATATATATATATATATATATATATATATATATATATATATATATATATATATATATATATTTTTTTTTTTTTTTTTTTTTTTTTTTTGCTGAAAATGTAATAAAACGAATAATAAATATTGCAGCCGTCACGCCCTTGATAGCTGGGGTGGCCTGGGTGTGGGCGTAGGATGGACTTTATCTTTTCAAACTGACGTGCAGGTTAGACACACACACACACACACACACACACACACACACACACACACACACACACACACACACACACACACACACACACACACACACACACACACACACACACATACATACACACACACACACACACACACACACACACACACACACACACACACACACACACACACACACACACACACACACACACACACACACACACACACACACACAGAGAGAGAGAGAGAGAGAGAATTTACATTTACACTCCTTTCTTATTCCATTTCAATATTTTTTTCCAGTTTTTTCAATTCCTTCTCTTTTTCAGTTTGCTTTACCTCGATAATATAGACGACTTGATTTAAAAAAGAAAAAAAAAGGGAAAAGAAAGAAACTCATCCATTAGTTCATTCGCTCTCAGTCCGTGAAAGAAAAAAAAAATAACTCATATTCAGGAGCTCAGCACTTAGTTGTCCAAAAGATTAGAGTTATTTGCGCGACTGTGATGAAGAAAGACGAGAGACTGCGAGAGTATTGCTGGCTTGACTAGAGAAAAACACTTCCGTTATTACTGGTGGTGGTGGTGGTGGTATTGTTGCTGTTAGTGGTGGTAGTGGTGGTTGTGTTTTAGGTAGTAGCTTTAGTAGTGGTTCTGGTGGTGGTGATGGTGATATTAATGGTTGTGGTGGTGGTGCTATTAGTGGTGATGGTCGTGTGGTGGTGATAACGTTGTTTATGTTGACTGTGTTCGACTTGG
>NC_087184.1:9472719-9475219 GCF_035594125.1 Scylla paramamosain
GTGTGTGTGAGAGTGTGTGCGTGTGTGTGGGTTCGTGTGGGCATTTTACTTTTGTAAACTACCATTCTCTCTCTCTCTCTCTCTCTCTCTCTCTCTCTCTCTCTCTCTCTCTCTCTCTCTCTCTCTCTCTCTCTCTCTCTCTCTCTCTCTCTCTGTCGTAAACCCTCAATGTGATTAAATAGCGGCTGCTCTTTATCTCATAAAATCAACAGAATTAATTCATTTAACATCGCAACTACTAAGAACAAAAATACAAAACTAAGTACACAAAAAGAATTACTAATCAAAGTGAGCGGAGAAACAGGAGAGAGAGAGAGAGAGAGAGAGAGAGAGAGAGAGAGAGAGAGAGAGAGAGAGAGAGAGAGAGAGAGAGAGAGAGAGGGTGTAAATCAATTGGGTTACTATCATTTTACTCATTTTTGTATTGTTTTAGGTAATTGCTTGACGTTAATTAACCGGACTGAACCGTATTTAACCTAGCGTTGTCTAACTTAACCTAACCGAACTGAACCGTATTTAACATAATATAACCCAATGTAACCTAACCTAACTTTACCTTACCTAACCGTAACCCAACCCAACCCAATCTAACCTAACAACCTAATCTAACTGAACCTAACCTAACCTATCTCAACCTAACCCAACCTTACCTAACTTTATCTTACCTAACATAACCAAACCTAATTCAATCTTACCTAACCTTACTTAACAACACAAGCTACCTTAACATTAAGCAAACTTAACGTAACTTAACATGAACCACCACAACCTAACCTAACAAAACCTAACCTAACCTAACCCAATCTCTCCTAACCTCACCCATCCTTACTTAATATAACTTAACCTACCGTAGTAACCAGCACTACACCCACAGCACGCGTTACTCCACACTTGCGTTGCATAAAGTAAAGGGAATTTCTGTTGGGAATTAACCAGGCAAATATGAAAGTTAGGAGCAAATAAATAAATTCAATTAAATGTGGATCGCTCAAGCCATGTATTAAATTTATTCGTTTGACTTCATGTTTTAAAAAATGTTCAGATTTGTGTAAACTACATATACATGTTTATGCATATTTAGTTATTTATGGACGCACATGTATTGTGTGTGTGTGTGTGTGTGTGTGTGTGTGTGTGTGTGTGTGTGTGCTTTCTGTGCATTGCTCTTCTTTTTATCTTTTTATCATATTCTTTATTCCTGTCAGTCAGTCTCCTTGTCAGTTTCTCTCGTTCGGTTTATCGGTAAATCTCTCTCTCTCTCTCTCTCTCTCTCTCTCTCTCTCTCTCTCTCTCTCTCTCTCTCTCTCTCTCTCTCTCTCTCTCTCTCTCTCTCTCTCTCTCTCTCTCTCTCTCTCAAGAAAGATCAACGTTTATCACACCAAGTTATCTTAATAAATCAAGAGACAAAGAGAAGACCAACAGGTAATTCTCTCTCTCTCTCTCTCTCTCTCTCTCTCTCTCTCTCTCTCTCTCTCTCTCTCTCTCTCTCTCTCTCTCTCTCTCTCGTCTTCGCCCTTCTTTCCTTTCCATTTTTTCTGTCCTGTCTTCCTCTTCTCCTTTCATATCTTCCCTTCCGGGCTCGCCTGTCCCTTCTCTTTATTCTGCTTCCCTCATTGCTCCATTTGTTTTGTATTTTTTCCCATGCCAATCACCCCTTGTCTGTCTGTCGTCCTTTCTCTCTCTCTCTCTCTCTCTCTCTCTCTCTCTCTCTCTCTCTCTCTCTCTCTCTCTCTCTCTCTCTCTCTCTCTCTCTCTCTCTCTCTCTCTCTCTCTCTCTCTCTCTCTCTCTCTCTCTCTCTCTCTCTCACGAACCTCAGCCAATACACAATATTTTCTTGTTTCTTCGGCTTCAGTAATGATTTATGGGCGAATATTTACATTATTCCTCATAGTCCGGAGTCCACCATCAGTCTGAGAGGTGATGTACGGTGTGTGTGTGTGTGTGTGTGTGTGTGTGTGTGTTCTTATTGTTTTTGTTATTGAGTCACCGCTTCAATTCGAGCTATCTTTTCTTTATCACTTATAATATTCATGTTTTTTTTTTATTTCATTATATTTTCCTTCTGTGTTTTGTTATGTATGTTCTGTTTTATTAAATTATCTGTCATTACAGGTGTTGTTCTTATGACAAATGGACCATAACCTAATCTGTAATCATCATGTTTAATTTTCTTTAAGTTTTCGTTGCCAATAAGATCTATTCTAATCTAATTTGGTGTGTGTGTGTGTGTGTGTGTGTGTGTGTGTGTGTGTGTGTGTGTGTGTGTGTGTGTGGGTGTGTGAGTGGGTGTGTGAGTGGGTGGGTCGATGATTTTACTTCCTTACTCTTTAACTTCTACTTCAAAATCTAGTTGGTTCTGTCTATCTTTCTCCATCTCAAACTTTCTCTCTCTCTCTCTCTCTCTCTCTCTCTCTCTCTCTCTCTCTCTCTCTCTCTCTCTCTCTCTCTCTCTCTCTCTCTCTCTCTCTCTCTCTCTCTCTCTCTCTCTCTCTCTCTCTC
>NC_087184.1:9480219-9497719 GCF_035594125.1 Scylla paramamosain
GGAGGAAGAGGATGAGAAGGCGGCAGTACCACACGACAAGGCCATTGGCTGAGATATTGGTAGGCATGTGGTGGTGCTTTCCCTATGAAGAAATGAAAGGAAGGAGGGAAGAAACAGCTGATTAATAGCACGTGTCGTTTGAGAATGGCCGGAGCTAATGGTGGTGGTGATGGAGGCAGCGGTGGTGGTGAGAGGGAGAGAGGGAGAGTGGTGGTGAAGAAGGTAATGGAGAAGGAATGCAAAGATGATGGCTGTGGAGGAAAGAAATGTGATGATGGTGGTGGCAATGGTGGTGGTGGTGGTGGTGGTGGTAGTAGTAGTGGTGGTGGTGGGTTTATCCTTGTTGGCGAAAGAGGAAGTATGTAGATGGTGGTGATGGTGATGGTGGTGGTGGTAATGGTGGTGATTGTGGTGGTGATGAAATGTGCTGAAAATTAACGCTCTTCTTACATATTTTCCTCATTTATTTATCTTTATTATCATCTCCTGTCTTTATTTCCTTCATTCTTTCCTTCCTCCCACACTCCATCTGGTTATATTTTCGTGGGTTTTTTTCCTTTTATTCTTTCATTATTTTTATTCATTTTTACTTTTATTCTAATGTATTCCTTTCATCTCATCTTGTTATGTTCTTTTTTCTAATTTCCCTCCTCCACCTTCTTCTCTTCTTATTCTTTCGTCTCCTTCTCCTTTTACATTATTCTTTGTTGATTATTCGCTTCCTTTCTCTCTCTCTCTCTCTCTCTCTCTCTCTCTCTCTCTCTCTCTCTCTCTCTCTCTCTCTCTCTCTCTCTCTCTCTCTCTCTCTCTCTCTCTCTCTCTCTCTCCAAATGCGAGAAGACAATGCTTTAAGATTTATAGGAAGACTCTCTCGCTCTCTCTTTTTTTTTTTTCATTTTGCTACTTCCACTTTCTCACTCTTACAAGCTCCTCCTCCTCCTCCTCCTCCTCCTCCTCCTCCTCCTCCTCCTCCTCCTCCTCCTCCTCCTCCTCCTTCTCCTCCTCTTCCTCCTTCTCCTTCATACTTTCTCTTCCTCCTATTTATCTTATTTCATTTAACTTCAGCCTTTTTGTAATAGTGCTTTCTATTTGTCTGTCTGTATTTCTCTCTCTCTCTCTCTCTCTCTCTCTCTCTCTCTCTCTCTCTCTCTCTCTCTCTCTCTCTCTCTCTCTCTCTCTCTCTCCTTTCTATTTCTTCCTTCCTTTCTTCCTTCTTCCCTCCATCCCTTCCTTCTTTCCTTTCCTTCCTTCCTTCCTTCCTTCCTTCCTTCCTTCCTTCCTTCCTTCCTTCCTTCCTTCCTCCCTCCCTTCCTTCCTTCCTTCCTCCCTCCCTTCCTTCCTTCCTTCCTTCCTTCCTTCCTTCCTTCCTTCCTTCCTTCCTTCCTTCCATCTCGATTTCTATCCTTCTTTCCTCCGTTCATCTTATCCTTTCCATCTTCCTTATTTTTTCTTGCAATGTATAATAAGCAAATTCCTTCTAACAAGCAAAAAAAAAAGAAAAAGAAAAAGAAACGTAACTGAAATCTACCCTGGGAAAAACACAGATCAAAAAATACACTTGGATAATAAAAATCTCGAGTTCTTTCAGGAAAAAATAAATAAATAGATAACGGCAGGGAAGGAAACAGTAACTTGGATCGCTTTAGGGGATAAAAATTAAAGAGTGGGTCCTGAAAATAGAAAAGCAAAGAAAAGAATCGAATTTACTTTGTGGGGAAGGAAGTCACTTGAGTCTGTCGTGAAAATCATTTGAGTCCTTCCCGTGAGAGCAGAAGGAAAGAAAGAGGGAAGGGAAGAAAAAGAAACGAAAAGAAAGGCAGAAAGGAACAAAATTAAAGAAAGGAGGAAAGAAAGAGGAGAAGGAAGAAGAAAAGAAGGAAAGGAAAGGAAAGAGGAAGGAAAGAAAGGAAGGAAGAAAGAAGGAAAAGGAAAAAGAAGGAAGGAAGAAAAAGGAAAGAAAGAAGAAAGAAGGAAAGAAAGAAAAACGAAAGGAACCAAGAAAGGAAGAAAGATAAGAAAGGACGAAAGAAAGAAAAACGGAAGGAAAGAAGAAAGAAAGAAAGAAAAAATGAGGGAAGGAAGGAAGAAATAAGGAAGAGAGAAAGAAAAGAGAGAAGAAAGGAAAAAAGAAAGAAAGAAAGGAAGAAAGAAAGAGAAAAAGGAAGGAAGCAAACTCTAGTCAAATTTGCAAAAAATAAATAAATAAATAAATAAATGACATATGAAAACAGAAAACCAACACAGATTAAGATAACCACCTTTACTTAATTTGCATAGGAAGGAAATGAAAAAAATCTGATCGAACACACACACAAAAAAAAAAATAAATAAATAAATAAATATATGCCCCCCAAAATAAACCTCCCATTTTGCCACTTCCCAAAGAAAAGACAAGTTAACTAATGAAAAGACACTTAAACTGAGGCAATGCAAGAAAAACAATGCGATGGGAGAGTCAATTACCTGGTATGCTCATCATAAACAGTACTTGTGAATACAGAATACGTCGTTATGTAGGATTCCTTGCTCTTTGGGACTGTGATGAAAGAGATGATAAATTCCTGTGAAAAGTGAAGATTACTGTATATTTTTTGAGCGTCTTTTCCGCGTAAGGTTAATGCAGTAAATCAGTGAGTTTGTTTTATCTGTGTTTTATGTGTATGCTCGTTATTCTTACTTAATGGTGTGTGAGTTTGTGTGTGTGTGTGTGTGTGTGTGTGTGTGTGTGTGTGTGTGTGTGTGTGTGTGTGTGTGTGTGTGTGTGTGTGTGTGTGGCTATAATTTTTCTATGTTTGTCTTTCTGTTTGTCTATACTTATTTATGCCTGTCTGTTTCTATCTTTGTGTGTGTGCATTTCTCTCTCTCTCTCTCTCTCTCTCTCTCTCTCTCTCTCTCTCTCTCTCTCTCTCTCTCTCTCTCTCTCTCTCTCTCTCTCTCTCTCTCTCTCTCTCTCTCTCTCTCTCTCTCTCTCTCTCTCTCTCCCCACTAACACATAAACACACACACACATTCTTTATCATTTGGAATACTGAAAAAAAAATGTCACTATTTATAGAATCTTAGTGTAACTTATTCCTTAGGATTCAGGAATACACGCAGTTGCTATACACACACACACACACACACACACACACACACACACACACACACACACACACACACACACACACACACACACACACACACACACACACACACACACACACACACACACACACACACACACACACACACATCCTCACCTTCCTCACACACACACACACACACACACACACACACACACACACACACACACACACACACACACACACACACACACACACACCGCAGAAACACACTTAGGTGGCACGCACTAACTGTACATATCACCCTGTATCGCTCGGCCCCGCTCGCCCCTCAGTCTTCAGGCGGGCCAAGGCAGGACTGTAAAATACTGCGGTAAGCTTCGAACCAGTCCCCGCCACACGAGTAAGCTTAGGCAGAGGCTGATCCGGTAAGCTGTGGCCCGCGGGATGACGTCACGAATGAGAGAGAGAGAGAGAGAGAGAGAGAGAGGGGGGTAAGGGAGGGAGAAAGAATAGAAATAGAATACAGAAATTATGATTGCAAGAGAAGGAACATTAGAGAAAGACTTAGTATCAGAGAGAGAGAGAGAGAGAGAGAGAGAGAGAGAGAGAGAGAGAGAGAGAGAGAGAGAGAGAGAGAAATTATGATTGCAAGAGAAGGAACATTAGAGAAAGACTTAGAGAGAGAGAGAGAGAGAGAGAGAGAGAGAGAGAGAGAGAGAGAGAATGGTGGGGGAGGCAGGAAAGAATAGAGAACAGAAATTACGATTGTAAGAGAAGGGGACATTAGAGAAAGACTTAATGTTAGAGACAGAGAGAGAGAGAGAGAGAGAGAGAGAGAGAGAGAGAGAGGGGGGGCAGGTATCATGACTCACCCCAAGACAACAAAATGGTGAATGGGAGGCTAGTAATGGGTCTTATGGAAGGAGTGTAATAGTTTCTTCCTAAGTGGTTGGAAAGGGAGAGGAAAAGAGGCAGGGAAAAAAAAAGGGGGTCATAAAAATATCTACGAAGGAAGGAAGGAAGGAAGGAAGGAAGGAAATGGAAACGAGAGAGAGAGAAAGAGGAAGCTGGAGGGAGAGGCGAGAATGATGGTGGTATGGAAAGGAATGTGTGAATAGGAAAAAGGAAAGAAAATACGGGGAAATTGATCATCTGTATATAGAAAAAAGGAGAGAGAGAGAGAGAGAGAGAGAGAGAGAGAGAGAGAGAGAGAGAGAGAGAGAGAGAGAGGGTATTGAATGTGATATGCATAGGAAAGAGAAGAAAAAAAGGCCATAGAAATATCGAGAAAAAAAGAACATGGGAAAGAGAAAAAGAACAAATAACAGAGGATGGAATACGTAGGGAAGAGATGGAAAAGAAACGAACAGGAGGAAAAGAAAGAAAATTATACAACTGTAAATAAAACCAATAAATAAAGGAATTAGAGAAAAATCAATAAAACGGGATAGATGGAAAAAGGAATAAAAGAAAAAAAGAGAAGTGAAAGAGAGGAAATGAAAAAGAGAAGAACGAGGAAAGAAGGAAAGGAAACAACACAATTGGCAATAAATAAGAGTAAGAAAAAACAGTGGAGTAGATGAAAAAGGGAATAGACAGGAAAATAAGAAGAATAGAAAGAAGAGGAGAGAAAGAGAGGGAAGGGCACAAGTGGCAATAAATAAAGGAGTTAGAAAGTGAAAACAATGAAATGCCATAACTGATAAATGAATTGACAAGAAAAAGGGAAGAAAATAGAGGGAAGGCAAGAGGAGGAGGAGGAGGAAGAGAAGAGAAGAGAAGAGAAAGAGAGGAAGGGAAACAATTGGCAATAAGTAAAGGGAGTTAGAAAGAAAAATAAAATAAAATGGGATAACTGGTAAAAGGAATAAACAGAAAAAGAAGAGGAAGAGGAAGAGGAGAGAAAGAGAAGAAGGCAAAAAAAGGAAAGGACACAATTGGCAATACGAAAAGGAGTTAGAAAAAAAAAAAAACAATGAAATGCTAAAGATGAAAAATAAATAGGAAAAAAAAAACAAGAGAAAAGGAAGAGGAAAAAGAAGAAGAAGAGGAGTGAGAGAGAGGAAGGGACACAGTCTGCAATAAATAAATCGATGGGAGGAAATCCATGTTGAGCTTAAAGAAAGAAGGGATAGAGGAAGATGAATAAGAAGGAAGATAGATACGCTGATAAATGAAAGGATACAACAGAAGGCTGGAGGAAAGAAAGAAAACGTCAGAAGGGAAAAAAATGATAGAGAGAAATGGACGAGAACACGAGACAAGGAAAGAGGAGAGGAAGATTGCACTAAAGGGAGAGGAAACAGAGAGATAAAGGAAGAGGAATGAAGAATAAGGGAGAGAGAGAGAGAGAGAGAGAGAGAGAGAGAGAGAGAGAGAGAGAGAGAGAGAGAGAGAGAGAGAGAGGAGTAAAAGTAGGAGACAAGAGCAAAGTATGGAGAAAAAGAGATCGTAAAAATATCTGGGATGGAAGGAAGTAAGAAGGAAAAGGAAAGAGAGGAGACAGGAGAAAGAGAAGAATAGCAGACAGAGACAAAGGAGAGAGAAATATAGCAGGAAAGGAAGAAGGTGGATAAATTAAGGAGAGTGATGAAAATGGATAAAAATGGAAGAAGGTAATCAGAAATAACCAAGATAAGAAGAAGAAGAAGAACAGGAGGAGGAGGAGAAAGGAGAAAAGGAAGAATTATACGATTTTAACGAAGGAGAAGAAGAAATGAGGCGAATAAAGAGGGAAGGAAGGGAAAAAACGAGAAAAGTGAAGCAAAAGGTGAATATAAAATAAAAGACGAAAATGGACGAAAGGAAGATGAAAACAAAATTCATAAAAAGATAAACAGAATAAACGTGATTAAAATATAGATAAAACACAGAAAAACACTCGAAGCAAAAGGAAGTAGATAGAGGTAAATAAAACATAGATGGACAGAAACAAACAGAGGAAAATAGAAACTGACTGATTTTAAGAATGTACATAGACTAGTTTCTCTCTCTCTCTCTCTCTCTCTCTCTCTCTCTCTCTCTCTCTCTCTCTCTCTCTCTCTCTCTCTCTCTCTCTCTCTCTCTCTCAACACACATATACACAAGCTATTTTTTCAATGGTATTTCTCGCATATGAAGTTTCCACACCGTCGCCTCTTTTTAGTTTTAATTGTCGTAATAAATGCAGTCATTACCTCGTATATTTGTAACAATGCTAATTATATTGACGATAATGACATTTTTGCCGCTCTCCCCCTTTTTTTTTTCATTGTTTGCACTGATCGGCCCGTCATTAGGCCTGCCCGTGTGAAGCGTGGACATTATCATTTCATTATTATCATTGTTGTTTTCACCATTCTCAGTCATCGTTATCAGTAATGGTGAGCGTTACTGAATCCTTACAATGAGAATAGAACAAATAACTGAGAACCGACTTGTTAGCAGTGCATAGTAACGATTATTTTCATTGTTTTCATAATTGTCATTGTTACTGGTGCATTGTAGCGATCATTTTCATTGTTCTCATCATCGTTGTTTATTATTATCAGTGCATATGTAGTAGTGATCATTATTGCATCCCTTCTAAAGAGAATAGTACAAAAAAAACTAAAACCGACTTGCAATCTGTGCATAAAAGCGAAAATTTTCATTCTCATCATTATTTATTGTTATCAGTGCATACGTAGTGGTGATCATTACTGCATCCCTTCCAGAGAGGGTAGAAGAAATAAAATTGGACAGACATGTTATCAGCGTACAGTAGTGTTCAATATCCCATCCCTTTCACAGAGAACAGAAGAACAAAGAACTTAGACAGACGGACACAAGAAAAAAAAAACTAAGAACTTAACGCTTCATAAACATCAATAAAAAAAACAAGTGAGTGCAAGACGCCAGTACATCAGTTCACGTACACAAGGCAGCTCTTCAAACAGTTGTTGTAATGTGTCCATCCGTCAGGAACAGGAGACGAGGTGCAAATACTGGAGTGCTCGGGAAGGAAAGAGTCAAGCAGTGGTAATGAAAGAGAATTATGGAAAGTAACATTGGCAAAAGAAATGCAAGCAGCCGCAGTCGTAGATTTGTGAAGAGTAAAGCAGTTGCACCGAGGAGGAGGAGGAGGAGGAGGAGAAGAAGAAGAAGAAAAAGAAGAAGAAGAAAGAAGATAAAAAAGAATATAAAAGATACGATACTAAAGAAGAAGAAAAAAATACGATACGAAAGAAGGAGAATAAAAAGAAGACGCTAAAAGAAAGAATAAGAAAATATGATAAGAAAAAATAACGAAGAAGAAGAAGAAGAAGAAAGAAGAGAAAAAAGAATATAAAAGATACGATACTAAAGAAGAAGAAAAAAATACGATACGAAAGAAGGAGAATAAGAAGACGCTAAAAAGAAAGAATAAGAAAATATGATAAGAAAAAATAACTAAAAGTTAATGTAAGTAAATGTAAAGCAGAATAGTAAAAGGAACAAAGAAACCGAACCAAAGACAATATAAAAGCAGACAGACAATAAGAAAAAATGAAAAAGCGAGAGTAAGTGGAAATAAAGAGAAAACGAGGCAAAACTATGATAAAATAATGAAAGATGCATCAACAAGTACAGTAATAGTTAAAAGCAGGAACCATTGACGAGTTAATAATTGATTAATGAGTAGTTAATTAGTGAGCCTTAAATCCATCATCAGCAGCAGCAGCATCATTATCAGCACCTTGAAAATCACCACCAACACCACCACCAGCACCACCACCACCACCATCATCATCATCATCATCATCATCATCATCTTCAGGTGTGGATAAAATGATTGTGCTCTCCTCTGAAAGTTTCAATTACTGGCCAGGTAACAGGTGTGGGAGGTGCAGCAATAGTCAGGTGTGAAGGGAACACGTTTGGACAGGTGTGGGACGGAATAGATTGGATGAATGACAGTTGTGTAGCGAGGGGTGAGTGGTTGACAGATGTGTGTGGAAGGTATATAGTGACAGGTGTGTGGTGATAGGCAGGTGTGTGGTGACATGTGTTAGGATACGTGTGTTCTGATGGAAAGGTGTATAGACAGGTGTGGTGACTGTTTTGCTGGACAGGTGTGGGGTAATTAGTTAAGGTCAGGACGTGTGGTGGTAGACAGGTAAATTCATGTTTCCTCACCACTTTTCATCACATTTCTAGCATTACCAGTTTATTTTTTACCTTTTCTTCTCTCTTCCTCTCTTTCTTTTCAATGTCTTTCCGTATTCTTTAAAATGTCCAGTTCCGCTGACGAATAATTATGAGGAAAAACGACGCGGAACGACAAATAAATACTGGTAAGATTGTTATGACGAATGACTTCACTCACTCCGCTAAAGCTTCACTCACCGTCTCTTTCACAAAAGTTTAACGACGCGACTGAACAAAAACAGACTAAAACTCGTAAAATTCACCACTTATTATGCAGTACGTATGTGTGAATGACTTATTTTATACGTAATTTGCCTCGGTCTTGCCTTCAGAACCAATAGCATTCGTGTTCTTGGAGCGTACGAAGTTTTGTATCGAGAGCGAGCGCGGAGGGCGGGGCAACACAGAACCCTCCTTGGCACACGTCCTCACACCACGAAGGTTGAGGGCATACTGAGTTACCCAGCCTCTTACTCCTCCCTCCCTCCCGCCCTCAGCTCTCAACCCTTCCGCCTACCCTTCTCACCGCTCTTCCTCCTCCTCCTCCTCCTCCTCCTCCTCCTCCTCCTCCTCCTCCTCCTCCTCCTCCTTTTTCCCTTTCTCCTCCTCCTATCCCTTCCATCTCCCTCCCTTTTATTCTCCCTGCGCCATTCTCTCTCTCTCTCTCTCTCTCTCTCTCTCTCTCTCTCTCTCTCTCTCTCTCTCTCTCTCTCTCTCTCTCTCTCTCTCTCTCTCTCTCTCTCTCTCTCTCTCTCTCTCTCTCGTTTCTATTCACGGATTCTAATTCACACTTCATTAATTTCTTCTGTGACTCTCCCTCCCTCTCCCTAGATTAAGCCTCATCCCCCTCTCACTCTCCCTCTCACCTTGAATCATTACCTCACCCTTACTCTCACCGTCCCCTCTCACCCTTCTCCCCCTCCCAAAACCTCCCATATCCCCTCCTCCTGATTTATGACCGTAAATGGGTGTGTGTTTGTGTATTTTTTCGTACATGTGTTTAATACAGAGACAGAATAAATGTTTTTTTTTTTTTTTATTTATTCTTTTATTTTTTTAGGTTTGAGGTCAGTGGTAACTTTTAAAAATATGAATAAAGGAAGAGAATAACCGGGCCAGTGTGCCGTGCCGTGCCGTGCCGTGCCGTGCCGTGCGTGGCTGGCTTGTCAAAATCGAAAAGGAATAAATCTATATGAATACTGAAGGGAAGCAACATCTCGAGCGTGAGCCAAACGAAAACAATGGAAATGACGGAATGAAAAAATAAAAGTTGACAGTCGTGAAAATTTTGTGTGCTTTCTGCTTTATTCTTTATTTCTCTCTCTCTCTCTCTCTCTCTCTCTCTCTCTCTCTCTCTCTCTCTCTCTCTCTCTCTCTCTCTCTCTCTCTCTCTCTCTCTCTCTCTCTCTCTCTCTCTCTCAAGGGCAAGAAAACTGTCGCTCTGATTTTGTGGTCAGAACAGAAAAATAAACAAAAGAAGGCCGGCTGCACTCCCTTCGATGCAAGTTGATTACGTAAAAAATAGTAAAAACTGTTAAATTAGCCAAAATACTTAAAAATACGTAACAAGTATTAAAATCTTTATATTAATATGTGTAAAACATTAATTGGGTTCTCCTATTTAAAACTTTATCTGTCATGTACAAAAGAAAATGACTGAAAACTTGAAAAATTGAGAGTGAATAATTTGAATACTGACAAGGTAAAAACAACATGTGATATCCTTTTATTTATTTTATTTATTTATTTTTATTTTATTTTTTTTTATTTCTATCTAAGGAACCATAAGAAAACAAGAAACTAAGATTCGTTGAGAACCTTAATAAACTTATCTATAGACGTACAGAAGAGTGACTGAAATAAATATATGATTGTTAATAAGAGAAAAGAAAACTAATTGTTCTTTTTTTTTTTTTTTCTAGAGGACAAAAATTTCGGACGGAATATGAAGTAGAGAATTTTGTAAAGGTTTTATTTCGTGAAGTGGGAATGATGTGGCGCGGAGCATTTCCAGTACTCGCTACCAAGACCACGGAAGCGAGCGTAAAGTCAGAAGGTCAGCTGAGGTCACGTGCAGACAATTAAGGTCATGAAAATTACATCACAAGCTAGCAGGATTTGTCAAAGGTCAGGATCGCCACTTTCCGATTTTCCCACGCTCTTGTGTGTCGTGAAATTTTTAAACAAAGGAACAAGAAAACATAGATGAATTTTTAGCGCTCTCTCTCTCTCTCTCTCTCTCTCTCTCTCTCTCTCTCTCTCTCTCTCTCTCTCTCTCTCTCTCTCTCTCTCTCTCTCTCTCTCTCTCTCTCTCTCTCTCTCTCTCTCCTTCCCTCCCTGTCTTAACTTTCTCACACCCTAATAAGGTCCCCAGACTGGCTCCTGATTCCCCTCTTTGGACTCTAAGCGACGTACACAATAAATTCAAGCAGGAGTGAATGAAATACTTCCTTCCTCAATACTCCGAGCCAGAGGGCGCCGCGTCACCTGACCTAATTAGCACAGGTAAATGAGGACCCTGGAGGGAAGGGGACTGCAGGGGAGAGAGAGAGAGAGAGAGAGAGAGAGAGAGAGAGAGAGAGAGAGAGAGAGAGAGAGAGAGAGAGAGAGAGAGAGAGAAATTTATTTCGTTTTCCTTTTTTCTTTTTCTCTTGCTTTTTTCTTTCTTTTTATTGTATTACTTTGGGTCAAAAGATAATGTTGCCTCGCTAATATTTTCTCTCTCTCTCTCTCTCTCTCTCTCTCTCTCTCTCTCTCTCTCTCTCTCTCTCTCTCTCTCTCTCTCTCTCTCTCTCTCTCTCTCTCTCTCTCCCTAGTCTAGTGTTTGTTTTGTTTTGATTTATTTGTTTTGTTTGTTTTTTCCAGCAAGTTTATTTTTTTATTCAAGTTTTTTGTTTTTCTTGGCTTGCTTTATATATTTTTTTTTATTTATTGTGATTATTTTTTTGAGTTATCGTTTTCTATTTCCTGTTTAATAATTCTATGGACTTTTTTTTATTTCTTTTATTGCTGCTTGAAGATTTATGTGCTTTTTTATGTTGTGCTCCGTGAAAATTTATGAGCAGGGGAGGTTGTTGTTGTTATTGTTGTTGTTGTTGTTGTTGTTGTTGTTGTTGTTATCACTATCATTGTTGTTGTCGCTATCATTATTATAATTTTCATTATTATTATTAGTGGTGGTGGTAATAGTAATAGTAGTAGTAGTAGTGTTTTCTTGTTATTGTTGCTGCTGTAACTAGTACTATTACTACTAATGATAATAATAATGATAATAATAATAATAATAATAATAGTACGGTAATAATAATAATAATAATAATAATAATAATAATAATAGTAATAATAATAATAGTACGGTAATAATAATAATAATAATAATAATAATAATAATAATAATAATAATAATTTTCCTGTTAGTATTATTGTTGCTTTACTATTCACACTACCACCACCATCACTACCAAATCAGCATTTAATTCGTCAAAGTTCATTTCCTCTCAAAGCTCTCCACAGTGTCCTCAAATCTCCCACCAACTAAAAACAGGAGCTTAGAACCTGACTTTTTATCACCGTTGGTATTTGCCTGATTTTTTTACCAATATTTCAGAGATGAACTTAACTTTTTATTTGACTAAAAGATTTTTGTTACTGTTATTGATTTTTTTTTTTTATCATTAATTAGGAAATATTATTATTGATTCTAGGTATTGCACTAATGATTAATGGCTAATTTTATTTACCATTTGTAGTAAATGAAAGATGACTTGTATATTTACTTTTCCAAATGATGGATTTTTTTTTCTACTAAATGATTAATTAAAAGAAATGTTATTGTTATTAATTTTAATTATCGTATGAATGATTAATTATCTTTTTAATCAAACAAGATATTATTTCAGTTGCTACTCTTTCCAAGAGATTAAAAGTTAAATAGTATTATTATTATTAATTTATGATAAATTAAAAAGGTAAATCGTATAATTATTTTACTAAGCATCTAATGAATAATCCACCATTTACTGCGGACTGACTGAAATAAAAATGATAAGGACTTTGGTTGTTTTTTTTTCCAAGCATTGTGTGAAGTATTAACATTTTTCATACAAGTTAAAAAAAAATCGCACAATGCTGGAAAATCCTTTATGCACTGTACGAAAAATTAACGTGAATCCTTTTAGAGAAGAACCGAACACCACGAAAGTAGCAAAGTGAGTCTTTTGTGTGACTGCAGAAGGGACTTGTTTTATTGTTTTTTTTTTTTTTTTTTTTTTTAATGAAAACACTCCCCTTTCCATATACCGTTCCTATTGCTGTTACTATATATAACTCTCTCTCTCTCTCTCTCTCTCTCTCTCTCTCTCTCTCTCTCTCTCTCTCTCTCTCTCTCTCTCTCTCTCTCTCTCTCTCTCTCTCTCTCTCTCTCTCTCTCTCTCTCTCTCTCGTTCCACATCAGAACACAACGAAACAAACGAATACCAAAAAGCAAAACCGTGAAGGAAAAATATAAAAGGGAAAATTTTAGAAGTGTCATGTGTGTGTGTGAGAGAGAGAGAGAGAGAGAGAGAGAGAGAGAGAGAGAGAGAGAGAGAGAGAGAGAGAGAGAGAGAGAGAGAGAGAGTTTGTGGGGTTATCTTCTCTACGTTACATTTTCATCTGTCGTTTCATTTTTTTTTTCTTCGTTTGTATTTTTTTCTTTTTTTTCCTCTTCCTTTTTAGTACTGAGGAGAAAAAAAAAGATGGGAAACTCACAGTTGGAAGAATATCAAAGGCTTCATTTTTTGCTCTTGGATTCGTAGCGCGGTAAAGAATTCATCATGAGGGTTTTAAAAGTAAAGTGAAATAAAATCATTCGTAAAGTAAAAAATAAAGCAAGACGTAAATCAGAATCAAAAGAAAACTAAATAATGTGTGCTTTGATTTAGTGTAAAATAAACTAATAATGTATATTTTGAATTTAAGTAGCGTGCGTTAAAAAATTTGTCATGCAAAAGAAAGTAAGTAATAATGAGAAGATTAAGAGTATTAATATAAAGAAAGCTTGTGTTATTTGAAATCAAGTACTGTGTTTAGGAATTATGGTTGTTTTGAATTAAAGTAGTATATCTGTGAATAATGTAAAATAAAGATAAGCAATAATGAGAAGATAAAGATCATTAATATTAAGTCATTATGAGTGTTTTGAATTAAGTAAGCATGTTTTCTTTAATAGAAAATAATATATGAATATTTAACATATGAAATAAATGTTAAATATATGAAATAAAGTTAAACAATAATGAAAAGGTAAATGGCTTGTATATAAAGTAATTTTGTGTCACTTGAAGTAATGTGATAAATAATTATGAGTGTTTTGAATTAAAGTAAGCGTGTTTTAAATAGAAATGCAGAAGGAAGTTGTTTTGAATTAAAGTAAGCGTGTTTTAAATAGAAATGCAGAAGGAAGTTGTTTTGAATTAAAGTAAGCGTGTTTTAAATAGAAATGCAGAAGGAAGTCAAGTAATAGTGAGTGTCTTCAGGTAAACATCAGCAATTTAGAATAATCTTGTTTATTTTAAGGTAAAACAATCGGAAGTGTTTTTTAAAGCAAGGCAATATAATCAACAAAATTTTAGAATGATATAATGATTACTTCAAAGTTGTCAGACATTTTCTTGATGAATGTACCCAAGTAACGTTTGTTTGAGTGATGATGAACATTTGAAATAACGAGCATTTTTAAGTAATAAGTATTTAAAGTTTTGTGTTTTAAAAGTAAAGCATTTGTGTCTTTCAAATCACACACACATGAAGGATTTAGAAGGCGGGGAGAGCGTCGACCCCTCTCTAAAATGGACAATTCACTCTGTAATGGACGGCACTCAAACTCGCTAAAAGACACTGAATAAAATATAATGAATCTGATTACGGTCAACTTTTCATGCTGTTTTAATACGTGGAATAATAATTAAGTATCCTTTCATTTATTCATTTCTTTTTCATCCTCCACAAAGACAAAGGAATTTCCCCATGATGAAAATGGCGGAAAAATGACGAGTGTTAACCACCGTGCATTTTTATTTGAGACGAAGAGAAGAGTGGGAATGTGATTGTGTGGCTGGGAGGAATGCTGGCGGTGGAATGGAGGACGTAATGGAAGGGATGATAGCTTGAAATAATGGAGGTGATGTAATGGTGGTGGTGGTGATGGTGAAAGTGATGCTTGGGGAGATTGGAGAGGCTGCGTTGGCGTGATTTGGAAGGTGGAGAGGATGACTGTTAGAATGATGGAACGGTTGAAAAAAAAAAAAGGACAGTTGATGATGAAAGGAATGGAAGAAAATATAACAAGTGGAATGATGGAAGGAAATGAGAGTTAGGAAGAATGAGACTTCGGGTGATGGAAGGAATAGAAAGATAAGTTAGAATGATAAAATACATGTAAAGAAAAGCAGTTAGGATGATGGACAGGGATGGAAAGGATAACAACCTGGGAAGGAAAAGACTGGAAGACTGTTAGAATGATGGATGAAAGGAAAAATCGGGAAGATAACAGAAATAACAAGATGGAAGGAGTGATGGAAAGGGAGATAAATATGGTGATGGTGAAGGTGGAGTTAGATGATAGAAGGAATGGTAGCAGGAGTAACAGTTAAGGATGAAAGGAATGAGACAAGAATACGATAGGAGTAGAAAGAGTTGATGAAAGGAATAACAGTAGAACAGTAGAAGAATGGATATGTGTAACTGATAACGTGAAAAGATAGGAGAGAGAATGAATAAGGTAATAAGAAGAGCAATGATAGGAGTACCCGAATAATGAAAAGAATGAAAACAATGAAAAAAAAAAAAGTGATGATCGTGAATGGAGATAGCAGGGCTGGAGTGATGGACGGAACGGTGGAGACTGAAGATGATATACGACTACTGTAGGAGGGAGGAGGAGGACTAGAGAGGACACCACCGCTCCAGGAAGATGAAGAACCACTGTCATGAGCAAACAGCGAATAGAGTGAACAGAATTTAAGGACGTTTTTCATCATCTCACGCTTGATTGGGAGGCGACATGCGAGGACTGTAAATAAGTCACGAAAAATGGTGAGAGAAATAAATTACAGGAAGGCGGATTTAAGCAAGACTAATGTTGGTAAATACTTCCTTCTGCCCCGTGCATAAATAAATAAGTAAACAATTAAAGGATCAGAGGCTTCGCTATGGTTAATGTTGTGTGTGTGTGTGTGTGTGTGTGTGTGTGTGAGAGAGAGAGAGAGAGAGAGAGAGAGAGAGAGAGAGAGAGAGAGAGAGAGAGAGAGAGAGAGAGAGAGAGAGAGAGAGAGAGAAAGGCAGGAATACAGACAGACAAAAGACAGAATGACAGATAGGCAGACAAAAGACATACAGACAGATAGACAAAAGACAGACTGAAGACTGAGGTAGAACGATAAATAGATTGATATTAATTGATTAATACTTTGACACACACACACACACACACACACACACACACACACACACACACACACACACACACACACACACACACACACACACACACACACACACACACACACACACACACACACACACACACACAAATAAATAACCACGCGACAAACAAACAAACAAATACAAAATAAAGTGATTGGTTTACTCAATGAGAGAGAGAGAGAGAGAGAGAGAGAGAGAGAGAGAGAGAGAGAGAGAGAGGGGGGAAGAGGGGGAGAGAGGACAAATTACCGAAGAGCGAGAAGGAAGAAGAGGAGGAGGAAGATTCATCAAGAAGAGAGCAGCCGCATCAGCGAAGGAGGAGGAGGAGGAGGAGGAGGAGGAGTAGGAGGAGGAGGAGGAGGAAGAGGAAGACGAGAAAGAAGAGGAAAAGAAGAAAAGCATGTGTAGAGAGGAAGCAAATTATTATTCTTGGACGAGGGACAATAATTCTCTCTCTCTCTCTCTCTCTCTCTCTCTCTCTCTCTCTCTCTCTCTCTCTCTCTCTCTCTCTCTCTCTCTCTCTCTCTCTCTCTCGTACATTTGAAATAAAAATATATACAAAAACTGTGCATTATAATTTTTTGGTCTTTTCACGGTAAGAATTTAGATTAATTTTACTTTTTTTCATATCAAGAGAAAAGATAAAAAGAGTAATACATTAAAGGTGAATTATTTGCATATCCTGTAAGTACTTTGGCTTCTACATGTCTACAACTAAAAAATTCTTTCTGCATTTTTCATTCCTTTTTTTTTTTTTGCGAGATCATATTTTTTTTTTTTTTTCTTTTCTTCGTTTGTTTATTATTTTGTTTATTTATTTATTTTTTTCATCAAGGAGTATTTCAGTAATTATAGTATGTACTTATTTAATTCTGTTCTTTTTTTCTTGTCCTTCGTTTTCCTCATTTTTTTTCTTTTCGTAAGTATTTTTTATTTCATTATTTCCATTTTCTCTTCCGTTTTTTTTTCTGTTCGCCTTTCTTTCCATTGTCCTTCACTTTTTTTTTCCTATTCGTTCTAATCTTGTTTTTCTTAAGCGTCTTACATAACTTTTCCTATTCATCATCTTCGTCCATCTCGTATTTTTCCTTCTCCTCCTCCTAGTTTCCTTAATTTTTTCCACCACTTATTCGTCATTCACGTCCTTTTCTTAATCTTTTTTTTTCTTTTACTATTCGTCCTTTCCCTTCTCATCTATCTTCCTTCTCCTTCTACTCTTCGTCCTCCTTGACCTGCTCCCATTCGCTCTCTCCTCCTCCTCCTCCTCCTCCTCCTCCTCCTCCTCCTCCTCCTCCTCCTCCTCCTCCTCCTCCTCCTCCTCCTCTCATCATACCTGTCGTCTTGGTGATGTTGCTTCCGAAAGACAAACTCGCGAGGGACTGTTATTCATTATGCAATTTAAGACTGCGTTGCATGTAAACACACACACACACACACACGAACACACACACACATACACAGAAAGAGAGAGAGAGGCACAGACGCGCACGCAGGCACACACGGGTACTTCCACATATCAGGGAGTCGTGGAGGATAAAGGAAATGAATAAAAAAATGAATGATGTTTACTTTTCATCGCGGTGTGCAGGCATAAATCGTTCCCGCAGAGCCGCAGTGTTCCCATATTCATGCGTGGAGGCTGGGGGACTGCGCCAGCCCTTCCGCGTGGCAGTGCTCGCAGAAAACGTGGTGCGTACCCAGTGTTTCCCAGGTGCAACAGAAAACGAGGTATGCCAGAGTTATATTAACCCAGGCAAAGAAAAACATTTATTAATTATGGTTTTATCTGTAGAAATATGGGAACTTTTTTTTTTTTTTTT
>NC_087184.1:9502719-9507719 GCF_035594125.1 Scylla paramamosain
GTATGGAGGCGTACGTTCCTCACTCTTTTTCTCGACCTAAACCTTCCAAACCTTAGTTTAACACAGCTTGTTCTCGTGCTATACATGATAGAGAGGTGGCCCACAAAAGGTACTTCAGCCCTCCATCCCCAGAATCTCATGCACTTTATGTTTCTGCCCGGAACCATGCCGAGTCTGTTCTCCAACTAGCCAAAAACTCCTTCATTAACAGAAAATTTCAATTTTTTTCAAGATCTAACTTCCCTCGTGACTTCTGGCATCTAGCCAAAAATATCTCCAATAACTGCTTCTTCTTCTTTCCCTCCTTTATTTCAACCAGATGGCACCACTGCTATCAGATCTATCTCTAAAGCTGAACTCTTCGCTCAAACCTTTGCTAAAAACTCTACCTTGAACGATTCAGGGATTGTTCCTCCCTCTCCTCCACCCTCTGACTACTTCATGCTACCTATTACAATTCTTCGCAATGATGTTTTCCATGCCCTCGCTGGCCTAAACCCTCGGAAGGCTTATGGACCTGATGGGGTCCCTCTATTGCTCTCCGAAACTGTGCCTCCGTGCTTGCATCTTGCCTAGTCAAACTCCTTCAGCTCTGTCTGTCAACATCTACCTTTCCTTCTTGCTGGAAGTTTGCCTACATTCAGCCTGTTCCTAAAAAAGGGTGACCGTTCTAATCCCTCAAACTACCGTCCTATTGCTTTAATTTCCTATCAAAAGTTTTTGAATCTATCCTCAACAGGAAGATTCTTAAACATCTATCACTTCACAACCTTCTATCTGATCGCCAGTATGAGTTCCGTCAAGGCCGCTCTACTGGTGATCTTCTGGCTTTCCTTACTGAGTCTTGGTCATAGACAGGGTGGAATCAAAAGCTTTTCGTCTTATCAGCTCCTCTCCTCTAACTGACTGTCTTCAGCTTCTCTCTCATCGCCGCAATGTTGCATCTGTAGGTGTCTTCTACCGCTATTTTCATGCTAACTGTTCTTCTGATCATGCTAATTGCATGCCTCCCCTCCTCCTGCGGCCTCGCTGCACAAGACTTTCTTCTTTCTCTCACCCCTATTCTGTCCACCTCTCTAACGCAAGAGTTAACCAGTATTCTCAATCATTCATCCCTTTCTCTAGTAAACTCTGGAACTCCCTGCCTGCTTCTGCATTTCCACCTTCCTATGACTTGAATTGCTTCAAGAGGGAGTTTCAAGACACTTGTCCTTCAATTTTTGCCTACCGCTTTGGACCCTTTTCTGGGACTGGCATCTCAGTGGGCTTTTTTTATTTTTTTATTGGATTTTTGTTGCCCTTGGCCAGTGTCCCTCCTACATAAAAAAAAAGCATGAACACTCCTTTTCTTCATCTTTTCATCTTTGCCAGCACCCCACAACTTTCTTTTGTTTTTCATTTTTTTTATTATTCATTTTTTTTTATTATTCTCATTAATAATTTTCTTTTTAGCACCCATCCATACACCCTTCAAACGCACTTTTTTTTCCCAACACCTTTCATCTTTTTTCTCTCTCTCTCTCTCTCTCTCTCTCTCTCTCTCTCTCTCTCTCTCTCTCTCTCTCTCTCTCTCTCTCTCTCTCTCTCTCTCTCTCTCTCTCTCTCTCTCTCTCTCTCTCTCTCTCTCTCTCTCTCTCTCTCTCTCTCTCTCTCTCTCTCTCTCTCTCTCTCTCCTTTGCCAGCACCCATCCGCAGCTCCTTATCTTCGCCATTAGCACCTTTACCTGTATCCCTGCGTCACATAACATCCTGCCCCTTCTTGGTTGTAATGGGTATTTGGCGCGCATTCTTAACAGCGTCAGTGGCGTGCGTCCAGGACAAAGGGACGCCGTGTTTCGTTCTTATTGCTCCGCTTATGAATGTGCCGTGATATTGATCTGCCGACACCAATATTGCTCGCACCGCCCTTGTCTTCCTCATCGCTGGGAGTTTTATGCCTCGCCGCCTTGATGAGAGCAATATTCGTCTGTATCTCGCGTCTTTTTTTATTTATTTATTCATGTTTTAGTGTCTGTGTATGGCTCGGATTTATGTTAGACTGATTTCATTACGGTAAAGTTTCTGTCTCTAATCTGTCTGTTTGCTTTGTTCTTGTTACTAGATTTCTGTGCTTTTCTTTGCCTTTTTTTTTATCGCTCGGATTTCTGGTAGACTGCTTTCATTGAGGTAAAGTTTGTGTCTTTACTCTCATTAATAGAGGACTGGGTGTTTGTCTGCTTAGTACATCCATGTTAATAGATTTCATTGTTTTTCTTTGTCTCCGCTTTTATTTTTATTCATCACCCAAAGTTGATTCACTATGAAGCTCGTGTTTCACATTTCACTTCATAAAAAGAAGGTGTGGTGTTGCTTGCCTGTTTGCTGCACGGGTACTGTGAAATTTGTTTGCATTTATCTATTCACTTATTTCTATAGATCACTGTAATAGCGCTGGTCGTTCAAGATTCACTCTTTAAAGAAAACGGGATGGTGTTTATCTGCTCCATACACCGATTCTGAAACATTTTCTGCACTTTTTTTTTTCCACTCATGTTGGCCTGATTCCATTACAGAAAAGCTTATGTCTCAGTTTTTACTCCTCTTAAAAAAAAAAAATTGCTATTTCCCTACGCTACACTAATAGAAAATTACTTCTTTATACGAGTATGTTAGTTTCTTACATATTTCATTCCATTATTCATTTCATATTCCTGCTTTTCTCTTGTGTTCGCGTTGTGTTCTTTACAGGCCGCCTTGTTTTGCCTGTCCGATTTTTACTTTTCATCTCTTTTGTTTCTCATACTTTATTTTCTTCCTTTGTAGAGATAGTTTTTTTTCTTTTTTTTTTTTTTTTATTTCAAGGGGGGACTGAACTGAAACTTTACACTACACTGCCATCATGAAATTTCACTCCATCTGTTGTACGTATGTACGAATTCTTTTTCTCTCTCCTTAAAGGTCAGTTTTTACGGTTACGGAACTGAAATTTGACACAACGCTGGTACTCTAGGAGGTCTCTACGTGTTTCTGTTACGCATATTTCTCCCACTGTTCATTTCCCCTCATAATAAAAACAACACCTCTAGCGCAGCCTTGTTACTTTATTTATTGTTTAATGTCATTTAAAATTCAACAAAATAGCAACATAGCATGCATATATATATATATATATATATATATATATATATATATATATATATATATATATATATATATATATATATATATATATATATATATATATATATATATATATATATATATATATATTTTTTTTTTTTTTTTTTTTTTTTTTTTTTTTTCTTTCTACATGTATGCACGTATTGGCTTGTCTTAAATCACTATTTTTTTTTTCATTCATTTACTGACGCATAACTGCCATTTTTCCATCACTATTAAATTTCCATAACGATCTGAACTAAACATAAAAAAACAACTATATTTAAGAATTCCTCTCTTGCACTTATCACCTTTTCTTAAATTCGTCATATTCCATTCATAATAAATCACTGAAAAATCCCTTTCAACTATCCTATAATTATCTTTTTTCTTTTTTTTTTTTTCAAGTTCACGTTAGATTTCAATGGGAACTCAGCTAAAACAAATATGCTATCACGAAATATCTCTGCATATATTGGCCCCTTTTTCGTTCCCGTCAAGCTTGAGTCCTCGCGGCGGGCGGGACTCAGGCAGCGGTGGTGTGTAATGGCCTCTGCATGTTTTATGAGGGTGCGTGTCCCCCTTTCTTGAGCGTCCCGGGCGGCGGTTTGACATCGATAGGACGCCTCGTAGGTAAAGGGGGCAGAGAGAGAGAGAGAGAGAGAGAGAGAGAGAGAGAGAGAGAGAGAGAGAGAGTTTTGTGTCACATTTTATTTACTTGTGTATTTATTATTTTTTCCTATTTATTTTATTCTAGACAGATTTATTACTCCTTTCTTTAATTCTTTCATATTATTGTTTCATTTCTTAATTCTGTTCCTTCTTTTTAGTGGTTCGTTCATTTCCTTGTCTTTTTATCACTTTAATATTTAAGAGAGAGAGAGAGAGAGAGAGAGAGAGAGAGAGAGAGAGAGAGAGGGGGGGGGGGGGTTCAAACAGTCGTGTCTCCGTCTGATATCTGTCCCACCTAATTATTCTCCCAGCACACCTGTTCGCAAAAGAGAGATCGTTTGGCTCTCAACAATTACAGGTGTTTCCTCTCGTTTCTCTTATCCTTTAATTCCATAACTTTTCTGTTCAGTTTTTTTTTTTTTTTTTTTTCATATTCTGTCTTTCTATTTAGGAGTTTTTAGTTTTGTTTTTCCTTTTTTTTAGTATATGATTTTTGTTTCTACTTTAGTTTAGTTTGGGATTCTCACATTACCCATCTTTTCAGGAACTTATAAGATATTTTTACTGTTTTAGCAGCTCTTTTTTTCTTTTCTTTTTTTTCCTTTCACTTTAGACATTTGGGATTTTATTCCCTGAGCGCGGGAATTTCTAATTTGTTGCACTCTTGCTTGGGAGGTTTTATTTATTTCTTTTTTTTTTTTTTTGTTTCGTTTTGTTTTGTTTTGTGCTTCCCTACAGTTCAGGAATTTGCTGCTTTCTTTCTACCCTCCAATTTAGGATTTTTTTCTTTTACTTTCCTGTTTTAGAGATTGCAACATTCTTTTCTTATTTTTCCTTTGTTTACAAATTTAGTTTGTTTTTTTATCTTTCATTATAGAATTTTAATTATTTATTTATTTATTTATTATATTTATTCTTTCTTTCAGTATTATTCTCGCCTTTTCTTATTAGTTTAGCTTCTTCATTAATTTCTTACCTTTTGTTTATCAGTGGTAGTTTTTTTTTCTTTCTTTTGTAATTTTCTGTTTATTTTTACTTTATCTGCTGTTTTAGGATTTTAAATGTTATTCTTTCTCACTATTTTTTTCACAGAATTTAATAATAATTTAATAATGTTAATAATGTATTTCCCTGCTTTTATTCAATTTCTTATTTATATTTCAATTTATTTTTTTATTGTTCAGTTATCT
>NC_087184.1:9515219-9522719 GCF_035594125.1 Scylla paramamosain
ACACACACACACACACACACACACACACACACACACACACACACACACACACACACACACACACACACACACACACACACACACACACACACACACACACACACACTTTAACCCGCCTGCCTGCCTGCCTGCCGCCATGTATACACAACCACACATGCATACATGAATACAAATCGACAACACCTCGTAGTGCGCATAAAAGAAACACAAAACAAACAAACAAACAAACAAACAAACAGGCTGCAGCGTCATTCCAGGGACATATATTTAGGTATTTCCAAGAGACTTTTTTGGTGTCGGAGGGAAAATCACAAGATAAGCCCCATGGAGAAGGAGGAGGAGGAGGAAGAGGAGGAGGTCAGGAAGGACAAGGAAGAGAAAAATTGGACCTGGAGGAAGAGGAGGAAGTGGATGATTCTGATGATGATGAAGAGGAGGAGGAGGAGGAGGAGGAGGAGGAGGAGGAGGAGGTTTAGGTCTGAAGGGATGAAGAGGAGAAAAAATAGGATTGCGAGAAGGTTGAGAAGGAGGAGGACAAGAGGTAGTAATAGGAGGAGGAGGAAGAAGAAAAATAACAATATGGCTGGGAGGAAGAGGTGAGAGGAAGAAGAGGAAGAAGGAGGATGTACTTAACTAGAGGGGAAAAAACGAATAGGACAGAGCAAGAGAAGAGAGAGAAAAGATGCGGATTTGGAAGAAAATGGTGAGCGAAATACAGAATAACCAAAAATGACGAGAGAGAGAGAGAGAGAGAGAGAGAGAGAGAGAGAGAGAGAGAGAGAGAGAGAGAGAGGTTACTAAAAAAAAAAAAATTATTCACTCTATCAAATTCGGGAAAACAAGAGGGGAAAAATAAGCGAGGTACAAAAGGCACTCTGGTCTCCCCCAAGGCTTGTGTTCCCTCCACTGCTATTTTCCTTAAGCTAAATGAGGGAAGAGTGAATTTTTTCCTTCAAAGCGGCTCTGAGGGCAAGATGGGAAGGCTGAGATTTTAAGGCGAGGATAGCTAATGACGAGGAAAAGGTAGAGGAGGAGCAGGAGGAGCAGGAGGAAGAGGAGGAGGAGAAAGAATTTTACATTTTCTATGGTGCATTCAGGAGGCTTGTTTCTCTCTCTCTCTCTCTCTCTCTCTCTCTCTCTCTCTCTCTCTCTCTCTCTCTCTCTCTCTCTCTCTCTCTCTCTCTCTCTCTCTCTCTCTCTCTCTCTGGAAATTACTGTAGAAATTAAACACAATACATTACTCCACCAACCACGTGTGTTATTGAAATCTGTTAATATTCTGTTTTGTTTTTTTCTCTCTCTTTCCTTCCTTCCTTCCACTGCATATCTACGAGTATGTTCTTTTACTTTTTTTTTTTTTTAGGATCTACACACTTCCCTGAACGCAACCTTACTACACACACACACACACACACACACACACACACACACACACACACACACACACACACACACACACACACACACACACACACACACACACACACACACACACACACACACACACACACACACACAGACAGACAGTTTGCCTTTCTCTCTATTTACATTTAGTTTTCCTTCCCTTACATCCTTCCTTACTCATCGTCACCTAAACGGAAAGGAGGAGGAGGAGGAAGAGGAACTTGTTAGGCTTTATGATCTTGTTTGTGATTAGCTGGAGTGTCTAATCGTGAGAGAGATTTAGGATTAAGACAAAGAAGAAGAAGAAGATATAAAAAAAATTAAGAGAAGGAAGAGGAGGAGGAGGATGGATGGATAGATAGATGGATGGAAGAAAAATTAAGAGAAAGAGAGGAAAAAGAAAACGGAATCAAAGAGAGAGAGAGAGAGAGAGAGAGAGAGAGAGAGAGAGAGAGAGAGAGAGAGAGAGAGAGAGAGAGACCAACTCAGTCACCCAACCCTTTCCACCGAAACAGCGAGCCAGACAGAGAGATAAAGGGAGAAACAGAGGCAGAGAGAGAGAGAGAGAGAGAGAGAGAGAGAGAGAGAGAGAGAGAGAGAGAGAGAGAGAGAGAGAGAGAGAGAGAGGAGACAGGTAAAGAATAACTCCATACCTGTGTTTTGATGAGGTAACAGGGAGTACAAAGGGTTAATTAAGGGCTTGTATTGGCTCATCGGTTGGTTAGTCCCCTGTGTGTCTGACCAGTGCGGGTTCGATTCCCATTGCCACAGATTTGCATGCCCCTTTGCTTTTGAGGGCTCGATTGGGGGGTAGGGGTGTGCATGCAAATTCGCCGTTCATTTACAATCAGAATGGTATATTTTTTTAACTCTTTTTAGCTCTTTTTAACTCTTTGTTGCAGCTTTTGTTTCGCTGGTTTGATAGTCTCGTAACACGGAGGGTGAATTATGTAGTTGTGTGGTCGGGTGTGTGTGTGTGTTTTATTTGTGATATGATTTATTTTCTGGTTATGAAATTTACTGAACTAAAACTATAAATTACTTACTGCACATTCATCCCCGCCCCCCACACACTAAACAAACACTACTGACAACAACAACAACAACAACAACATCAATAATGATACCACCTTCCACTTCCCAGCTGATGTTCTACCTCGTCTTCCCCTTCGTCCTCCTCACCCGGGACGCCCCATCAGTCCCCAGTTTAGCACGCGCAAGTCCCCGGAGCAGCAGGCGTTGGTGGAGTGGCCGCTAGATGGCAGCAGTGAAGCGCGTCTCCTTGGTGAGTATCTGACGTCTTGCCCAGATTCCTTACCCTCCATTACCGGAAAGGAAACTAAACTGGTCAGCTTTTTCACTTTTTTTAATACTATTTTTTCTACTTTTCCTCTTTTTTTTCTACTTTCTATTTAGCGTGACAAAATGAGCAGATTTTTTTTCCTTTTTTTTTTTTTTTTTTTTTTTGTACACTTGGCCACTCCTTGACAAGTAAAACATTATAATTGATTTGAGTCTTAGTGCAAAAAGGTCACAGGACGTCAGGTGGGGTTCTAAAAGCGCTACTTCTCCCACTGGAAAATTGCCGCCGTAACCCATTCAGGATTCAAAGTGTAAAGATCCGAAATATAGAAATTCGATAAATGAAAAGTGGAAATATACTAATGAAAGTAAAAGACGTATCAAAGGAACACGCAGTTCATTAACGTAGAAAGGAGATGCATTAATTATTCCTTTTACACGACAACCATAACAGAACGGAATATAATACAATGATGACGCAATACTAAACAGTGAAATTATATAAAAACCCCACAAAACAACGATAATAACGAGAGAGGATATACACTAATTATTCATCTTTACACTACCACCATAACAAAACGCAATATAACACAACAACAACAACAAAACTAAACAACGAAATTATATAGAAACACCACCACAAAACAACGATAAGAACGAAAAATATGATACACTAACTACTACTCTTTACACTTCTACCATAACAAAACAAAACATAACACAATAACAACGCAAAAAAATAGACAGTGAAAATATACAACAGAAAACACCCACAAAACAACCACAACAATAACACCAAAGGAAGCAAGACCCCGAGCATAAGGCATGAAGAGTCAAGCTGGTGCGTGGGATGAGCCAAGCAGGAGACAGACTCACGGATTTGCGACCCCGTACAAAACTTGGTAAACACGCGCTCGCCTTTCCTCCCCGCCAGCCACACGGGTCACACATTTTGCGCCGAAAGACTGAGTTTAAGGTCTTGGAAGTTAAAAGGCTTCAAGGGATGGAGGGAGGAGAGGGTGTGGAGGGGAGTCAAGGGGAGAGAGAGGGTGAGGGGAGAGGAGAGAGAGAGGGAGAGGAAAGAGGAAAGGGTTGGGAGTTCCTGTGATGACGAAGAGAGAAAGTCAACACGTTTATTGGAGAGATGATGGAGGGAGAGAGGGAAGAGAGGAGAGATAACACGAGATAAAGGAGTGAGCACAGGGAGCAGGAGGAGGAGGAGGAGGGTTAAAGGAGAATGAGGTAGAGGAAAGGAAGAAGAATAGGTGAAATTTTGAAACAGAGCACAAAGAGAGAGAGAGAGAGAGAGAGAGAGAGAGAGAGAGAGAGAGAGAGAGAGAGAGAGAGAGAGAGAGAGAGAGAGAGAGAGAGAGAGAGAGAGAGAGAGAGAATAATGATGATGGCCTCCAATTGAAAGCACTTACACAAATGCGCACACACACACACACACACACACACACACACACACACACACACACACACACACACACACACACACACACACACACACACACACACACACACACCTTCAATATCTTTCCAACCCACTTTTACGCTTTTCAAACCTTTTTAATATGACACATAGTAAAAATATATATATAAAAAAAAAGCTGACTTTTCCTCACTTTCCTTACTTACGTCTCTCTCTCTCTCTTCCCATTCGTTTGTATTATAATTCTTGATGACTTATTTTTCAACTCTCTATCTCATTATGACTTGGAACCTCCTTCATAATACTTCCTTTGACTTATTTTCTAACTCATTTTCCTATCCATTCTCTTCCTTCCCTGTGATCTTGCTTGGCTGTGTTCCTTGTAGGCTGAAGGGGAAAGAGGAAGAGAGGAAGGAAGGAAGGAGGGAAGCAAGGAGAGAAATAAAGATGGTAAGATGCATGAAGATATGACCAAGAAAGGAACGAGAGAAGAAGAAAGAGGAATCGTCAGAGAGAAAGATGAAGAGAGAGAGAGAGAGAGAGAGAGAGAGAGAGAGAGAGAGAGAGAGAGAGAGAGAGAGAGAGAGAGAGAGAGAGAGAGAGAGAGAGAGAAGGAACGTCCAAGATGAAAGATGAAGATGAAAGAAGAGAATCTGAAAAGAAGGAAAGGCAGAGAGAGAGAGAGAGAGAGAGAGAGAGAGAGAGAGAGAGAGAGAGAGAGAGAGAGAGAGAGAGAGAGAGAGAGAGAGAGAGATGTAATGCCACTGTGCACAAAGAAAAAGAGAGAAAGAAAAATCAATGAAAACACTGCCAAGTGCGAAAAATGTGTACTAAAGATGTTGATAAAGGAGATAGGGGGAAAAAAAGAAAGGAACAAAGGAATTAAGAAACGAAAGAAGGAAATAAGAAAACAAGAGGAAAATATTACGATCTGGAAGCAAGAAGAGAAAAATAATCATACTTTGAGTAAAAAAAATACATCAAAATCAGGACAGAAGAGGAGGAGAAGGAGGAGGAGGAGGAGGAGGAGGAGGAGGAGGAGGAGGAAGGAGAAGAAAATGCTCAAGAGAAAGACGTGCATGGGAAAGAGAAGGAAGGAGGGAAGGAGGGCAAGGAGGCAAAATTAGATTCAAAGGGCAAAAAGGAAGGGAGGCAGAGAGAGAGAGAGAGAGAGAGAGAGAGAGAGAGAGAGAGAGAGAGAGAGAGAGAGAGAGAGAGAGAGAGAGAGGAGTGCTTGTTTAACTTGGACTGACGGAAAAATATGGGTGGTGAAAATTTTGTTGCTTTTAGCAGAGAGAGAGAGAGAGAGAGAGAGAGAGAGAGAGAGAGAGAGAGAGAGAGAGAGAGAGAGAGAGAATATAAAGTGTATTACTTGTTTCTTAGATTTTTTTATCTCAGTTCTAATAAGTAATGGCGTTTATTTACAAATAACTAAGTTTATGCAAAATTTATTGATAAAAGCGTAATTTTTTTGGAAGTAAAAGAAAATTGGCTGGAATTTATAAGTATTTTGTAAGGAAATTTTGTACATAAAGAAAGATTAATGGACAGATAGTGAGAATGTGAGGGTGGGAGGTGGGAGGGAAAGGACTCTCTCTCTCTCTCTCTCTCTCTCTCTCTCTCTCTCTCTCTCTCTCTCTCTCTCTCTCTCTCTCTCTCTCTCTCTCTCTCTCTCTCTCTCTCTCTCTAGCTTTCAATGTAACGAAATTTCTACTAAATATCAATCCCTCTCATATTTATCTTCCTTCTCTTTTTTCCTTCTTTTCCTTTCTTTCCTTTGTCATTTTGAATTCTGCCTTATCGGGTTTTCCCCCATGCATTTCCCCCATTAAGTCTGGCCTGAAATAATCGTCTCATTACACTCAAGTGACAAAGAAGAAATTACTAGATTTTTTCCCACTTTTTAATTTCCTTTACGAGTAAATCTCCATTATTTTCCTGTGATATATCTCATACACGCCCTCCTCCCCCTTCTCCTCCTCCTCTTTGCTCTTATTCTTCTTTTCCTACTCTTTTTTTCATTATAATCGACATTGTCACCATCATTATTATCAATCACCTTTATTTCCTCCTCCTCCTCCTCCTCCTCCTCCTCCTCCTCCTCCTCCTCCTCCTCCTCCTCCTCCTCCTCCTCCTCCTCCTCCTCCTCCTCCTCCTTTTCATTACCTTCGACATTGTCTCTATCAATATGATCGCCACAATCATCAATTTCCTTTATTTTCTCCTCCTCCTCCTCCTCCTCCTCCTCCTCCTCCTCCTCCTCCTCCTCCTCCTCCTCCTCCTCCTCCTCCTCCTCCTCCTGTTACATGCTTGATATCTCGTGAGAGTGAATTTGAAACCTCATACACCTCTATCTTCCTCCTCCTCCTCCTCCTCCTCCTCCTCCTCCTCCTCCTCCTCCTCCTCCATTACGCTATCTCCTCTATCTCACCTCCGTTATCAGGCATCTGGCACGTTCTCTTTATTCTGTTCTTTATTATCTCTTCCATTCTCTCTCCTCCTCTTCCGTACACCCACCCCGCTCCTTCTTTCCCTCCCTCTCCCTTTCAGTCACCCACTCACTCCCTCACTCACTCATTCACACCCTTATTCAAATACCTACTCTTTCTCTCAGTACTCTTTCTCTTCCATAGATATGCAAATGTGTTTAAATCTCTCTCTCTCTCTCTCTCTCTCTCTCTCTCTCTCTCTCTCTCTCTCTCTCTCTCTCTCTCTCTCTCTCTCTCTCTCTCTCTCTCTCTCTCTCTCTCTCTCTCTCTCTCGGTGAAGGGGAGGGAGAGGTGAAGGGAAGAGAGATAGAGAGAAAGAGAAGGAAGGAAAAAGAGAGACCCTTTCTTTTTCCTTCCTTCTCGTAGGAATGAGAGATGAAGGGAAGGGTGGATGGAAAGAAAAGGAGAGATGGAGAGAAAGAAGAGATGGTGAAAAAGATTTGTATATATATATATATATATATATATATATATATATATATATATATATATATATATATATATATATATATATATATAACGAAGGAGAGAGAGATGGCGGGAAAATGGAGAGATGGAGAGAAAAGAGAGAGATGGGAAGGACACAGATGGAAAGAAAAGGAAGAGATGGAAGGAAAGGGAAAGGTGGAAGGAAAGTGAGAGATAGAAGGGAGAGATAAAGAAAAGGAGAGATAAAGGAAAAGGAAGAGATGGAGGAAAGGAGAAGGAAAAAAGATAATGGAAAAGGAGGAGGAAAAAGGAGGGAAGGAGGGAAGGAGGCAGGAAACGTGTAGAGAAGAGGAGGGAAAAATAGAGAGAGAGAGAGAGAGAGAGAGAGAGAGAGAGAGAGAGAGAGAGAGAGAGAGAGAGAGAGAGAGAGAGAGAGAGAGA
>NC_087184.1:9527719-9575219 GCF_035594125.1 Scylla paramamosain
TGACCCCTTTTTTATTCTTCCTGCTTCCTCTCTCTCTTTCTCTCTCTTCCCTCCCCTTCTTCTCCCATTTCTCCTCTGTCTCCATTTTGTTGTTTCCTCTACGTATATTCCTTTCATTCCTTCCATCTGTTTCCCATTCTTTTCTTCAGTCACTTCTCTCCTTTCTTTCTTTTCTTTCTTTTATTAACTCCGCTCTCCCTACTCTTTTTTTCGCTTTTTTCCGTTTTCTATTTCTTTTTTTATTGTAGCTTTCATGTTACCTTTTATTTTTTCCCTTTATTTTCCTTTTTCCTATTTATTGTTAATTTTTGCATTTGGTCGTATTCTTCCGTTTCTAGTTTTTATTTTTATTTTTTTTTTTCCTGTTGCAGTTTTGCCTGTTTTTTTTATCCTTTTCTTCTCTTTCTCTTCTTTTATTTATTACTTTATTCCTAATTTTATCACCTGTTTTAATTTTTTTCATCTTTTTTTTATTTATTTGTTTATTTTATTTTATGTATTTATTTGTTTTACTTATTCGCTTCAAAAATTGTCATGCTTCAGTTTTGTTTCCCGTGGTTCTTTACTAGCTCATTTTTCCTTTTATATATATATATATATATATATATATATATATATATATATATATATATATATATATATATATATATATATATATATATATATATATATATATATATATTCTTATTAGTGTCTTTTTAACACTTGCTTATTTTTTTCATTCTCTTACTTTTCATCAATTTATTATTTATTCCTAGTTCTAACACTTGTCTTAGTTTTTCTCTCCTTTTCCTCTATATATTATTTTTTTACCTTTTTTCTTATCTATTTACTGACATTTTCCTCATTTTTTACACTTGTACCACCTTTACTCTCCTCACCTGTGCTAGTTTTCGCTTTCCTTCTTTTCAATTTTTCATTTTTCTTCACTTTTTTTTATCTATTTACTGACATTTTTCCTCATTTTCACACCTGTTCCACCTTCACCCTCCTTACCTGAGTACGAGTATTCAACTCCTCATTAACCTTTGCTCACCTCATACCTCACCTGTCCCATCGCCTATTAACGCTTCAGTACCTCATCAATTTGCATCATCTCCCCCTTCACTCACTTTGTCAATACCTCATCATTCTCTCTCTCTCTCTCTCTCTCTCTCTCTCTCTCTCTCTCTCTCTCTCTCTCTCTCTCTCTCTCTCTCTCTCTCTCTCTCTCTCTCTCTCTCTCTCTCTCTCTCTCTCTCTCTCTCTCTCTCTCTCTCTTTTTAGCATCGAGTTGTTTTTGTTTTGTTGTTTTTTTATACATCTAGTTTTATTTTTTTTTAGTATCTGTCTTTATATTTCATTTTATTTTGAACTGGTGTGCCTTTTTGTATCTTTTTCATCTTTCGCTCCTTTGTATTTTTTTGTATTCTGACTTAGGATGACTTACGATTTCATTACCGCAGCGCCACAAGCTTAGTTAATCAGTCAGTCAGTCAGCCACTCAACCACTCACTCACTCACTCACTCCCTCCTTTCCCATCCCTCTCTTTCTCTGGCTTCATCTAATCCCCTCTTCTTTACCCTCTTTTCCAGCCACTCAATCCTCCCCTAACTCAATAATGGACACGCATACAGACAGACAGAGAAACATAAAAACAGACAGATGGACTAAATTAAGCAAAGTTAAAAACAAACAAACACACACTCACAGGAAGCTAATTATTAGGAAGAAAGGAACAAAAGCAAATTATAGACAGACAGGTCAAAAAAAGAAAAAACAGGTGGAGAAAGCTAAGCAGGTTGAAAAACAGACAAGCTAATAAAGAAACAAATTATGAGATAGATAGATATATAGAGATAGATAGATAGATAGATAGAGAGAGAGAGAGAGAGAGAGAGAGAGAGAGAGAGAGAGAGAGAGAGAGAGAGAGAGAGAGAGAGCAAAGCAAAATATGTACAGACAGACAAAAAACAGAGGCTGATAAACAAACTTAAGAAGGCTGACGAGCGGAGAAGTAAACAGAGAGATGCAGAAATGTTTCCCCCCCACTCCTGCCCTACCCTTGCCTGTCCCTGCTTTTATGTAATCACCCCCGTCTCCCCCACCTATCTCTTTATCAGCCCCTCACCCATCCCCCTCCCCTCCCCCTTCCCCCAGTCCTCCTCACCCTGCTATATGAGGTCGAGTGTGTGTAGAACGTCCTTGCTCTTCTTCCTGGTCCTGCGGTCGATGGTCGGTAGCGCCTCGAGTCTCGTCGGCCGCCTCATCGACATTTCTGGCGAGATCGAAGAAAACCCGTTGCCTGCACCAGTGACGAGGCGCCGGAGGGGGAGAGAGAGAGAGGGGGGAGGGAAAGACTGGTTAGATAGGAAAGAAAAGGGTATTTCGTTGGGTTAATGATATAGACTTTACACTCAAAAATTTTGGTGGCTTTGGTTAGATGGAAAAAAGTTTAGTTAGATTATGCTAAGGATTTGTATTCTTAAACATGTTGGTGTCTTATTTCCTACCACTCATTTCAACAGGCTCTAGAGGAAGTTACAGTAATGGTATTTTTTCGTGATTCTACCCTCTTTTAATGTAAGAGGGGCACCGGTAACAAAAAGACCCAGAGAAAGGCCCAGTGAGGTGCCATTCCCAAAAGAAAGGCCAAAAGTGTCATACAAAACTGAGGATGAGTGTCTTTAAACCTCCCTTCCTCCGCAAGTCATAGGAAGGAGAAAATACAGAAGCAGGCAGGGAGTTCTGATAGATTAACAAGGATTCTACATTATCAATAGGAAATACACTAATGAAAAGCCGGATAATCACCTCTGTGGCTTTTATATATAGAGAACTAAAGATGAGAGAACAAAGCGTTTAAGAATACTAGACTGTGTTAGACTGCTGGTGTGTAGTTTTGTATCTTATATGCTCTTGTGTTGCTGAATTTTTTTCGGGATAAAAGGCGTGTTGTTTATGAGGTAGAAGAGTGGAGAGGAAAACCTGGTGCTGCTCTGATGTGTTGCTTTGTATTGCATTGCGCTGTGTTTTGATTGAGGCATGTTCTTGTGTTGCAGGTGAGTTAGCTATTGTTGCTGGGATGTTGCGAGATAAAAAGGCTGTTGTTTATGAGGTAGGAAATATGATGTTACTCTGTTGTGTTGCATTGCGTCGTGTTTTTTTTTTTTTTTTTTTTTTTTTGTGTGTGTGTGTGTGTGTTCCAGGATACGTAGTTTGTGCTGTTGAATTGTTGCGGGATAAAAGACCTCTTGTTTATGGGGCAGAAGTGGAGAGGAAAATCTGGTGTTATTCTGTGTTGTGTTGTGTTGTGTTGTGTTGTGTTGTGTTGTGCTGTGCTGTGCTTTGTTTTAGGGGTGTTTTTTTGTGTGTGTTTCAGGTTACTTAAGGCATTGTTGCGAGAATGAAAAGACTTGTCTATGAAGTACGAAACCTGATGCCACTTTGTTATGCTTTGTGTTAGGTGCTTCTTGTGTTGCAGCTTAAGTCTCTCTGGTGTTCCTGGCATGGTGTGAGATACAAGGAAACGATGTGTATTAGGTAGAGCAGTGATTAAAAAAAAATGGCATTATTCTTGTGTTGCATTGAGTTTTACTTTGACTGCGTTTATTGTTTTACGTATTTTAGGCAGCTAGTGTTACTGGAATGTTGCGAAGTGGAAGACTGTTTTTTTTTTCTTTTTTTCATGTGGATACAGTAATAAGAAAAATAAACTGTACTACTAAATTGTGTTGCATTGCGCTTTTTTTCTGGATACGAGTGTGTGTGTGTGTGTGTGTGTGTGTGTGTGTGTGTGTGTGTGTGTGTTTCAGGGTATGTAGCTTATGTTGTTGAAGTGTTGCGAGATAAAGTGTTGTTTATGATGGTACAAGATTAAGAACTGTGCCATTATATTGTGTTGCATTGCGCAGTGCTTTGTTTGTCTGTGTGTGTGTGTGTGTGTTTTGTGTGTTTCAGGGAAGGCACCTTGTGTTTTAATAGTGTTGCAGGGTGTGAAAAGTGACTATTTATTATGCATGAGTTACATTAGGAGGAAAGGCAATGATGAGATAAGCTTGGCTGGTGTGTTGCGTCTTGTGCTTCTTAAATGTGTGTATCTGGTTTGTGTTTCATGGAAAGTAAATAGTGTCACTGTAGTGTTACATGGAAGAGGCGACTTTGCTCTTTTATCCATGACGTAAAAAAAACAGATAAAAAAAAAACTACTTGTGTTGCTCTTTTGTATTACGTTGCTGGGAGACACGGAAGACTTTACTGTTCTTTATGGGGTACAGGAGACAGGTGGAAGAAAAGCTTGTGTTGTTTTTACGTGTTGCTTTGCGTTGTTTTGCTTTGGGTGCCTCGTGTTTCAGGGAAGGTAATTAGTGTAGCGGAGGTGTCGCTGGCTGAGAGATACGGCCTTGTTGTGTTAAGAGGGAGGAGAGAGAGAGGGAGAGAGAAATCTAGTGCTATTCAGATTGTATTCCTTATAATGTCTGTTCTGTGTGAGAGGAAGAGAAAGCTAGTGTTGTTCAGATTGTACGCGTGTGTCATTGTGTCTGTTCTGTGCAGGAGAGAGAGGAAATTAGTGCTGTTCAGATTGTATGTCTTATAGTGGCACTTCCGTAACGCTTATTGCAAAAAATAGAAAAGATGTACGTAATTGGAAAGAAAACGTGACATTTGGGAAGCTAAGTGAGGAGGGACAAAACAAAAACTGAAAGAAAAAGAAGAGAAGGAAAAAAACGATAAAAGAAAGTGAAGAAGAAAAAAGTGAAGAAAACAACGACGACGAGAAAAAAAAGTGAAAAGAAAGAAAAAGAAAATGGATGAACGATATGAAGAAAGCGTCAAAACCAACGGCTGTGGGTAGAGAGAGAGAGAGAGAGAGAGAGAGAGAGAGAGAGAGAGAGAGAGAGAGAGAGAGACCGATACAGACACAGAAACAGACAGCAACAATTATAACTTAGCAGCACTCATTACTCACCTAACCACCCATTATTCATTACACCACCACCGCCGCCACCACCACCACCACCGCCACCGCCGCCACCACCACCGCCAACACTGGAGGTAGAGGAATTGGAGCCCCATGAGGTGTTGTAGGAACCATTGGTGTGGTTCATGGAAGCGTTCAAAGTTCCGGGGTTGGACCAGCCGCCAGGACCCAGGCTGGCTGTCAGATGGTTACCCGCTGCCCCGCCTCTCTTGCTGGTGGTGGTGGTGTTGTTGCTGCCTGTGGGTGAAGAATGGTGGTGAGGGTGGTGATGTGTGTGAGAGGGACGCTGGTGAGAGTGGTGGTATTGGTGGTGTGTGTGGGTGGGTGAGCATGTTGTGTTGGGAGGAAGGGAACAAGGCAGAAGGAAAGGAAGGAAAGCGAGAGAAGGAAGAATGGAGGAATAAAAAAAGAGAGGAAGAAGAAATGAAAAAAAGAAAGCGCAGAAGAAGGGAAGAAGGGAGGAAAGGAAGGAAGGATGAAAAAGAAAAGGAAGAAGAAAGGAAGAAATTAACCAACAAGCAACAAAAGAAACAAAGAAAGGAAAGAAGATGAGAAGAAGGAAAGAAAGGAAGGACAAAAGGAAGAAAGAAAGAGAAAGAAAGTACAAGAGAAGGGAAGACGAAAAAAGAGAAACTAGGAAAGGAAGAAGGAAGGAAGGAAAGACAGGAGGAGGAAAGAAAGGATGACGAAAACATAAGGAAAAGAAGGAACGAAGGAGAGACAAGGTGAGGAGAGAGGAAACGGGAAGTAGAAAGGAGAAGATAGATTGCCCAGGAAATATGAAAAAGATGTGACCGGGAAAGAAATAAAGGAGCAAAGAAGAATTGTCAGAGAGAGAGAGAGAGAGAGAGAGAGAGAGAGAGACTTGCAATATTTTCACTTCTCTTTAACTTTATAGACTCATAACTTTATAAATTTATTCATTCATGCGTTCGTTTATTTTTTTCATTTATTTCCACGGTTCTGTTCATTCTCGTCTTTTGTCCTTTATCTCTTCTTCTCACGGTTTACATTCAGTAATCTTACTTATAAATAAAACTTCCCCTACAAATTCTTTATGATAAATGCATTGCGATATTTCTCTCTCTCTCTCTCTCTCTCTCTCTCTCTCTCTCTCTCTCTCTCTCTCTCTCTCTCTCTCTCTCTCTCTCTCTCTCGTTCGTTAGTCAAATATTTCCTTCCTTTCTCTTTTTACTATTCTCTCTCTCTCTCTCTCTCTCTCTCTCTCTCTCTCTCTCTCTCTCTCTCTCTCTCTCTCTCTCTCTCTCTCTCTCTCTCTCTCTCTCTCTCTCTCTCTCTCTCTCTCTCTCTCTCTCTCTCTCTCTCTCTCTGTAGCATATCCTTCCTGCCATCCCCTTGACCCATATTCTCTCTCTCTCTCTCTCTCTCTCTCTCTCTCTCTCTCTCTCTCTCTCTCTCTCTCTCTCTCTCTCTCTCTCTGGTCGGATTCAGCCATTTAATTAAAGGAAGACGAGAAGTGTGAAATGAAAGTTGCCTTCTTGTCTGTCTCTTCTCACACTTTGTTTCCACCTTCATCCTCTCTCTCTCTCTCTCTCTCTCTCTCTCTCTCTCTCTCTCTCTCTCTCTCTCTCTCTCTCTCTCTCTCTCTCTCTCTCTCTCTCTCTCTCTCTCTCTCCTTTACCTGTGTTTTTCTTTTTATTCATTATTTTCTTTTTATTAATGGTCTACTTGTGTGTTTCATAGGCTCTCATTACTTTCCGTTCTTCATTTTTTTATTTGTTTGTATTTTTTTCTCAATTTCTTCTTTATTTTTCCTCCTTCATCTTTTTTGTTTCTTTCCTTTAGCTGTGTTTTCCTTTTTATTCATTTATTTCTTTAAGTTAATGGTCTGCTTGTGGGTTTCATGGTTTATCGTAATCTTTCCTTCTTGATTTTTTTTTTTTTTTCATTTTTTTCCTCAGTTTCTTATTCCATTTGTTTTTTCGTTTTTTCGTTATGTTGTGTTTTTGTTAATTACGTGTTTGTTTGTTTGTTTGTTTTTTGTTTCTTTTGTTATGTGCTTTTTTATGTGTTTTCTGTGTGCATTTTTTTTTGTGTGTGTGCTTCATTTATTTCTTCATTACTTCATTTTTTTCTTGTCTTTTTCCATTATTTTCTCATTTTTTATACCAAGTTTTATTATTTTTTTATATTTTTGTTGCTTTTTTACTTTTTCTTCTTTCTTCCTGCCCGTTAATATATTATTCATTACTTCCTCTCGTTTCTGTTTTTTCTCTCTTTTCTCTCCTTATTAGATATTCATCTCTTGTTTGTTTATTATGCATGGCTGTTTTCTTTTCACTCCTTTCAGAGAAACACGCAAAAATTATAAAAATGAAGAAGAGAGAGAGAGAGAGAGAGAGAGAGAGAGAGAGAGAGAGAGAGAGAGAGAGAGAGAGAGAGAGAGAGAGACACTCCACCAGAAGAATAAGTAACACAATTAAATAAAAATAAATAAATAAAACACTATGGCTTTCTTCAAAACTCCTTCAGTTTCTACAAACAAACACACTTCACAACACATCTCATTATCCCTCTGCCAATATTTCATACCATACTGTTTACACCCCTTGTTAAAATTATCTTGTATATTCTTCCTTCACGCACGTTCAGACTCTCAGAAATTTACCCAAGACGCAACACTGAACAAGCAACACATATCATTATCCCTCTACTAATATTCCATGCCGTACTGTATTTATAAAAGTACTAATATTTCATACCATACTGTTTATACCCCTCGTTAAAATGAACCACCTTTATATTCTACCTTCACACACTGCCAGACGCCCAGAATTTACTTACCCACGGCGCAATCGTCTTGGAATCGCACCAGCAGCTCATTGGCTCTCTTCTTGGGCTTGAAGTAGTTCCCAGCGATATCCTCCTCCTCGCTTCTCTGTAGTTTCTGCTGAAGTAAGCAAGAGAGGGCGTCAGACGGGGCTGGGCGCGAGGGAAGAGAGAGCTACGTCTGTTCCTGCTCGTCCGTCTATCTGTTTCTCTCTACCGGCGTGTGCTGTCTGGTTACCTGTCTGTCTGTCTGTCTGGTTGCCTGGTTAATTGCTTGGGTGCATTGCTTGGCTGTCTTTCTATTAGTGCGTCCATTTGATTGTTGTGTGTTTGGACGCAGGTCTCTCTCTCTCTCTCTCTCTCTCTCTCTCTCTCTCTCTCTCTCTCTCTCTCTCTCTCTCTCTCTCTCTCTCTCTCTCTCTCTCTCTCTCTCTCTCTCTCTCTCTCTCTCTCTCTCTCTCTCTCTCTCTCTCTCTCTCTAAAATGTAATTAAAAACTAATGACTTCCTACAACATGTGCCTGTTCCTATTTATGTATGTTCTTATCCATCTTACAAGAGAGTCCTATGTAAAATTCACATCAGAACTTAACGAAATCACGTCTGTGAGGCAGTAAGATTAAATATCGCCTTCAACATTTTATCAACCTACTTCATCCTTTCTTTGTTTCTGACTGTGCCTCGTTGTAGTTGTGGCTCTCTTTACCTTACAATCACAGAAAATCACATCTAACACTGACTAATAAACTTGAAAAGATCAGTCATTCATCTCTCGTCCTTTATGTCTATCTGCCTATATAATTATGCCTTATATGTACGTCTTTTTACGTTATCAAGTTAACATTACGCTAAATAAAATAACTGATCTCAAAAGGCAACAGTTGAAAAAAGATCCCATTCACCTGACATCTCTCCACTGCCTTTCACTCTATCAGTCTATTATATCCTTCCATAACCCTATTACTCCGTCACATAATAACACCAACACTAAACAAAATCACACTTAATGGAGAGTAACACGGAGGCATTCCCTTTATACTAACCTTACTGCAACACTTCAAGCACTTTTCAGGGCCGGCTAAAGAGAGCGTGCGGTGCTGCGTGCGAGGGTCGGCGTTGCGTGGAGTGAGCGGTGCCGAAATGGCATGCTGGGGGCGTAATGGGGAGGCGGGAGAGGGTGCTAGAGGAATTGAGTGGTGCTGGGGAGAGGCGTGAGATGGCATGGCAAAACAATTCGAACCACGCGGCCCAGGTATAAACACGGCCTATTGCAGGAATGGAAGCAGGGAAATGAGCATAAGGAGGAGGAGGAGGAGGAGGAGCAGGAGCAGGAGCAGGAGGAAGAGGACACTTAAAAAAAAAAAAAAAAGCCTGTTGCAGGAATGGAAAGGGAAAATGAGCACAAGGAAGAAGAGGAGGAGGAGAGAGAGAAGAGTAATTAAAACGAAAACAACTAAGGACTGAGTATATGGACTGACGATCATAGGGAACAGGAAAATAACAGGATGATAAAAAAAATATGTGAAAATGTTGGAGAAACAAAATGAATAAGCAACAAAAAGAGAAAGTTATTAAAATCTTAAGAGCTGAAAAACAAAAAATGCAAAAAGACCACCGTAAGAAAAATTAAAAATATCAAGAAAAATTTAAGAAAGAGGACACGAATGGACACAGTAGGAAAAGACAGGAAGAAGAAAGACGAACACACAAAAAAGAAAATAAATATGAAGCACGGCAACCATAAAAAATAGTAAAAAGTTTCAAAAATTAAGGAAAGAAACAAACAAACAAAAAGAAAACATGAAAACAAAATATAAAGGAAAACATATAAGAACCACCAAGCTTAAAAAAAAATAACAAACAAAACCTTTAAAAACTTAAACTAAAACGAAAATTGAGCAAAAAAAGAAAAAGAAAAAGAAGAAAACGAGAAACAAGAGGAGGGGGTAAGGAGACAAGGAGAAGCAGGAGCAGTCTCAAGCGTGGCATTGTGGGAGTTTACTGGCAGTGGAGACGTGTTGGGCATGACAAGTGATCTCGAGGGGAGTCCATCTATAAGGCTGAGGAATTGGAATGCACGCAGGGGAAGAGGAAGAAGAAGAATAAGAGAACGAGCAGGGATGGAGAGGAGGTGGAAGAGAAGCAGCAGGAGAGGCAGGAGAAGGAGGAGGAGGAATAACAAAAGCAGAACCAGGAACAGGAACAGGAAGAAGAAGAAATGGAACAAGTCACGAAAAAGAAGAAAAGAATAAGAGTTTGAAAGGAAAATATCAACCTAAGGTAAAGAGAAGTGAAAAATAATTATATGAAGATGATGATGATGGAGGAGAAGGAGGAGGAGGAGGAGGAAGGAGAAGAAAAAAGGTAAAGAGAAAAAAAGAATAATTAGATGAAGATGATGGTGCAGAAGAGAGAGAAAAAAGAAAAATTTGAAAAAAAAGTTTAACGTGAGGAAGAAACAGGAAAAAGGTAGAAGAAAAATATACTTTGAGAAGGAGGAGGAGGAGAAAGAAGAAGAAGAAGAAGAAGAAGAAGAAGAAGAAGAAGAAGAGCAGAATGAGAAGAGCAAAAGTTCAAACAGGACGTGGAGGAAGATCTATGTTTTCTTTCTTGACTCTGGAGGGAGCGCGGGGATGCCAACACAATCTTGCTTCCTTCACCTCACCTGTTGATCACCCGCCAGGCATCACACCCGCCCCGCCCCGCTCCGCCACGCCACGCCACGCTGCCCCATCTGTCTCCCCGCCCCGCCAGAAATCAGACTCAGAACAGACAGAACAAGATTGGGTGCTCTTCTATATATTTCTTCCCTTCTTTCACCCTTGATCCTCCTCCTCCTCCTCTTCTTTCTCATGTCTTCTCCAATTTTTCGTCGTCTTCTTTTCTTCATCTTTTTCCTTGTCTTTCTTCATCATGATGGTTGTTGTTGTTGTTGTTGTTGTTGTTGTTGTTGTTGTTGTTCTCCTTCTTCTTCTTCGTCGTCGTCTTCTTCTTCTTCTTCTTCTTCTTCTTCTTCTTCTTCTTCTTCTTCTTCTTCTTCTTCTTCTTCTTCTTCTTCTTCTTCTTCTTCTTCTTCTTCCTCTGCTCCTCCTCGCCATTAGAAGGATAGCAAGTGATGGTTTCCCGTTTTCTCTTATTGTGTATTCCAGTCCTAAAGTGGAGCTGTTTCTCTCTCTTTTCGTCCTCTTTTTTTATTCTTTTGTTGCACTTCTACCCTTTCTTCTTTATTTTATCCCTCATTCTCCTCCTCCTCGTCGTCTTTCTCATGCTCTTCCTCCTCCTTTCTTTAACTGAGTTCTTCTAATTTCGTTATTCTCTCTCTCTCTCTCTCTCTCTCTCTCTCTCTCTCTCTCTCTCTCTCTCTCTCTCTCTCTCTCTCTCTCTCTCTCTCTCTCTCTCTCTCTCTCTCTCTCTCTCTCTCTCTCGTTGTTATCAATCATTCTCAAAAGTCCCTCGTTACGTAATGAATGACTAACTAGAATTCATGAATCGTGTTGGTGACGAGAAATTGAAATACAGGTACACAGGTGGGCGGGGAAGGTAATATGTTGCTACAGGTGAAAAAATAATAGAAGCTAAATCACATGCAGGAATTATACATGGAGACTTCACTTACCTGCGTGTATGTATGTGTGTGTGTGTGTGTGTGTGTGTGTGTGGTGAATAGAGGAAGGAAGGTAGGAATACGAGGACGACGAAAAGGGTAAAAAGAAAGGAAGGGAAGGAAAGGAAGACAGATGAAAAAGAGGAAATAAAAAGAAGTGGAAAATAATGATAAAATGTGGTTTGGTTAATTGTATGCATGCCGTACTCACCGTGTGTGTGTGTGTGTGTGTGTGTGTGTGTGGTGAAGGTAGGAAGCAAGGACGGAACGTGAGAGGTAGGAATTACGGAGGTAGAAAGGAAAATAGAATAATAAAGATGATAATTAGAGATTCTGTTTTGTAAATGTAATATGTTTTGTTTAACTGTGTGTGTGTGTGTGTGTGTGTGTGTGTGTCGTAACCTTCCACATTATGGCGGTCAAACTTTAGCCAAATACAGTAATCTCGCGGCCTCAACTTTTCTCATACACCCGAGGCTTTAAGATCACACGAGTATGCACACATTAATGGCCGCCCTTTTGTGTGTACCTCTCGTTTTTTAACACGCACATAACCTTGCCGCGCCTGTGTGTGTGTGTGTGTGTGTGTGTAACTCTCGGTACACATGTCATATTTATGTGCACACGGATACGTACATGTAAATAGTTTCGCATTTACGTTCATTGTCGTTCTTTCATGTACGTTACGGCTTATGTGAATTTCTCTCTCTCTCTCTCTCTCTCTCTCTCTCTCTCTCTCTCTCTCTCTCTCTCTCTCTCTCTCTCTCTCTCTCTCTCTCTCTCTCTCTCTCTCTCTCTCTCTCTCTCTCTCTCTCTCTCTCTCTCTCTCTCTCTAAGAAGTCTCAAATTTCGTACCGTTAACAATGTACCACGACTTAGTAAATGTTAAATAGACATGACAAAAGTGAAATTTTTTAGTGGGATTATTAATTTTAAATACAGAACGAATGAGAGCGCCTCATGTTTTAGGCAGTTTTGTTTCAGGGTTTCATTATAATAACACACTCGTTTCGAATATTTAGCCGCGGGGGGAAGACATCGAACCAATATATTTTGTGATGGATCTTTGTGGTGTTGAAAATATATTGCTAGACTCGGTTTTAACTTCAGTGTTTTTGAATCCGGAATTACTTGAAAAATAAATAAATAAAAACAAGGGCGGTAAATTTTTGCGTTCTTTTTTTTTCATTTGTATTTATTTTTATTTTTTGTTTTTCACTTTCTTTTTGTCTTTTTTGTCATTCGGTATTGCTGAGTGAACAATATTTTCCTGGTTTTCGCTGCAGTTTTATTTTTTATTTCCCTTTTTTTTAAGCTAATCATGTTTTCGTTTCAATCTATAGAAAAATTTGCTCGATTCCGTGAAATGAATAACAATTTTTTTCTTCCTCCTCAGTGATTAACTTCCCTCTCTTCCCTCCTCTTTCCTTTCTTTTACTTTCCATCCTCCTCCTTATCTCAGTGCTTCACCCTCTACCCTCTTCTTTCTTCTTACTCTCTCTTCTACCCATTTCCATTTTTTCCCATAGCTTTGTTCTTCCCATTTTCTATGTCTTTCATGATCCGGTTCACATTCTTTTCTGTTTCACTAGCTTTCTTTTCCTTTTTCAGTTTATTTCCTTTTTTTCTCTTTTTCTCTTTCCTTCTTTCATCTTGTGTTGCCTTTCTTTTCCTAATTTCTGTGTTCTGTCGTTTCTTCCCGATTCAATGTGAAGCCGCCCTTTCTTCTCCCTTCTCTTCCTTTTTCTTCCATTCAATGATTTCCTTTATTCCCCCCTTCATTTTTTTCCCTTCTTTCCTAGCCGCTTTCTTTCCCTTCATCACACGCTGCCCTTTTCTTTCTCTCCTTTTTCCCTTCCCATCCTCCTATCCTTTCTCCCCTTCTTCCATTTAATTCCGCTTATCCTTTTCTTTATTCTTCTTTTTATCTCTTTCTCTTCCCAGATCTTATTTTTCCTTCCTTTATCTCTTTTCATTCATCTTATACTTATTTTTCCACTTCCTCCTGCTCTTTCATCATGTTATCCTATCTTTCGCTTTATTTCTTTTTATTCTTTTTTTAATCTCATGTTTTCTGTCACTTCCTTCTTTCAGTTCCCTCCCATTATTTCTCTCTATCTATCCATTCCTTTATTTTTGTTTCTGCACCTTCAATTACTTCTCTCTCTCTCTCTCTCTCTCTCTCTCTCTCTCTCTCTCTCTCTCTCTCTCTCTCTCTCTCTCTCTCTCTCTCTCTCTCTCTCTCTCTCTCTCTCTCTCTCTCTCTCTCTCTCTCTCTCTCTCCCCTTCTGCCCCTCCCAATATCTTTTCCTATCTTCCCCTTCCTCTCTCAATTTCTCCCTCTCCCCTCTTCTACCCTTTCCATCATCTCTTCCTGTCTTCCCCTTCCTTCCTTCTCCTCCCCGTCCCCCTCCCTCAATTTCATACTGCCTGTCATTTCCACTCCCTCCTGCCCTCCCATCATGTCTTCCCATTCTCTCTCTCCCTGCCTCCCTTCCCTTCATCTCACGCTCCCTTCCCTCCCTCCTTGAAGAGCCTCGCTGCTTTGTTTATGCTCAGAGCCATTCTGTCCTGCCGAAAATGGCCCCCAAATTCGTACGGCCCGTTAGAAGCGCGGAGGACCCGATTGCAAGATCTCTGCCATTAGAGAGAGAGTGAGGGTGAACAGAGAGAGAGAGAGAGAGAGAGAGAGAGAGAGAGAGAGAGAGAGAGAGAGAGAGAGAGAGAGAGAGAGAGAGACAGCAAATGCACAAATAGACAGACAGATTGACAGACAGAGAAATAAGCACACAGACAGATAGATGAATAAATAGATATATAGACAAATCTTTAGATGTAAAAACGGATATACGGACAATTGAATAGACGGGTATATTGAAAGTTCGATAGATTGAAATTCGATAGATAGACTGAAAAGCAAACACACAGACAGACAGGAAGCTAGTATGAGTGTGTGTGTGTCTGTGTGTGTTTGTGGTGGATGGGCGGGGGGGGGGGGGACTGCATGAAAGTCACTGGGAATTTATGGCTTATGTGCAAAGTGGACGGAAAGACAAGATGAGATGAGAGAGAGAGAGAGAGAGAGAGAGAGAGAGAGAGAGAGAGAGAGAGAGAGAGAGAGAGAGAGAGAGAGAGAGAGAGAGAGAGAGAGAGACTTTCCACATTGCCGTCGTTTGCATTTAGTTGCCAAAAACACGACTCAACATTTGCATAACAAAAAAAAAGGCGAGGATTGTCACGTGTTTTGTTCTCTTAGTGTAAAGTTTGTCCTTTGAATATTCGGAACATTTTTTTGTATATAATCTTATTTTACTTTATATTTCTAACTCCACTCCACTGAGGCTTTATACTTTTGACATTATCTCGACGCTTGTATTTTTAGTCTTTTTTATTCATGTTGCTGAAAAATATGGCTCGTTTTTAGAATCAACTTGGCCTGGTTTGGGTCTGCATTTTTAAAAGGAACGTACCTCGGATTTTTACTCTTATCAAAATTTTCTTCAGTTTCCGTTTTCCGTTCTTCTGATAAGCGTATCTTAAAGGGAAGATATTCAGCGCAATAAGGCTCTGTGTGTGTGTGTGTGTGTGTGTGTGTGTGTGTGTGTGTGTGTGTGTGTGTGTGTGTGTGTGTGTGTGTGAATATATCCCTTACACGCACAAAAGCATCCCATCGGAACCTATTCTTTTCCTTCCTTTGTTCCTTTTTTTCTCTCTCTCTCTCTCTCCTTTGTTCATTTATATTTTACGATTGTGCTGGTGTTCTTGATGTTTTTGTCCCTACTTCTAACACCACCGGCACATTCACACCACTGCCACCATCACAGAATGTTCGTCTTGTCACATGTCTTCCTCAAGTCCTCATCATCATCATCACCATCACATTTCATCACTATAATCTGAATACCACACTTGTTTTGTCTCCACCTATTATGCATCACCATTTGTCACCACACCACCACCCTCACAGATGTTTTCCTATGCCTTCACTGTTGTATTTCATCACCACACTCAAATCACCATACATTCTCCTACTGTATGTATTGTATTTATCACTGTCATCATTGTCACTGTCACCTTTTCATCATCATTTAACACATACACTACTCGTCACCTTTCTGTTACCACCATCTTCACTATCATTATTTTTATCACCCGCTACTCAGTTTATCACCATCACCACCATCACTATTCTAATTACCCACTACCCCATCAATCATCTCCATCACCATTATCATTTGTTTTATATCACTCATAGCCTATCCTTATTACCATCATCACCACCACCATCACTAACCTCATCGTGCACTATTTATCAATCATCACTATCACCTTAACGTATATCACTCACTTTCCACCCCTATCATCACCACAGTCACCATTATCTCAACATCATTACTAACTGTACCTCACTTTGTCATCACCAACCAACCACCATCACTAACACTATCACTTATACATCACCGCTCACTACCTATCACTTTATCATCAACCACCATCACCACCATCACCATCTATCAATCAACCTGCAAAAATGGATCCATCTTCTCGTCCCCAAGCGTGCGAAGTTCCTCCTCCTCCTCCTCCTCCTCCACCACCTCCACTTCCCCCTCCTCGGTGTCCTCCTGGGGCGTGGGCGTGTCAGCTCCTTGGAGGATAGCATACCAGCCGCCCATTTTCGCGCTAAGGGTCTGGCGAGGGCGGGCGAGCGACTGCACCCCTGAAGTAACACCCTTTAAATAGCGACGCGTCTGGGGTGAACTGAGGGCTTGCAGGGGCGAATCACACACACACACACACACACACACACACACACACACACACACACACACACACACACACACACACACACACACACACACACACACACACACACACACACACACACACACACACACACACACACACACACACACACACATGTACATGCCCGCACATACACGGTCTCACACAAGCATGTAAAATTTAGGAAGGGAAAAATATGAAAAGTAAAAGCTGTCGGCAGTCCCTCTCTCTCTTTCTCTCTTTCTCTCTCTCTTTCAGCTGGATTATCTTACCTGCACGAGGGAGAGAGAGAGAGAGAGAGGGAAGCACCACCCAGAAAAATAAAATCACAACTCGTCGTACCTGAAATCTCATCCACTTTCTACCTGCTAGTTTAAAGGTAAAGTTGTGAAAGTGGCTGCCACACTAACACTCAGGTGACGCTAAGATCTCAGGTACACAGCAGGTACACAGAGGTCTCGAGCAGTGCAGGGGAGGGTGGCGGGAGGCAGGGATCATGCAAGGTGAAGTCCAGCATGCCAAAAGTAGGTTTGAGTCCAGACAAGGAGCATCAATAGGCAAGCTTGAAGAGAAACGTTTTCTGTGCTAAGGCGTGCTAAGGTTTTCTCTATTAGCCGTGCGAGATTTGAAGCGGAAACTCATCTGTTCTTTGCTCTGAGTCCCAATTTTTTTTTTTTTTTTTTCTTTTTATGGTGATTGATTTTTAAGGCGAGACATGCGAGCTGGTTCACGGATTAGTTGATTTGGATTTTTTTTTTCTCTCACTCTCCCTTTCTCTTTTTCTGACATGCAGTGAGTAGAACCTTTAGAATGTTGTCATCGTCCTCATCGTCCCACATTCCAAGTCTGGCCGGCGCCGTTTGGGAAGGGAACCGTGCGCCTGGCTGGATGCGGCTATGAGGCGCCTGACCGGACGTGCCATTGCTGCTGTTGCTGCTGCTGGTGCTCAGGTTGTTGTTGAGGTTGTAGCTGCTGTTGTTGAGGCTGAAGCTTGGGTTTTGATTTTCGTTGTACTTGTTGAGGGAGTCAGACAGATTGTTGGTGCCGGTGGTGGTGGTGGTGGTGGAGGGGCCTGCAAGTGTGGACATGATAGGCAACATGCGCGAGACAAGTCAGGGAGGGCGCGGTGCTATCCACTGCTGTGAGGTGAGGGTGTGTGGCCTCCCGCCCCGAGGTGAGGGAGGTGTAGCGACCTTCCCGGCAAAGGTGGAGCACAGAACAACGGGCTTCACGCAGACCCTCAATACGGACGGAATTCGAACGCGTGTATAAAGTATATTGTTGACGAACCGTGGACACCTGAACCGCGTAAAGTGAAAATCTCTTTAACCACGGTACTTGAGAATCCTTTCAGTCAGGTATGCGGAGAGATTTCTTAAACCACACCTGCTTCTGATTATACCGCATGTAAAACCTTACTTTAATTGTACATAAGGGTAATTTAATGAATAGTTACCGGTAAAATTCCTGAAATGACAAAGATTCCGTACATTTTCAAAACCGCGTGATACGAATTCCGCAAATATGGAGGGCCTGCATTGGCAACCGGAAAATACACAAAAAAATAAATAAATAAAAATACAAAAAAATCCACAAACAGAGATGCGTTAAGGGACAGGTAAAGTTCTCTCTCACCTGAGCCGGAAAGGGGTCTGTGGGGGGTAAAGAAAGACCCCTTTATACCCTCTAGCATTATGGTGAGGGGAGAGGGGGGTCAAGGGACACATAGGAGGAGAGATTGACCTTGAATAACCTTGAATGACCTGACCTATCCACATTGACCGTGATTTCTGTGTGTGTGTGTGTGTGTGTGTGTGTGTGTGTGTGTGTGTGTGTGTGTGTGTGTGTGTGTGAATCTCACCTTTTAACATTGACTAGCAGTGTGTGTGTGTGTGTGTGTGTGTGTGTGTGTGTGTGTGTGTGTGTGTGTGTGTGTGTGTGTGTGTGTGTGTGTGTGTGTGTGTAGTGTTTGGACTAGATGTGCAAAATAAGCTGCAACTTTTTAGCCAAACGAATATTATTGTTTACGCATGATCCAGTTTGGCAGCGTTGTTCGGAGGCCACAAAACATTTTGAAAAAAAAAATAATAATAATAATCATGTATATTCATCCTCGGCCGTATTTTTGGTCAGCTCAACATTCTTTTTGTGTTCATGTTTTGTCTCTTTAGTGTTCATGTTTTCTTTCACTAACTATTATTTTTTTACAGTCTGTCGTTTTCATTTAGTCATTCAAAAGTCACTACTAAAAACATTAATTTCTGTTAGACTAACATAAAAAAAAATTTATCTTTACTACTACAAATTTCTCTGAACAAAAAAAGAACGGTCATGAAATCAATAAAAATCTCACAAAAAATATAGTAACAAAATTATAATCGCTAATATAGAAAAAAAAATCCCGTTATAATTATGATTGCAGTCAATCACATTTGTAATCACTAGTTTTGTCATTAACTCACTTCTACGTAAGTCTCTATAATGTAATTGCCTCGGTGAACAATTATATTCTCGAATACTGTGTTGCGGAAATATCAACACAAAAATAATAAATCTTCAGGACCTTATAAGAACTGTCTAACCTTTGACCTGAGCCTCCGAGTGTCACCTTGACCCTCCCTGGTGAGGTCATAGAGACGGTCATGTCAGGTCACGTCTCAAGGGCAACACTAAACATGGCGATACATTAAACAGAAGCCTTACTACCATTGCAGTGTTGCTGGGAGGAGGACAGACAGACAGACAGACAGATTGGACGGACACACACACACACACACACACACACACACACACACACACACACACACACACACACACACACACACACACAGAGAGAGAGAGAGAGAGAGAGAGAGAGAGAGAGAGAGAGAGAGAGAGAGAGAGAGAGAGAGAGAGAGAGAGAGAGAGAGAGAGAGAGAGAGAGAGAATAGAGTTGGGCATATAGACAAACGCAGACACAGACACAAACATACAGACAGACAGGGAGTGAAAAAAATGTAAATGATTATTGGAGACAGATGGCAAATATACAAACACACAAACAATAAATAAATAAACAAACGATTAATAAAGAGGAAATGGAAACAAAGTAAATATTCATGTGAATAAATAAATAGATTGGATAGAGAGGAAAATTTCAACACAAAAATGGAAGAAAAAAACCGAGAAGGGAAAAATATGGGTACATAAATTAGAACAGAGAAAAATTACTAAGACCTTGGCTAGAGATGACAAACACACACACACGCACACAGACAGACGGACGGACAGACAGACAAATAGACAGACATACAGACAGACATATATGGAATTCAGGATGGTGGTGGTCCTATAAATTCTATGAATTCTACCATTACAAACATGTATTTATATTGTCATGTGTGTGCAACCAGTCAACTGGGAGTAAATACACACACACACACACACACACACACACACACACACACACACACACACACACACACACACACACACACACACACACACACACGCCAGGGTACTCTCACACACGTATACACAGACACATATAATGTACATAACAATGAACTTTTTGATTGTGTTGTTGTTCAGTATAAACATTTTAATGCAGCTTTTGTTTTTGTGTGATTTTAAAAATGTGAATTATAGACTTCAAAGAGAGTGATTATTTTATGTCACAGCTATTATTACCTTACTTTAATTATACTTTATGCTTCAGTCTGACTAATTCTTGTTAAAATGATAATTATAATTCTGATTCTAATCTACTGAATATTTGGAATTACTTAGAATGTATTAATGGAGGAATTTTGCAAGACACGATTAGGTTTCACTAAATATAATGATTAACACACACACACACACACACACACACACACACACACACACACACACACACACACACACACACACACACCTGCAGGAGGGAGTTTGGTTTTCACTATGAGCAGGTCAGGGAGTCGCCACCTCTGGTACTCGTCCTCCCACAGCGCCTCCTTCTTGATCGCGTCTATGTTGCTGTAGTTGCAATCCCTCCTTACCGTGGGCTGGATCTGTGTGGGGAGAGAAGGGTGGATGGTCTTAGTGGCGAGCTAACTAACTAATGGTTCAAAACTCTTAACTGTTTATATGGAGGTGTTCTTGTGGTGTTTCTTACTTGAGAGAGAGAGAGAGAGAGAGAGAGAGAGAGAGAGAGAGAGAGAGAGAGAGAGAGAGAGAGAGAGAGAGAGAGAGAGAGAGAGAGAGAGAGAGAGAGAGAGAGTCATGATTATTAAGGAGGATGAGGAAGAAGATGAAGGGTTGGAAAAAGTGATTGATAGAGAAGTGGTAATGAAAAGGTGTCGTGTTGTTTACCAGAAAATGGCCACTTCAATGGAGAGAGAGAGAGAGAGAGAGAGAGAGAGAGAGAGAGAGAGAGAGAGAGAGAGAGAGAGAGAGAGAGAGAGAGAGAGAGACTCGTTATCTCTCTCACGAATCCAACTCAGTCAGTTTCTAAGACTCACTTTTTCCAGGATGGCCGTGAGCAGCTTCACCTGTTGCTCCTGCCGCCTAATTGTTTCCAGGTAATCGGTCCTCTCCTCCTGGAACTCCGAGGTCAGGTCTGAGATCTCCCTGTCCATTGCCTTGAGCTGCAGGGAAGTTCTGGTTAGGTCATCATACATACATACATATACATACTCACACATAGGGATTCGAACATGAAATAATTAGGTTATGAGTCGAGTGCACTAACCACTATGCCATCTTTATTTCATTCTTCTGACTTCCTTTCTAATAACATAAGAAAATATGGGAAGCTGCAAGAAGCCATCTTGTTTACACGTGGCAGTCCCTGTATGAAACATATCTATTTTCACCTATCCTCATATCTTTCTACATGTTTAATTTGACCAGTCTAATGCATTTGCAGATGATATAGCACATGAAAATCTAGTAAACCCGAAAGCAAGCGTAAAGAAAATCGTTTAGCTTCCCCCATGAAATAAAGAACGAGAATGAACGAAAACTTCACTCAACCCAGGGGAGTGTAAGCGACCTGGTTTGTTTGCACGCTGGCGGTGGTTCATTTATGGCACTAAGAAAAATCAGTGTAGTAAAAATAAATACAAAAAAAAAATGAAAACAAAAAGATCTGATAACTGCATAAACTGAATACCCCGCAGTAAGGACAGTCTCGTGAACTACAGAGGCGTGTATCGTCGTTATTTACTGCATGGAACACCTCTGAACACATTCTGGAAACTCACTCGGGACAACATTACCGCTCACTTACTCCAGGCTCATGGGAAGGCCAGTGGAAAGTAATGGACTAAGTGGAGGTACGAAGTGGTGCGTGTTAGACATCGTAAAGACTGGGGTGTGGTTTTTAGCGAATGATGCTCAGGGAATAAGGAAATAAATTGGTTTTCCTCTTGGTTGTCCTACTCCTATTTTCTTTTTAGGGACGGTATTTGAGGTCTTTTATTTTTTATTTTCATGATTTTTTTTATGTATCTGTTTACCTATTTATATATTCTTTTCTATTTTTTTTATGTATGTATTTTTTTTTATTTATTGTCTTTTTATTCATTAATTTACTTTTTTTTCCCCTCCTTCGATGATTAACGCAAAAAATCGTTCTTTCCAGTGGTACAACGTTCCCTCCCTGCAATCTGAACGCCCATTTCTTTGCCATTATAATTGAATGAATGTTTCCACTGTAGTATTCCCTGAGTACTGTAAGGCGAAGTGACAGGGACGGAGGGCGGGGACTGGAAAACCCTCTCATCTGTATTCTTAATCCCACACTGAGGACGTGGCGTGGTGTTTTGCTTCGATTATATAGTTTAAAGTGGGGGAATCTCTGCCTGGTATATACGTAGGTGAATAAATCGGTAGATAGAAATTGTTGTTGTTGTTTATTATTATTATTATTATTGTTGTTGTTGTTGTCGTTGTAGTTGCAGTTGTTGTTACTATTCATGCACAAGTTCATGTCCCTTTGCACGAGATCAAGAAAAAAAGAAAAAAAAAAACACAAACAGACTGTAAAAGAGCAGTATCGTCCGTACCATTACCTTTCCACAGCGAGGCACGCAAGGATTACACAGCATTACACAGACTTACACAGACTTAGCCAAGGAAGAAGAAGAAGAAGAAAGAAGAAATAAAAGTAAGAGAAGATAAGGCAAAATAATAAACTCAAGAGGTCGTTACGGTTCTTTTAGCTTACACTCATGGCGGCAGCTCCTGTGTTAACCATTTGAGAGGAATTAACCAAAGAAGAGAAAAGAAGACAAGAGGTAAAAGTAAGAGAAGATAAGACGAAACATAATAAACTGAGAGGTCGTTACGGTTCTTTTAGCTCACACTCATGGCGGGAACTCCGAGTATATTAACCATTTGAGGGGAATTAACTAAAGGAGTAAACAAGAAGAAAGAAGGAAAAAAAAAGTAAAAGACAAGACAAAAAATTATAAACTGAAAAGTCGTTACGGTTCTTTTTAGCTCAAGGTCATGGCGGGAACTCGAGTATATTAAAAGCATTTGAGAGGAATTAACCAAAGAAATAAACAAGAAGACGAAAAAAAAAAATAGGAGTGAAAGAAGATACGACAAAAATAATAAACTAAGAGGTAATTACGGCTCTTTTTAGCTTACACTCATGGCGGGAAGTCCTGTATTAAGCATTTGAGAGGCTGAGGGAACCGTCTGAAGGAAGCAACCACACGTAATCCGATTAAGAGAACGACCAGTCAATAGGGATTTCCATCAGCCAGCCGGGAACCAATCAGCGCTCAGGTGATATGAGAATGACGCTTTAATTATGCACCGTGACCTATTTAAGGGGTACGATCACCTGAGCTCATTGCCGTTAATTAGATGCATGGGTCACCTGGAGGGATGGTGCTCTTGATCTTGTGTTCTTGATCTTGTTCTTTAGGCTTGTATGCTTAAACATTAGCTCAGTAGAACAATAGATATGAAAGAGGGTGGAAGAAAACTTGACAGGCCAAGGAAAAGACAGAAGGATTGCATTTAAGATGATTAGAGAGAGGAAGAGAGAAAGAGAGAGAGGGGGTGGGGTTGAGTAGAGAGCACGCAGAAGAGAGAGAGGAACACCGTCCCCCTATGAAAGTGGGAGTGGGAGAAGACTGCCTGAGCGTTTTCTTATTTCCTCAGAACTTCTTACAAAAGCCACACGGAACAGTCAAATTTTTTATCCCTCAGACAACTCAATAACATAGTAGTAGTAGAAGTAGTAGTAGTAGTAGTAGTAGTAGTAGTAGAAGTAGTAGTAGTAGTAGTAGTAGTAGTAACATTTGTAGCATCAATCAGATCTCTCAGTAACTCAATCTCACCTTCGCTTTCTGCCTCTTGGCCAGCTCGGTCTTGACTCTGAGCTCCTCGTGAATGTCATCGTACACCTTGAGCATCACGCCGTCCTCGTCATCCACGTTCTTTAGCGCCTCACTGAGGATCTTCATTCGCTTCTCCATGTTCTTCTTGCGCCTGTTCCTCTTCGCCTTCAGTTCCGTGTCTTGCGTCTTCTCTCCTCCCACCATCTTCTCTTGCAGCTCCTTCAGTCTATAGAGGAAAGAGAGTGCGTGAGAGAGAGGGAGAGTCAGAAACGCTTTGCTCTTTCACCACGACTGTTTTCCAAGGCTGCAGAGATGATTAGCCGGGTTGTCAAGAGTGTTTCTCCTGTTGTTAATGTAGAAATCTTGTTAATCTGTCTCTAGAATTATAAAAACACCCTTCAAAACACGTGTAACTTCAACTAGTCGGGGGTTCGGTGCAGAAGTGTTTTAGAATACGGACCAAAGAGACAGAGGAGAGAATGATGTGTGACAGGTACGTAGATAAATGAAAGGAAACAAAATAAGATGAAAAAAGTTAAATGAATATGTAGGAAGGGGAGAAAGTGAAAGGAAGGTATAGATGAGAGAAGTGAAGGAAAGACTAGAGAAAAGGAGAAAGAGGTAGTTAGGGAAGGATAGATGGAAGAGGAGAAAGGGACAGATCGAGTGAGTGGAATAGGAATGAAGGGAAAGTGAATAGTGTGAGAAGAAAGAGAATGATAAAATTAAGGAGTGGAGGAGAAAAAGGAAGAAAATTATGAGAGAGAGAGAGAGAGAGAGAGAGAGAGAGAGAGAGAGAGAGAGAGAGAGAGAGAGAGAGAGAGAGAGAGAGAGAGAGGGTAGGAAGAATAAATTTAGTGGGGGAAAAGAAAAGAAGAGAAGAATGATGAGGGGAAAGAGAGAGAAATGAGGGGAGAATAAATTTTGGGAGGAAACTGAGGGAAAAGGAGATGTCAGGGAGGGAAGTGGAAATGAAGAGAGGGAAGGGAAGAGGGAAATAAATTATAGATGGAAATGCACGGGAAAATTAAGAATGGGACAAAGGAATAAATGAATAATAGAATAAAACTTGGTACAGCAGAGAGAGAGAGAGAGAGAGAGAGAGAGAGAGAGAGAGAGAGAGAGAGAGGGGGGGGGGGATAGCTACACCTGTGAGAGGGGAAGGAAGAGAAAGGTGGAATTAAAGAAAAGAGAAAATAAAAAAGGAACAAATCCATTAGAGAGAGAGAGAGAGAGAGAGAGAGAGAGAGAGAGAGAGAGAGAGAGAGAGAGAGAGAGAGAGAGAGAGAGAGAGAATTTTCGTTAAGAAAAAGCGGTGGAAATAAAAAAAATCGAAATTTTCAGTCGTTGACAGTTAAAAGAAGTAATGTGACAAATTTGTGAAGGAAGACCTGCGATGTGACCTGCATGAATGGAAGGAAAAAAGGAAGATTTAGAAAGATTACAAAAGGTATTCACAGGGATCAATGAAGAGGAGGGGGTGGAGGAGGAGGAGGAGGAGGAGGAGGAGGAGGAGGAGGAGGAGAAGTAGAAGAAAGGGAGAGAGCAAAGAGAAATGAGGAGCTGAAGGAGGAAGATGATGAAGACGATGATGACTACGACAACGACGGCTACGATGGTCGTTGCCGTCGTCGTCGTCGTCGAATAAGAAATGAAAAAGACGACGACGACGACGGTCGTTGTCGTCGCCGTGTCGTCGTCCAAGAAGAAAAAGATGACGACGACGACGGTCGTCGTCATCGTCGTCGAAGAAGAAGAAGAAGAAGAAGAAAACGACGACGATCCTCCGTCGTCGTCGTCGTCGAAGAAGAAGAAGAAGAAGAAGAAGAAGAAGAAGAAGAAGAAAACGACGACGACCCTCCGTCGTCGTCGTCGAAGAAGAAGAAGGGGAAAGAGCAAGGATATATGAAGACCAGGAGGAGGAGAAATATACACTCACCTCTTCAGTGCTTCCGTTTGCATAGTATTCATCATGTCCTGCGGTCTGAAAGTGATGGGAAAAATGTATGATATACAAGCTGATTGTAATGAATAATAAGACACGTGAAGAAAAATGAAAATCTAAGCGTTATTTTTGTTGTGCTCATTCATGTATCAGACGAGTTGAATGTAGCGAATATCGAAAAACTTAACACACGTACAAACATGCATACAAACATACATAAACACTCACGCACACAGTAAACAAGGAAACGATAAAACTGTTTTTAAACATCAACACAAACTAAGTAATGCTAAAAGTTAATTAGTTCATTAGTGACTAAACACACACACACACACACACACACACACACACACACACACACACACACACACACACACACACACACACACACACACACACACACTCACGGTGGAGGTTGAGAGACAGCTGACTTGGGTATGGTCTTGTAGGCGCCTCCCGCTGGTCCCTGAGCCACGTCAGCGCCCCCTGCAGGCTGGCTCTCCTCCTCGAAGTCGTCCTCGTAGACAAACTCATCTTCCAGTTGTTGTTGTTGTTGTTGTTGTTGTTGTTGTTGTTGCTGCTGATGCTGGTATTGCTGATGATGTTGTGGTGGTGGTGGTTGTGGTTGGTGGTGTTGTTGCTGGGTTATTGTTATTAGTGGCAGTGGTGGTGGTGGTGGTGGTGGTTAGTTAGAAGGATGTTATCATCATTATCATTGGTATTTTTTTTATTTTTTTACAGGGGATGGGAAGAAATGGTGTACAGGGAATGTTATTTTTTTATGTGATTTCTCTCTCTCTCTCTCTCTCTCTCTCTCTCTCCTCTCTCTCTCTCTCTCTCTCTCTCTCTCTCTCTCTCTCTCTCTCTCTCCTCTCTCTCTCTCTCTCTCTCTCTCTCTCTCTCTCTCCTCTCTCTCTCTCTCCTCTCTCTCTCTCTCCTCTCTCTCTCACCTCACTCTCCTTGGCCTGTATCTCCATTATTTTGCTCTCATACTGCTTCTTGAGGTTCTCCATGTTGGCCTGCAGCAAGGCGTTGTTCTGCTGCTCCGCCTGCATATCCTCCTTCATCTTCCGCATCCGCTCCTCGTACTCATGGCGCACCTTCTCCCGCTCCTGCTGTAGAACGCTCTCATCCGGCGCCACTGACACGACTAGGGGGGGGTTGGGGAAATACAGGGTTGGGTTATGTTAGGTAGTGTGTGGTTTGTTGGTTAGACACGACTAGGGAGAGGTTGTTAGGTTAGATTGTTAGGTGTGGTTAGTCGGTTGGGTTGTCCTTTGTAATTAGGTTAGGTTAGTTGGGTGGGTGTTTAGTTATTTAGTTGGTTTGTTTAGTTGGTTGTCGGGGGAAAGTATTGTTGTGATGGTTTGTTTGTGTGTTGTCAGAAAGATTTTTTTTTTTTTTCATTTTTTTTTTTTTTCGTTTTGTGTTTGTATATTTTATTCTTTAGTTTGTCGTTCATTTGGATTGTATGGAAAGTGGAATGAGCTTTATTGTTCTTATTTTTTTTTTTTTTTTCAACCTCCAAAAAGTCACAAATTGGATGATTAATGCATTTTATATAGAAAAAACACAATTAAATTTTTTTTTTTTTTTTTTTTTTTTGCGCTGTATTCGAAAATGAAAATTAATGTTTTTACGTTTTTAGTTTCTCATTGGAGCATCACGTGTAAATAATGGGGTGAGGGACCTTCATTATTTACTTGTATGTATTTTGCAAGTGGATTTCTACTCATTACCGAAGCTATAAGCACTTTTTTAGCCTGCAGCTTTCGTCACCGTTGTGTAGGGTCGTCTTGGCCTGTAGCACGACCTCTACAGACTACAGAGGAGCTTATGGTCTACTAACTAAATCATCATCTACAGTAACAGCTACGGCAATACACAGCCTCCTCCTCCTCCTCCTCCTCCTCCTCCTCCTCCTCCTCCTCCTCCTCCTCCTCCTGGTCTCTGCAAGGGAAGAAGAGTCAAAACAAAGTAAAAATAAATTAATAGGCAGCGTTACGAGTTATTCAAAACCCCCAAGAATACAAAATAAAACAATATTGTATTTACAGTGAAGCACACCTGTGGCTCAATGCACGCAGGTAACTATACACATGCGGAGGTCTAGAGACGTCGTACAAAAATATCAGGATTACCGTACCTGAGGCGATGGAAGTATTAAGCAGAGGAAAATGTATAAGATTTTATGGAAAACTACAATAAATGCTTCAGTTATATAAGGAAAGAATAATGGTATGAAGAAAAATGTACAGAGATTAATTTGTAGTCAAACACAAGAGATTAAATTAATAGTCAAATACCAAAAAAGTAATAGTAAAGTGTTCCTAGAATTAAAACCGAGAGATGCAAAATAAATAAATGAATAAAAACATGATATAAAAGAAATATATATGTTTAAAGTTGGAGATTAAATTGATAGTTGAATACAAAAAGAGTAAAGTAAAGTAGAGTACCTTTAGATTTAAACATTCAAAGCTGCAGAGATAAACCAAACAGGAAAAAGAAAAAAATAATATAATCCTAAGACTCTGAGACTGAAAGGGCCACAAATTTGCGAAACTAAGAACGTGAAAGAAAAGACTTAAAAAAAATCAAGAAATAAACAAAAATACAAGACAAATGTACATATATACGAGCTGATCAAATTTTGAGAAAGGAAGAAAAATAAGTTAAGACATAAAAGAGAATACGAAAGAGATGTATTCATACGAACTCTTTGAAGGAAAACTGAAAGAAAGATTAGAATAGAGAAGAGTCCTTGTGTTCTCTCTATAGCCTCGAGGGAGTATTTACATTGCACTACTGTTACAGAGAGAGAGAGAGAGAGAGAGAGAGAGAGAGAGAGAGAGAGAGAGAGAGAGAGAGAGAGAGAGAGAATGGAAACGCAGAAAGGAAGAAATAGAAATTTGACGCATGGAGAGAGAGAGAGAGAGAGAGAGAGAGAGAGAGAGAGAGAGAGAGAGAGAGAGAGAGAGAGAGAGAGAAACAAAGGAAAAGAAAGGAAATTTGAAGCATGTTGAGAGAGAGAGAGAGAGAGAGAGAGAGAGAGAGAGAGAGAGAGAGAGAGAGAGAGAGAGAGAGTAATCACACACTTGTCCCCTTCACCACACACACTATTTAGTAAAAGGGAAGGGCCAGCCAGAACCCAGTGTTTACATGGGAAGCAGAGAAAACGGCACTCTTTAAGGGAAGACTGAGACAAACCAACCTGTTCCTCCCCCACGATAGTTCTTCCTTCCATTCCCTGACAAGAATAAAGCGAGACACGTCAGGACATAAAGCAAAGGATACATGCATAGGTTTTAATTAGAAGTGCATGAAGATTAACTACCCCTGTTTTTTTTTTTTTTTTTTTTTTTTTTTTTTTTATTTTGAGGTAGAGGTTAAGTTATAGTAGGATAGATTAAGTTAGGTTAGTTTACGTTAAGTTAGGTTACGTTGAGTTAGGTTACATTATGTTAGGTTAGGTTAGGTTAGGTTAAACTTTAAAACTAACTTAACCTGACGTAATTCACCCTATATTATAACTGGTTTGGCTGCTCTTCATGTCTTCCACCTTTCATATTGTATTGCTTGATTAGAGAATATAGTGTCTTGTATTGTGGTGTGTGTGTGTGTGTGTGTGTGTGTGTTTACGAGGAAATCCGATTAGGCCAAAGGGAAGGAAATAACTCGCATAAATGTACCACGCAAACCCTTCTCCCCCTTCCTCTCTCCTCCCTATTCCCCTTAACCTCCCTCTCCCTTCCTCCCTCTCGCTTCCTCATTCCTTTTCCTTTCCTTTCCTTTCCTTTATTCGCTATTCCTCATCTCTTTCTCTCTCTTTCGTTTCCGCCTCTTCCTTCCCTTTCCTTCCTCATCCTTCCCCTCCCTCCCCCCTTTCTTTTACTCGTTACCCCCATGACTTTCTTCTTCCTCTTGCCCATCCTTCCTTCCTTCATATCCTTTCTTTCATCCTCCTGTCCTTCCATTCTTTCACCATCTCCTCCCACCTCCCTCCACTCCCTCCACTCCACCTCCCTCCCTCCCTCCCTCCCTTCATCACGTTATCTAACTCTCCATGTCTCACTCACTTCAAATATCTCTCATTACCGTCATGTTTTACTCTAATACCCCTCCCCTCTCCCTGCCTCTTCCTATAATACACCCTCTCACCTTAATTATTCTCCCCTCTCATCTTACTTTCCATCTTTTTCCTTCTTATCCTCTCCCCTCTCATCCTCTTCCCCTCTCTCTTCTCTCTCCCCTCTCTCTCTCTCTCTCTCTCCCTGTCATGGTAATCTCAGTAATTGTCCCTACAAGTCTTCCCGTTTTCTGTCAGATTAGTCGCCCCTTCAACGCGTCACGTGACCTTTCCGTCCAAGAGTCGTTCACCTTCTTAGCCAGTGACGCAACAACATGGCCGCCGCTTGGGACTTAGACTGAGTTACGTGCTTTTTCGTTTTCTTTTGTTTTAACACTTTTTTTTCTATTTTGATTTTTTTTATTGTGTGTGTGTGTGTGTGTGTGTGTGTGTGTGTGTGTGTGTGTGTGTGTGTGTGTGTGTGTGTTCCTTCTTTTGTGTCTGTGTCGGTTTTTTTTCCTTGTTTTCCTTTTGGATCAGGTTTTCTTTTCATTTTTTTTGTCTTGGTCCTCTTTTTTTGTACTCTTTATTCTTTGTTTTTTATCCTCGTGGGCGTTTTTGTTTGTTTGTTTGTTTGTTTGTGTTTTGACAGTATTATGTAAGTGTTCTTTTGCTTCATATTTTTTCCACTTTTTTTGCAATTTTTTTTTTTTTTTTTACGTTTTTGTTTTTGTTTTCAAGTCTTGTTTTCGTCTTTTTGACCAAGTGATATAAATGGTGACTTCTTTTCAATTAGTCTTGTGCCTTTCCTTTTTTTTTATGTCCTTTTTCATTGTTTTGTTTTGTTTTAGTGTGTGTATCTTGTTTTCCCTCCACTTGCTACTATAAATATTTGCGTGTTCATCTGTTAGTCTATCTTTTCCTTATTCATTTGTTATTTCGTTCTTATTCATTTCATTATTATTCATTTTCTATATTATATTGAGTGCTTAATTTTCATTGTTATTTATTATTGTGTGTGTGTGTGTGTGTGTGTGTGTGTGTGTGTGTGTGTGTGTGTGTGTGTGTGTGTGTGTGTGTGTGTGTGTGATTCACGTATTGAGAGGACCACTACTTGGATTCGTGGACCGCCACCTATGCTATCCCAAGACCTTAACACACACACACACACACACACACACACACACACACACACACACACACACACACACACACACACACACACACACACACACACTATAGACGTGAATCTCAACCTGCCAACTAAACTCAGTATGTGTGTGTGTGTGTGTGTGTGTGTGTGTGTGTGTGTGTGTGTGTGTGTAAAAGTGTGTGGTTTCGTGTCCAACTGTCTTTTTTCTTATGTTTTTTTTTTTTTTTCTGTGCTTGATTCTTACTCCCTTTACACTCTGTTTCTCCTCCTCCTCCTCCTCCTCCTCCTCCTTTTCTCCCGGTCTTTACTAAGAAAATACCATCTTTTTTTCTTCATTTTTCATTACGGGAGCACATTTTTACCCACTAACTCCTCCTCCTCCTCCTCCAAAAAAAACACCACCACCACCACCACCATCATAATACTCACTGGTCTCCTGGGGGCCCTGTTTGTCGAGTAGCTCCTTGAGTTTCTTTATCTCCTCCTGGTACTCCCTCAGCATGGCGTCCTTGGGGTCCTCGTTGATCTTGGGTTTGTTCTTGATATTTTTGGCACGGTTCGCGTATCGTAGTGTGCTGAGCGTCTCGTCATAGTTGTTATCGGCGGGGCTCAGGCAGGCCACCATCAGAGTCTTCGTGTTGCCGCCCAGAGAGTCCTGCAGTGGAAGGGAGACGAAAAAAATATGATAAGAAAGTGGTAATATCTCGTGTCTAGGAAGCATTGTTATTGAACGGAGACAAAAGCAGAGAGTGAGAGAATGATTAAAGTGTTCCTGTCACCTGCAAAGACTCCTGGAATGCTACGAAGACTGGAGGACAAGCTAAGAAAGTGTTAAAATCCTCGTGTTTAAGGAGCATTGTTACTGAGCGGAGGCCAAAGCAGAGAATGAGGGAATGATAAAGTATTGTTGTCACCTCCCAAAGACTCCTGGAAATAGCCTTGTATCCAGAGACCTTCGTTGTTGAATGGATGCAAAAAGGAATACGAAAAATCATTAAGTCTTCGTTTCTACTCGCAAATGGAACCAAGACCAGAAGATAGACTAAGAAAGTTTTAAAATTTCGTTGCACAGAGACCTTTATTGTTGAATGGAAGGCAAAAGGAAGATGAAAAGTGATGAATACATAGGGATACTTTCCAAACAGTCCTAGAATGGAGCAGAGATCAAAAGACAGAATAAGAAAGTGTTAAGATCCTTGTATTTAAAGACCTTTGTTGTTGAATGGATGACAAAACAGAAAAAAAATGTATATATAGTCTTCGTGTCACCTTTCAAAGACTACCAATGTGAACGAAGGCCAGAAGACAGACTAGGAAAGTGTTAAGATCCTCGTGTCCTGAGTCATTTGTTGTTGAATGGAGGCCAAAGGAGAGTATGAAAAATTATAGTCTTTGTCCACCTCCTCCTCCTCCTCCTCCTCCTCCTCCTCCTCCTCCTCCTCCTCCTCCTCCTCCTCCTCCTCCTCCTCCTCCTCCTCCTCCTCCTCCTAGTGTGGAACAGAGACTAAATGACAGGGTAAGAGAAGTGGTATTCTGAGGGTCAAGGGAGAGTTGAAAGCACGTATGTATGTGTGTGTAAGGTGAGCCCCGTCCAGTGAGGGAAAAAGAGAGTTTGCATGGAATGGAAAGTATGTTACAAGGGTTTTTGGGAAGATGAAATTTGATGGGGAGTGAATTTGTGGAGCTGAAGTGAAGTGATAGAGAGAGAGAGAGGAGAGAGAGAGAGAGAGAGAGGAGAGAGAGAGAGAGAGAGAGAGAGAGAGAGAGAGAGAGAGAGAGAGAGAGAGAGAGAGAGAGAACATTAATGTATGAGTCAGTAAGTCAGTCAGTCCATTAAGTCAGTAAGTCAGTAAACTAAATAGTCCATCAGCCAGTAAGTTAGTAGAATCAATCAGTCAATAAAAACCAATTAGTCAGTGCATAAGTCATCAAGTCAGCCAGTCATTAAGTCGGTCAGTACATACGTCAAGTCAACCAGTCATCAGTTCAATCAATGCACAAGTCATCATCCAGTGAGCCAGCCCCGCCCACCTGCAGCAGTCTGGTGAGCTTGGAGTCTCTGTAGGGGATATGCTTGCTCTTGCCGTCCACCAGCGCTGAGATCACGTTTCCCAGGGCACTCAGGGACAGGTTGATCTTGGTGGCCTCCTTTAGCCTGCTCCCCGTTGCTCCTATAGCGGAGAAGAAAGGGAGAGATGACACACACACACACACACACACACACACCACACACACACACACCACACACACACACACACACACACACACACACACACACACACACACACACACACACACACACACACACACACACGATATGGCTACCTAGACTGGGGGATCGTAGCTAAGTTTTGATGAAATTACAGTTGGTGATATTAGGGTAGAGACGAGGAACAAAGCAATATGATCCAGCTTTGTAAGTATGTTGAAAGTAAAGAAAGACAGATGTTTATGAGTTCATAGTTCTTATAGTCATCATGAAGAGGTTCCATATTTAGTCAATTATGCAAGAAAGTTTTGAGGAAAGATATGATCGAATTCAGCTTTTTTTTCAAAACGACATTGGATTAGTAGAATATATTGAATGAAATTGCGCAATCGAAAAAAAATTTACATTAAGTTCAAGACTCATTCGCTTCGCCTGACACATCCTTTCCTTCTTTTCAAATAACTTGGTCATCTTTTTCATCTGTGCAGTATCCATTAATTGTTTTGTTATTGTCAAAGGCACAGTATTTCCCGTTACAATCCCTCCTTTCTGTTTACATTACCACAGGTTTCTCTACAGTGTTAGATGTGTCAATAAATGATGCGCTAGGCAGTGAAGAAATTAAAGAAAGATACGATAGAAACAATACCAAACGACAGGACTTAACAAGCTTCTCAGAAATCTAAAACTAAAGACAAAAAAAACAAACACAAACAAACATTACAGAAATAAAAAAAAACACACAATAAGACAAACAAACACTTCCCCACATTCCTTTCAATTTCGCCTCTCACTCCACTAGTCACTTCCTACGTTCACCCCAACCTCTTCCTCCACTTCTCCACTCACCAGTCTTGGCTTGTCGTTCGGAACCCGCCAAGTCCACCAGGCTTCAATTTTCCCACTCCGAATGGCGTCGTCCTCCCCCGTAGTCTCCATCATCTCCAACGTGATAGTGAAGATGGAGTGTGAGCGAGAGGAGTCTGCATTCATGAGAGTAGCGCCAGTGGACCGATTCTTCCAGCCGCGGTCCATCAGCTCCTCGCACTCCGACGTGTTGTGGACCGGGTGCTGGGAGAGACCTGTGGGATGGAGAGAGGGAGGAGAGTTACTGGGGAGGAGAGGAAGAGGAGAAAGTAAGCTTGATAGTAGATATAGTAGTAAGAAGAAGGAAAAGCTAGATATAAAAGGAGTAAGGAGAAAAATGGTAAAATTTGCATAAGTTTGAAAACAGGGTGCTGGGAGAGCTTGTGAGGGGAAGGGAGCGAGGGAGAGAGTTACTGGGAAGGAGAGGAAGAGGAGAAAGTAAGCTTGATAGTAGATATAATAGGAGTAAGAGTAGAAAAAAGGAGACTTTGCATATGTTTAAGAAAGAAGGTACTGGGAGAGCTGTGAGGGGGAGGGAAGAGGAGAAAGGAAGCTTGACAGTAGATGTAAAAGGAGCGAGAAGAAAAGAAAATAGAAGAGTTTGGCCTAAGTTTAAGAAAGAGGGTGCTAGAGAGCCTGTGAGAGGAAAGGAGAGAGGGAGAGTTACTGGGACGGAAGAAAGGGAGCTTGGAGGAAGAGCTAGATATAACAAATAGGAAGAAGAAATAAAGGAAGAGTTTGCAGGAGTTTGAGGAAAAGGGTTTTGAAGAAAGGTCAGTGAGAGAGAGAGAGAGAGAGAGAGAGAGAGAGAGAGAGAGAGAGAGAGAGAGAGAGAGAGAGAGAGAGAGAGAGGGTGGGAAAGGTTACAAGGAGGGAGACGTATACATGGCAGGAGTTGAAACGAGGGAGAAGAGAGTGAAAAAACGACGTAAGTTAGTGGAGGAGAGAGAGAGAGAGAGAGAGAGAGAGAGGAGAGAGAGAGAGAGAGAGAGAGAAGACGAGAGAGAGAGAGAGAGAGAGAGAGAGAGAGAGAGAGAGAGAGATATTGCCAACACCCGGACATTGGAGTATTAATATCTCATCTCCTCCTCCTCCTCCTCCTCCTCCTCCTCCTCCTCCTCCTCCTCAGTCAAGGCCACCAGGTAAGGGTCTGAAATGCCAATCGACCTTCGGAGGACCCAAACTTTGCCTCAGTGACTGAATTATTGCAAGTAATCAATAGTACCTCGGAGGAGAGAGAGAGAGAGAGAGAGAGAGAGAGAGAGAGAGAGAGAGAGACGAGAGAGAGAGAGAGAGAATAATACAGATAGATTATGAGAAATAGACAGAGAAACCAACAGATAGGCAGATAGATAGAAAGATAGATGGATAAACAGTCAGATAGACAAACAAACAGACAGTAGGAGAAACAGATACGTACACAGACAGACAGAGACAGACACGTGCTGCCAAACAGACAAGCCTACGGACAGACACGTAACCAGGCAAGCAGACGGACACAAAACAAAACAAAATAAAAACACAAAAAAATGCATCTCCAGAACAATTTTCATAACATAAAAAAACACGAAAAATAAAAAAGTAATGATAGCAATGTTGCGTCACATACGTAAACAGAGAGAAAAGAAAATTAGTACAAGGAAAGAGAGAGATAAAAGCAGGTGCGAGAGGAAAAAGAGAGAGAGAGAAAGAGAGAAAATTGCAGCAATACTCATGAAAGGAGGAGATGATTGGGTTCTTGCGTGAGGGAGGGAGAGCTGGAGCAAAGGAGGAGAGGGAGAGAAGGAGAGGAGGAGGGAAGGAGGGGAGCAAAGAGAGGAGTGAAGTGTTTAATTCCCGCCTTACCGAGTGGGGAGAGGGAAGGAGAGAGACGGACAGACAGACAGACAGACAGACAGGTAGGCTGGTAGGCATGCATGTAAACGGAAAGGAATCCTATTTTTTTCTTTTAAATTTTGCATAACTATAGGTAATAGAGAGGAGAGAGAGAGAGAGAGAGAGAGAGAGGAGAGAGAGAGAGAGAGAGAGAGAGAGAGACACACACACACACACACACACACACACACACACACACACACACACACACACACACACACACACACACACAGACACGCACACACAGACACACACACACATCACCACACACACACTCACACACCACACACTCACACCACACACACACACACACACCACACACACACACACACACACACACTTAACAACTACTACTACTACTGCCGCCACCAACCACCACCAACCCACCACCACGCACCCTGCACGTACACCCCTCTGTCCGGGTGTTCCTGTGAGGTCCAGCCTTTTCTTGGTGTCCACGCCCAACAGGTCTCGGGATCTCCTCGTTATAGATCTCGAGGTAGGACGCGAGCACCAGAAACTTCATGTTCTCCGTTGTCTGGATCACCTCAAAGATGTGTTCGAAGGCCCTGGAGATAAGATAAGATAGAGAGAAAAGTAAAGTGGGGAAGGGAAAATATGCTCGAAGAAAGAAGTAAGACAAAAGAAGGGAAGGAAGAGCACAATGGGTGAGGGAATATGATAGAAGGGCCTGAAGATAGATAAGAAAAAAGATAACTGCAGTTGAGTAGAAGTGAAGGAAAAATTAGAGTGGATGAGGGAAGCTATGTACGAAGATAGAGATAAGACAGAGGGAAGGGAACGAAAAGCACAACGGGTGAGGGAGAATATGTTAGAAGGGCCTTGAAGATATAGATAAGATAAGCCGGCTGCAGTATAAGAGATAAGAAAAAGTAGAATAGATTAGGAAGGATAGATGTACATAGGCCTTGCGTGTATAAGCCCAATTAGAGTATACGATAAGAGAAATAAATGTAGAATGGCTGAGGGAAGATACGCTCTAAGCCCCTTTGGAGATAACCTAAGTACGAAATGACGAAAAGTAAAATGTTTGAGGTATGAGTAAATTATATGGGTGAATGAGTGAAAATAGATTGCATGGGTGGATGAGTGAGTGATTGTATGGATGAATAAGCGAGGGAAAAGGAAAGTATATGAGTGAATAAGTGAGGGAGTGAGTGACAAATTGCATGGATGAGTGAGAGAGAGAGAGAGAGAGAGAGAGAGAGAGAGAGACGAGAGAGAGCGAGAGAGAGAGAGAGAGAGAGAGAGAGAATGTGTGGATGAAAGGATAGAGAAGTATGTGTGATTAAGTGAATAAAATTGTGTGTGTGTGTGTGTGTGTGTGTGTGTGTGTGTGTGTGTGTGTGTGTGTGTGTGTGTGTGTGTGTGTGTGTGTGGCATGTTTTTATTATGAGTGGGTGGCGTGAAAGAGGGAGAGATTAGTACCTGGAATAATGAGTGAGTAGGCAAAGGAGGGGCGGATGATGGAAGGGAGGGAGAGAAAGAGAAGCGAAGTAGTGAGTGATGGATGGCGTGTTTGTACATAGGGAGAGTAGAGGAAGGAGGGAGGGAGGGAAGGTGGGCAGGGGAGGGAAGGAAAGAGTAATCTAGTGTGAATGCGAGTGACTGAGTGAGTGGAAGAATGAGATAATGAAAGAGAAAAAAAGAGCTTGTGTATGTGTGTGGGAGCGGAGGGGGGAAAGGTACATTATTTTATTTATTTTTTTTTTTTTTACTTTAAGATTGTATTCAGTAAGGTATCTATTTTTTTATCTATATGTCTATCACTTCATCTATCTATCGATCTATTCGTATATCTAATGATCTAATTGACTTACTAAGCAACTAATTAGCCGTCTGTCTAGCTGGCTAATTAACTAACTAATCAACTAACTAAATAAACAAATAAGTAAATCAATAAAGAAGTCAATAAATGGCTGATTGACTTTACCTACTTATCTCTTTATCTGTTTATCTGTTTATTTATCTATCCATCTATCTATCTACGTACCTGTCTGTCTGCCTACCTATTTGTCTATCAATCTATCCATCTATCTATCTATCTATTCAAAGTAAATAAATAGATAAAAAAATAAATGGCTTACTGACTGAATGACTGACCGACTCACCATCTATCTATCTATCTATCTATCTCTCTACCTACCCACCTCTGTCTATCTCCGTATCTACCTATCTACCTATATACATCAATGGACGTAGCGTGTGTACCTGGGGATAATACCGCGCTGCGTCGGGGGGTCCTGAACACCCTGCATGTGTGAACGACTTCCCGCAGCCCGTCTGTCCGTAGGCGAAGACTGTGCCGTTGTAGCCCTCAAGGACACTCTGCGGGCAAAAACACAGCAATAAGAGAGAGAGAGAGAGAGAGAGAGAGGTTGGGGGGGAGGAATCTTTGAAATGTGGGTTGTCATTATAAGGACGACGACGTGGATTAGGAGGAGGAGGAGGAGGAAAACATGACCAAAAACAAGAAGAAGAAAAGTAAGAGCAAGAAGAAAAAGAATAACTAGAATATAACAAGAACAGGAAGAACAAGAACAAAAAAAACAAGAGAAAAGAACTAGAACAAGAACACGAAAACGGATAGAGAGAAAGACTCGCTCGCTCGCTCACTCACTCACTCACTCACTCACCTCCACCAAGGGAAAGGCCACATCATTGTAGATCCCCTCAGTGGTTGAGTCCTTGAAGTAGGCGCCGTCGAAGGTGAAAGTCTTGGCCCCTGAGTCTGGGTCATCGGGGTTCAGCAGGCTGCAGCTCAGACCCTCCATGGCCACCACGCACTGAGAGAAGAAGAATGCTAGTTATTTCAAGGGCCATTCGATTTGTTAAGTTGTAGTGATGGTATGCTTTCAGGTATTCGTGGTAGTTATTTCAAAGGTCACTCAATTGTTAAGCATTAGTGATGGTATGCTGTTAGGTATTCACGGGAGTTATTTCAAAGGGCTGCTAGATTGTTAAGTATTAATAAGGTTACTTTCTGATCTTCTGTGTCGTTATTTCAAAGGTTATTCAATGAAGTTTCAGTTAGGTTTTATATTCAGGCATTTGTCCGGTTTATGAGTGAGTATTATGACATCTCTTTTGGGACTGGTAATCTCAGTGGGTCTTTCTTTTTTAGTTTGTTTTCTTACATAAATTTCAAAGGTCATTCGATTGTTGAGTGATGGTGAGAGTGTTGTAAATTATTCGTGTGTGTGTGTGTGTGTGTGTGTGTGTGTGTGTGTGTGTGTGTGTGTGTGTGTGTGTGTGTGTGTGTGTGTGTCTTTTACCTGTGTCAGGGTCTCTCTCTCTCTCTCTCTCTCTCTCTCTCTCTCTCTCTCTCTCTCTCTCTCTCTCGTCTCTCTCTCTCTCTCTCTCTCTCTCCTCTCTCTCTCTCTCTCTCTCTCTCTCTCTCTCTCTCTCTCCCTGACATATGCTTTGATCTACAATGCAATTATATTTTTTATTTCCACAGGCCTTCTCTCTTGTCCCTCTCTCCCTCTACCCTCTCCTCTTCGCTTCCTCACCTGACCTACTTTACCTGTTCACCTCATTAAGAATTTACCAATGACACGTAAACTTTACGATTCCACGCGTCGTTTTTGTGACTAGCTGAGGAGGAAAGGAGTTGCGTGGATGGAGAGAGAGAGAGAGAGAGAGAGAGAGAGAGAGAGAGGAGAGAGTGAGAGCGAGAGAGAGAGAGAGAGAGAGAGAGAGGGAGAGAATATACTCGTATATTGAATTCTGGTAGTTCTTCAATGAAGTATATTTTTAGTGAATGTATTCGTGCTGTGTGTGTGTGTGTGTGTGTGTGTGTGTGTGTGTGTGTGTGTGTGTGTCCAAGGTTACCTGATCACATATTTATTGTGTCGTGTTGTGTTTTTGTTCAGTACGTCGTCTATTTTATTGTGATTACTACTGGTGTCGATATTTTTATGAATGCTTGTCTCTCTCTCTCTCTCTCGTCATCTCTCTCTCTCTCTCTCTCTCCTCTCTCTCTCTCTCTCTTCTCTCTTCCTCCTCTTCTCTCTCTCTCTCTCTCTCTCTCTCTCTCTCCTTATTTTTCTTTATACTCAATTCCACCGATTTATTTTTTTTTTTTTTTGTTTCACTTCACCTAATTCCTTTTTTACCTCCTCCTCCTCCTCCTCCTCCTCCTCCTCCTCCTCCTCCTCCTCCTCCTCCTCCTCCTCCTCCTCCTCCTCCTCCTCCTCCTCCTCACACCTTGTCGCAAACATACTGTTACTATGGACAAATAAACGACATAGGCAATTCTCTCTCTCTCTCTCTCTCTCTCTCTCTCTCTCTCTCTCGTCTCTCTCTCTCTCTCTCTCTCTCTCTCTCTCCTCATCTCTCTCTCTCTCTCTCTCGTGCATTATTCATTATCTCTTCTCTTTTATTCATTTCCTCTCACTTAGTTCTGTATTTGCCACCACTTCCACCACCACCACCACCACCATCACCATCACCATTACTACTACCACCACCACCATCACCGTTACTACCACCACCACCATCATCACGGTCAATCCTTATAAAGGTTTGATGCCGATACCAACACCACCACAATCACTAACCAACATTGACCAGTCCTTGTTTGATAACCTAACAACTACTGCACCACCACCACCACCACTATCACCACCAGCGTTATCGTTATTGTTATTGTTATGTTCCTTTTGTTGTTGTTCCCTGGTGGTGGTAGTAGTAGTAGTAGTAGTAGTAGTAGTAGTAGTAGTAGTAGTAGCAGCAGTAGCAGTAGCAGCAGTAGTAGTAGTAGTAGTAGTAGTAGTAGTAGTAGTAGTAGTAGTAGTAGTAGTAGTAGTAGTAGTAGTAGTAGAAATAGTAGTAGTAGTAGTAGTAGTAGTAGTAGTAGTAGTACTAATATTAGTGACAATAATAATAATAATAATAATAATAATAATAATAATAATAATAATAATATAATAATAATAAGTATAATAATAATAACAACGATAAAATTAGCATGTTTTTTGTTTAACTATTATTAATTACTGTCATTTAGCGCCAGTAATGACCACGCTTATTACACACACACACACACACACACACACACACACACACACACACACACACACACACACACACACACACACACACACACACACACACACCCCAGTAACGGATGATTAACTCCCTAACGTAGGATAATAACCACGTGATAAATGACCATTATTCACTAAAAAAAAACATAAATAATCCACTTCATACTCGATCCATCAAAGCATAAATAAAAAAAAATTTAAAAAAATGAAAGACAAAATAAAAAAAAAAAATTCTCTAATCGGATATAATTTTGGCAGTTTTAGGAGAGAGACCAGAAAGCCGATATTGTGCCGAATCTCGTAACCTTTCCCACCGATAGCGATCAATACCCAATAGGGAGGTCCTCGCCATCGGGTCAGTGGTCTGTGGTCTCGTCTGGAAACAACCTACATTGGTCAGACCGTTTGGCACACTTTTTCTTTCTTTTACACTTTTTTTTTTTTATATTTACCAAAGATTTTATGCAGCAGCAATTAAGTTTTTTTCTTTCTCCTTTTGTTCTTCCTCCTCCTGTTTTTCTTCTTCTTCCTCCTCCTTTTCTGTGTTTTTTTTTCTACTCATATATAGTTTTTTTCTCTCTATTCTCCATTCTTTTATTCCTCCTCCTTCTCCTCCTCCTCCTCTTCCTCTTCCTCTTCCTCTTCCTCTTCCTCCTCCTCCTCCTCCTCCTCCTCCTCCTCCTCCTCCTCCTCCTCCTCCTCCTCCTCCTCCTCCTCCTCCTCCTCTTTGAACTTTTCCCCTTTCCTCACTCTTCCTCTATTTCCTCTTCTCTTCCTTTATTCTTCCTTCTTTTCATTCCACTGTTTCCTATTTCTTTTCTTCGGTTTCCTCGTCCTCGTAGTTTTCGCTTTCTTCTTCCCCCACTGTTGATTTTTTTAACCTTCCACTTCTCCCATATCGTTTTCGTGTGTCTTCCCCCGCCCCCGCCTCCCCATCCTGCTTCCTTACACGTTCAAAAATAAATCAAGAAAAGAAGACACCATTATTCCATGTATTGTCTTGATGTAATTGCATGCTATGATGGAGACGATAATAAGCTTCGATATATTTTACTTTTTTGTCAAGCATCCTCATTTTCAAGAGCTATAATTTTTTAATGATTATCGAGTCAACTTAAGAATGTACAAAGGGCGCTGTTTTTTTGTGACCTCCTTTTCCACTTGTTTTCAAATTCGTGCAGTGATTTTCGTTATTTCCATTCGTTTTCAATCGCTCAGAGTATTGTTAGTTAGAAAATGAAACTAAACATTTCGAATAATAGGGTCATCTCAACTTTTCGGTAATTTTTTTTGCATTCTTTGTGTGTGTGTGTGTGTGTGTGTGTGTGTGTGTGTGTGTGTGTGTCTTAATTCAGTTGCTTAAGATATCTATAGTAAAATTAGGAAAGAGTTTAACACAAGGTCAGCAAGCTATGAATGGTGGATCCACAAGAGTAACGGCTGCTTATCACGAAGGAAGTTTTGAATTAAGTTTAAATTTTAAAATGGTGAATGTTAATTGTTAATTCATGACTAATTTTCTAGAAGAATCTTAACAATTAAACAGTAAATTTAAAATAGTAAAGAGAACTGCAATATTCATATTTCTTTATCACCAATAAACTTGAGAAATAAACTTTAAACTCAAATTATCAAAAGAAAAACAGAATTGCCACTTGAATACTTAAACTCTGCAACGGTATATAACGATACAAGGCATTATTTTTACTTAATTATCACTGAGCAACCTAAGAATTAACCTTGAACTGTAAAATTATGAAAAGAAATGCATCATTCTCACTTAATTTTCACCAGAAAATTGTAATTTCAAATTCAAGACTGAAATATTCACGTGTATCCAAAAATTTTAAAATCTGTAAAAAAAAAAAAAGTTTTTACATTTTTTTATTTATTCATTTATTCATTTATTTATTCATTTATTTATGTTTTTTAGACCTATTGGCATGGTGAAATTACCGGAGTACTTGTGTGTTGCGCGTGGTATGCGTGTGTTTGTTGTTAATTTCCCGCGGTGTTCCAGGGCGGCCGTCAGTCCATCAGTGGCGTGTCCTCGACAAACATGTGGCGGGGCGTGTCCTGTGTCCAGTGCGAGTTATGCTGATCAATATGTGGAAGGTGAACTATTGGAAAGTGACGTCAGCACCACCTCACTACCTCACACACACGTCACTACTCACTCACTCACTGATGACACTGATGACTAATGAAAAGCACATATATGTTGTCTTTTTTAGTTTTATTTTATTTTGTGTCTATAATCTGTTAACTTGTGTGCATCATTTTCAGTGAAAAAAAAGGCATATGTATATTTGTTTTTCTTTCGAGCTTGTCTATAGTTTTTCATACTTTATACCTTAGTTTTTCATACATCTACTCATATACATTTTATACCCACCTTTTCATGTTTTTTTTTTTTTTTTTTACATTTACCCTTCTTATACTTATAGTTTTACTTATATTTTTATTTTTATGTGGCTTTCTTTTTTTTTTTTTTTTACTTTTTAACAACTTTTTACACTTTTTGTACCATTTGTTAAAGTCAAGCATTTTTCTCCAGGAATATATTTTGACAGAGAATAATTGGAGACATGTATGGCTTCCTTTTTACTTTCTTTCTATTTATTTTTTTTTCTACAGTTATGCCTTAAACTCAGGTATTGTGCGTGTTTCGATTCTCTCTCTCTCTCTCTCTCTCTCTCTCTCTCTCTCTCTCTCTCTCTCTCTCTCTCTCTCTCTCTCTCTCTCTCTCTCTCTCTCTCTCTCTCTCTCTCTCTCTCTCTCTCTCTCTCTCTCTCTCTCTCTCTCTCTTATGTAACACAGATACTCCATCTTGACCTTTCCTGTTCCCGTTCTTGGTCTATCTTATCCATTATACACTGTTGAACTTTCCTTCTCGCCTGAGGACATCGGGCAGCCTCATTGTTGCGGCGCTAAAACATCAGTCAGTCTATCTATCCTCACCCAGTTATGGTCAATCAAGTCTTACATTTTTACTCACATGCCTGTTATCGATTTTTCACAGTGGATGAACCTTTTCTTTCGTGCACTTTCCTTCTCATTTAGTAGCAGCAAACACTGTCTTCCTCTTGAATAATTCCTCTTGAATAATTCCTGTGTCTATCCATTATTCATTCTATCGATGGCTGTACTTTTTTTTCTCTCCTCTCTCCCTTTATTTTTCCCGGACTGACCTTTGCGTTCGTTCCTTACATAAAGAGCACACAGCGATATTGATTGGGTTACGTCACCTAATTTCACCATTCTTGTAATAATAACTGTACTTTGTTATGTACAAGTATGCACACACACACACACACACACACACACACACACACACACACACACACACACACACACACACACACACACACACACACACACACAGCTCAGGTCGTCAGTGTCATCATGAGAAATTATAATAGAAAATATTAAGAGCTGTCACGTGGGAGTTATCTCAATTCATTACTTATTTTTCTATCCATCCTCCTCCTCCTCCTCCTCCTCCTCCTCCTCCTCCTCCTCCTCCTCCTCCTCCTCCTCCTCCTCCTCCTTCTGTTTCGTCCTTCACGTACCCATTGGGTTTGTGTACATCATCAAGGACGGTTACGAGAGGCAGCCTGTAAGGGACGCGGGCGCTCAATGAAATATGCAAAGAGGCCTTCGCTGCTCCTTGTCTGACGTCACGCGTGGTATTCAGCGAAAAAGAGAGAGAGAGAGAGGGAGAGAGAGAGAGAGTGTTCCCTGCCTCCGGTTACTTTGCAAATGTCAAATTAAATGCCGTTAAATTAAATGTCTTTTTTTTCTATTTGTTTTGTAATCGTCTTCATTGGAATGTAAACTTCAAAATCCCAGAAGGAGACGCGAGGTGGATCGGTGGATTATTAAGACCTGTACGTTGTATGTGTGAAATGAAATGTGTGGACGGTCAGGTACAGAAGGAAGATTGAAATATAATCTATGAAATACTAAGGCAATACATTAGAACATGAAATGAGCAAATGATTGGGAAAGAAGAAATGAAGGTAATAAATAACAAAAGTTTAATACACGAAAACATGAGACTATTTTGTTTGAGAAGAAGAAAAAGAAGGTAAGACTTGAAAACTAATAAATGAAGCAAAACTTGAAACACGTCAACTATTGGCTAACTACATAAGAATAAAAAGTAAGCAAGTAAAACCGCAATACATAAAAGTTCATGAAGAAGACATAAATCGATAGCTAAAGAAAAAAAAACATATAAACATAAGAAAACAAGGAGCCTGTAAAGGGTCAGTGAACCCACACAGAGCAGCTCATGAACGCTTGAAATTTACCAACTTCCTCTTGAAACTGTCGAATGTCTGTCCTTACTCGCTCTTCCTGTTTGTGTTCCGTCATCAGCAATGTTATTTGTGAAGAAATTTTTAGCAGTCTCCTTTTTAATTTAATTTTCTCTAATTATAACTATTTGTTTGTCTTTCTTGTCAATCTAGCTACGCTCATGTCCATTAATGTGTCGTAACACTAAAAAGAAATTTTCTTTCTTAGCGTTTATTAACATTATAAATCACACGAGGAGTTTATCACTTTAGTATTTCAGAGGAGGTAGTTTTAAAACAGAAAAGTATGAAGAGATTGAAGAAGGATTTTTCTTCCCAATATTTCTAAGGGACCGTGACCCAGTAAAGAGGAATGTGAAGAAAAAGAAAATCGATCTAGAGATTTATTCAAAAGGAATATTATATACAACTTATACAACTTACATAAGCAATATTAACAACTTGGAAGACATGAATCATGCATAATCGCCATTAATAAATCGAAGGAGACGTTACACTGAAGGAGGAAACAAATGGGAAAACGTTCATAAAGACTCATGCGTGACAGACAGCGCCGGTGCAAGTGTTTACCGATGCAGTAAATCAATAGTAAAGAAAAAAAATCTCACAAAACTTCCAGGAACTTCATGAGAATTGAGGTGAGCCAGGTGGCGCCTGTTGGCTCCCACTTGAGTGTGTCCAGGTGTCAGTGTTCACCTGCCTGCTGCTTATTGACTGTTGCCTGATTTTTAATGCAGCGCCAGACACCAAGGTAGCCAGTGTCATCATGGGAAAGTGTTATAGAAAAGTAATAAGACCCGTCACGAGGGAGTTGTTTCTATCCGTTACTATAGATGCAGGTGATGCAATGGGTTTCATGGGTTGTCTTGTATTAACCTTCATTGAGTGAGCGAGTGTTTGGGGTAAAGGGAGTAGTGGGTAACCTTTCTCCGTGAGTGGGTGAGTCCTCTTTGGTGGGAAGTGAAAGAATCCTCCTGTTTGTTTGAGCGAAAGATTCCTTCGTTCACTCTTTCACTTCTGCGAGGTTTCGCGTTGAAAAATAAAAATGAAAGACACATGGACAAAAAAAGGATGGAGTGGTTGAAGCCTTTAAGAGTCTGTACTTGATGAAGTTTCTACGGTTACTCAGATGAGTTAAATGAATCATGCTGTCATCACCACTCAACGGGTTTGAGTTAAAATTGGATGCGAGTCTCACTGCGAATCTCAGTTGTTATCTCGCCCTCCGCTGGATGCCCTCTCGGCGCCTTGGTGCGTGGAGGGCGCCGCCTGCTGCCTCCCACATGATGGCGAGGGACCGCTCGTCGCACCCATACACATGCACTGAGGCGCGGGCCAAACGGGCGTCCTGCAGGATGCCGCGGCTGGGCTGCCACAGGGCAGTCTCGGTGCGAGGCGGCCAAGCCTCGGTCATCATCTTTCTCACGGCAGCTGCTGGTGCCTTGCAGCGTGCCCTTCGCATGAAATGATCATCTAAAGCAGAAAGACCAACGCCAACCTGTCGCTCCCCAGCTGGTGGCAGAGATCCCTCTTTTCCTTCGCCGCGGTGCTTGGCTCGTGTCCTTCCTTGCTGCCTCACACCGGGCTGCTTCGTGGTCATTAACAGAGTATGTCATTCATCAACTGAATTTTTTTCTTAAAACCAATGAATATTTCTGTCGGTCAATACATTATTCCTAGAATGTGTGTGGGTGGATGTGTGCGCTCTAGAAATAACTCCACAAAGGATGAACGACTACTTTCGTTCTTTGTTAGCCAAGAGTTCAGGAAATGTAACGCTAATTTGGATCACTTAAACATGAGGGAACCAGAATTATGTCCAAGTAAGTCAGGAGCAGAAAAGAAAACGTTTGACGTCACACACACACACACACACACACACACACACACACACACACACACACACACACACACACACACACACACACACACACACAATATCTATTCATTGGTGTTTAGTGGTATTTGTTTGCTTAATATTTTCACTGCTGCTTTTTGTTTCTATTTCTTTCCCACAACCAATACGAATAAAAAATATTATAATAGTAGTAGTAGTAGTTGTTGTTGTTGTTGTTGCAGTACCTCTTGGCCTACATCGAGATAATTACGTATTTTTTAGAGCAGGTGAGGCGAGACAGGACATGGCTGGGTCCACTTTATGTCCTCACAGCAAATAGTGGACGCACGAACTCTCCCGATCCTACTCCGCCGCCTCCTCCTGTTCCTTACCCTTACTCCTCCTCCTTTTGCTCCTTGTCTTCTCCCATCCCCTTTTTCTCTCATTCCTCCTCTTAGCATTTTTTTCTCTTCTTCCACCTTTTCTTCCTCCTCTTTTTAGCACTTTTACTCTTTTTTCACTCTCTTTTACTTCTCTTCTGCTGGTCTTCTTTCTACTCCTTTTTCTGTCATTTCCTTTTTCTCTTCTTTTTCCTCTTCCACTCTTTTCTTCTTCCTTAGCCAGTTATTTATTCCTTTACTCTTCCTCGTCTTCTGTTTCTATTTCCTCCTCCTCCTCCTCCTCCTCCTCCTCCTC
>NC_087184.1:9580219-9595219 GCF_035594125.1 Scylla paramamosain
TCATTGAAGCCACGAGGGTCTTCTTATCCTGTTCCACATCATCATCTTTATTTTGGTCTCCACTGCAAACAAATTTCTTCTTCCACACCACGCCAACGATAACTGGAGAGGTGAATCCAGTGCAGCGTGATGTGGGCACTTCCATAACACCGCTCATCAAAGCCACGCGGGTCTTCTCATCTTCTTTGTCTGTCTCATTCTGTTCTCCACTGCATCCAAACTCCTTCTTCCACACCACGCCAACGATAACTGGAGAAGTGAATCCAGTGGTGCGTGGTGTGGGCACCTCCATGACGCTGTTTAGTTTTGCCCCGGGGGAGGAAACAGCCGCCTGTTCCTCCTCGCGCTTTGTGCCCGGGGCAGTCACTTCGGCGGCGGCCTCCAGGGAACCGCGTGGTGCTCGGCGACTCCGTTTGCGCAGCTTGCTGAGGCGGCGCCACAGCCGCGAGAAACATCCTTTGCTTCGCATCTTCTTACTGTCAGAATCACTTGTCATAGCGGAAAAGTGAGCTGGAGTTTTGTCGATTCCCTTGCGGTAGATCATGTGTTCCTGGGGAACTGGGGTGACCGTAGTCATACAGAGCAAGAGGTTGCCTGAACACCCGTGGCCTCAATATTTAGGATGCATTTCAAATTTTTGTCAAATACGTTCGCACCAACCAACTCCAAGCTCGCACCAACTCCAAGCTCGCTTCCAAACGGTTTACTGTCTAATCTTGACTACTTCCAGCAAACTCGACTTCTTTTTATTTTTATGGTACAGTTCCATGAAAACATTCTTTGTAAACCCCAATAGTCCAGAACTCGAGTTTGCTGGAAGTAGTCAAGATCAGACAGCACGCCGTTTGGGAGCGACCTTGGAGTTGCTTGGCTGTCCGATCTTGACTATTCGAGTTTGCTGGAAGTAGTCAAGATTAGACAGTACACCGTTTGGGAGCGAGCTTGGAGTTGGTGCGAACGTATTTGACAAAAATTTGAAATGCATCCTAAATATTGAGGCCACGGGTGTTCAGGCAACCTCTTGCTCTGTATGACTACGGTCACCCCAGTTCCCCAGGAACACATGATCTACCGCAAGGGAATCGACAAAACTCCAGCTCACTTTTCCGCTATGACAAGTGATTCTGACAGTAAGAAGATGCGAAGCAAAGGATGTTTCTCGCGGCTGTGGCGCCGCCTCAGCAAGCTGCGCAAACGGAGTCGCCGAGCACCACGCGGTTCCCTGGAGGCCGCCGCCGAAGTGACTGCCCCGGGCACAAAGCGCGAGGAGGAACAGGCGGCTGTTTCCTCCCCCGGGGCAAAACTAAACAGCGTCATGGAGGTGCCCACACCACGCACCACTGGATTCACTTCTCCAGTTATCGTTGGCGTGGTGTGGAAGAAGGAGTTTGGATGCAGTGGAGAACAGAATGAGACAGACAAAGAAGATGAGAAGACCCGCGTGGCTTTGATGAGCGGTGTTATGGAAGTGCCCACATCACGCTGCACTGGATTCACCTCTCCAGTTATCGTTGGCGTGGTGTGGAAGAAGAAATTTGTTTGCAGTGGAGACCAAAATAAAGATGATGATGTGGAACAGGGTAAGAAGACCCTCGTGGCTTCAATGAGCAGCGTCATGGAAGTGCCCGCATCACGCTGCACTGGATTCACCTCTCCAGTTATTGTTGGCGTGGTGTGGAAGAAGAAGTTTGGATGCAGTGGAGAGCAGAATAAAGATGATGATGTGGAAGAGGATAAGAAGACCCTCGTGGCTTCAATGAGCAGCGTCATGGAAGTGCCCGCATCACGCTGCACTGGATTCACCTCTCCAGTTATTGTTGGCGTGGTGTGGAAGAAGAAGTTTGGATGCAGTGGAGAGCAGAATAAAGATGATGATGTGGAAGAGGATAAGAAGACCCTCGTGGCTTCAATGAGCAGCGTCATGGAAGTGCCCGCATCACGCTGCACTGGATTCACCTCTCCAGTTATTGTTGGCGTGGTGTGGAAGAAGGGATTTGCTTGTGGTGGAGAGCAGAATGAAGCTCGTTAGGTGGAACATGAGACGAAAAGCCGGACGGCTTCGATGAGCTGCGTTATGGAAGTGCCCACACCATGCACCACTGGATTCACCTCTCCAGTTATTGTGGGCGTGGTGTGGAAGAAGGAGTTTGGATGCAGTGGAGAGCACAATTATGAATACGAGGTGGAACAGGAGAGGAACAGCCGGACGGCTTTGATGAACGGCGTTGTTGAAGTGCCCACATCACGCTCTACTGGATTCACCTCTCCAGTCATTATAGGCGTGGTGTGGAAGAAGGAGTTTGGATGCAGTGGAAAGCAGAATTATAAATACGAAGTGGAACAGGAGAGGAACAGCCACGTGGCGGGTTAGAATGGTGTTATGGAAACAAACTGAATTAACAATGAGAATGATGAAGGATGGAGTAACAATGAGAAGGAGGAAGAATGGACTACCATTGGGAATGGAGATGAGGTGCAGGAACAGAAGAGAAGAGTCGGGACAAGAAAGAGGCTTTGGCGATGGATGATGAAGAGAATGAAGAAACTGAGAAGAAGGTCATGTCATGAGCTTGGCGTGTGAACACTTGCTGTGTTTAGGCCCTAGTGAAGGATGTGTGTGTGTGTGTGTGTGTGTGTGTGTGTGTGTGTGTGTGTGTGTGTGTGTGTGTGTGTGTGTGTGTGTGTGTGTGTGTGTGTGTGTGTGTGTGTGTGTGTGTGTGTGTGTGTGTGTGTGTGTGTGTGTGTGTGTGTGTGTGTGTGTGTGTGTGTGTGTGTGTGTGTGTGTGTGTGTGTGTGTGTGTGTGTGTGTGTGTGTGTGTGTGTGTGTGTGTGTGTGTGTTGGGGGGATGTGTGTGTGTGTGTGTGTGTGTGTGTGTGTGTGTGTGTGGTTGGGGAGTGTGTGTGTGTGTGTGTGTGTGTGTGTGTGTGTGTGTATGGACGTAAGGCAGACACAAGCCAGACTCTATTTTTTTTTTTGTGTGTACTTGTGTGTGTGTGTGTGTGTGTGTGTGTGTGTGTGTGTGTGTGTGTGTGTGTCAGTGTGTGTGTGTGGGGGGAGTGTGTGTGTGTGTGTGTGTGTGTGTGTGTGTGTGTGTGTGTGTGTGTGTGTGTGTGTGTGTGTGTGTGTTTAATGCCAGGAGAGAGAGAGAGAGAGAGAGAGAGAGAGAGAGAGAGAGAGAGAGAGAGAGAGAGAGAGAGAGAGAGAGAGAGAGAGAGAGAGAGAGAGAGAGAGAGAAACTGAACCATTAAGCCAGATACACATTTTCCAAAGGTAAAACGAATCCAACCTGTCCCGACCTAACCTAACCTAACTCACCTGCCTATCTACCTTAACATAGCGTAATCTAACGTAACCTTATCTTACCTTACCTAACATATTATTACTAACTTAACCTAACGTACCCTGATCTAGCATAACCTATAACCTAACCTTGCGTAATCTAACGTAATGTAACCTAACCTAACCTAACAGGATAACCTAACTTAACCTATCCTAACCCTACTTAATTTAACCTAACAAAATATAACGTACCACAATCACCACTACCATCACCACACCACCACACCGTCATCACTGGCAACTCCTTTGCGTACCCACACCCATAATGCCACAGCAAGGAATATGTAAGCGTAATATATCGAAAGGTATTATAGAGGTAGGAGAGAGTAAAAAAAAATTATACTAGAGGTAAGGAAGATCTGTATACAAATCACTGTAAAGGTTCATATTCAGTAAGTTCAATGAATTTAACGTGGAAAAAGAGAAAAGAAGGGAAAGGAGTAAAAGGGAAAGTAAAGTCAAGGAACGCGAAAATTAAGAGAAATCTACAGAAGAAAATTTGAAATACTAGGTTTTGGTATGAATGAAATGTAAACTGACAAACAAAAAAAAAGTATTTAGAAATGGAGGGAAAATGCCAACACCACGAAAATAGTAAAACAATAATAGTAGAAGAGACACGTGTTTTTAGGAGTGCTTTTACAGTTCTAGTGCCAGGTGAACAAGAATTCTACATTATTAGCAGGAGAAACACTCTTGAGAACCAGGCTTATCATCTCTGTGCCTGTGAAATTGTCGTGTTGAGAGAGCAAAGCGTTTCTCAATACGGGCATAGGGAAGATGAACTCCGTGCCAAACGTCTACGGTGGTGATGTGCCGCGTTTCATTACAACACGTGCTTTATTGACGATACACTTCTTTTTTCTTCTTATCGCCGTGTCATCTCCCTTAGTAATTACCTCATATCGCTGCGGCATATCTTCGTTGCCACAACACCGCCACCTCTGTCCACCTCCGCACATATGCACGCATCAGCCGCAACGTGTTTGTTCCACTTCCTCGTACACCCACTAAGCCACACCTGACTCACTCATATTCATCTTTCACGTATACTCGTGTATCTACGTATTTCTGCTATTAATCTAACACTCACACACCGTAATCTAATTTTCATACATAATAATACCAAAACTGATAACCTAACATTGATTTTTGTATGTATGTTTTTTTTTTTTTTATGAATATTCAGATACTCTTATATACTTGTCATTTATAACGTCCACGCTGATAATCTGACATTGGCTTCCGCGTGTATATCTATGTGTTCTTACTCTTCCTCCTGGCTATTGACTGCTAACATCACTGCTGCATACGTAATTCTAATACGCAATAATACCCACACTCTAAGACCCTGACACTGACTTTTGCGTGTATATCTTTGTATCTTCACGTTTCCTTACCATTTATCTTCACCACGAACATCATTACATGCATATTTCTCGTAGATAATATTTCTTAACCCTGACATTGACTCTTCTTTATGTTTATGATTTTTTTCCACATTTTTTCGTCGCATATTACCACCACAAACACCACTACCTTTCCATACGTACACCACCACCACCACTTCCTCCACTGCTTAACACTCGTGCATGAAATATAAACTCCATCATTTAACGTCAATATGAACACTACCACTACTACATAAGCCACATACTGCATAATACCCAACATAAATCCTCACTACCACCACCACCACGTCCAATAAACAATCCCACACACACACACACACACACACACACACACACACACACACACACACACACACACACACACACACACACACACACACACACACACACACACACACGAAATACAAACACACCGTAACTAACACACCATACCGCATAATCCCGTCACTACACCACCACACCACCACACCACCGCACCGCCACCTGCCGCCATTATCACGGGAATATCGCCACAGTTTGTACCGGGCCAGCCGAGAATCCCACGCACGCCACGAACTTAGCCCGGAGAGGTCACTGACACACGTGCACGGAAATAGGTGAAGGGAACCAGGACGTGGCGGAGTGCAAAGAGAGAGTAGAGGAGAATGAGAGAAAATCATGTAAAGTTAAATATGTTTAGGAATGCAAGTTTTTTTTTTTTCTCTCAATGAGTAGACGAAAAATAATGGATGATAAATGATTATATAAATGTTTAATATGTTTGAGAATGCTTTTTTTTTTCTGTTAATAATAAGACAAAATGAATAATGATGAGTGAGAGATCATGTAAACTTAAGTACGTTTAGAAATTCGAGTTTTCTTTTTCGTTCTGTAATTAGACGAAGAGATTAATAATGATGAATGTCAAACGATTATGAGAATGTATAATATGTTTAGCAATGCAAATTTTCCCTTTCTTTTAATGACTGACTAAACGTAAATTTAATGACTATGAACGACAAACGATTATGTTGATGTTTAATGTGTTCAGGAATGCGATTATATTAATGAGAAGAAGAAAATTAATAATGATGAATGAGAGATGATTCTGGAAATGTTCAGTATGTTTAAGAATGCGTAGCTTTAATGAGTGGACGAAGAAAGGAATAATGACAAATGTGAGAAGACTATGCAATGTTTAATATGTTCAGGAATGCAGAGTTTTAAACAGTGGGAGTAAAAGGAATGACGATGAATGAAAGAAGATTATGTAAAAGTTAAACATGTCTAGAAATGCTAATTTTTTTAAAGAGTGGAGAAAATTAAAGTGATGAATGAGATGAAGATTATGTAATGCTAATTTTTTTTTTCAGGAAGTGAAGAAAAGAACTAATAATGATGACGGAGAGAAGTGGAAGGAAAAGAAAAATACAAAAAAATACAATATTTTCTAAACATTTAAAAGAATAGTATCCTAAATTGATCGAAAAAAAAGAAGAAGAAACAGAGAAAAATTAATAATATAAAGAAAATATGTCATAGGGATAAAAAAAATATTAAAAAAAACTAAACAATGGCAATAAATAACTGATCAAACGAAAACAGAAGCTACAAATACACGAGAGACAAGATTCAAAACATAGCAGTGAAGTTAAACTAATTGAATACGAATACTGACAATTTGCAAGAAAAATGTGACGAAAAACGAAACGGAAAGAAAAAAAAACAAAGGTGGAAACAAGAAAAAAAAACTTGGTATGAATCAGGGGATAAGAAATGAGAAAGGAACGAAAGTGAAGAGGGAGAAAGAAGGACGAATGGACGAAAATTACGGAAAGGAGAGGAGAGACGCTAAAGACCTTAGTGACAAAGAAGAATAGCGGAAGAAGAAACGAAAGAGATGAAATTTACAAAGAAAAAAGAAATAAAGGACAAAAGTAACGAAAAAGAAGAAGGAGAGAGAAAGGGGCGAAAAAGTACGAATGATAAATGACAAAGGAAGATTGAAGGTGAAGACAAAAAAAAATACGAAAGAAAAAAGACAAAGGAAGGTAGAAAAGAAGGAAGAAAATACAAAGATGACAAAGAGTGAAGGAACGAAAAGAACAAACGAAGACAGAAAAGAAGTAGATAACCATAAAGAACAAAGAAGGAAGAAGGAAGAAAACCGAAAAGAATGAAACAAAGGAACGGAAAAGTACAAAGAGAGAGAAGGAAGAAAACAAGAGACCATAGAAACAAAGAAAGAACGAAGAAGACCAAAAAGAAGTAAGAGTAAGGATGAGGGAACGAAAGAAACTACGGAAGAGAGAAAAGAAAGAAGCCAAAAAAAGGTGCGCTAACACAGCGGTCACTCACCTGCCTAAAGTAATTACCTAACCAAGTTGTTACCTTTGAAAACCTTCCGCGCTGGTCTATGGACACGCACCGCTGTTTACATTTCCGTATAGATGCACCCTTAGAAAAAACTACTAATTAACCTAACTAGTCTAAAACTCTAATAATGGAGAATATAATGAACCTAATCGAGTGCACGTGCGTTTCGTTACTGGGATGTGAAATGTTTGTGAGGTGATTAAGTTGTTAGCTTGTTTGCCCTCATTGCTTGTTAATTATTGGCGTGTCGATAAGTTGGTGATGTTATGTGAGAATGTTGTTAGCGGGAGTTTGTTATTACGTTCGCAATGTTGTCGATTATGGAGATTTTGGCGTAAGTGTTGTGAAGGTTTTACAAGGGTCATGCATCTCTCTCTCTCTCTCTCTCTCTCTCTCTCTCTCTCTCTCTCTCTCTCTCTCTCTCTCTCTCTCTCTCTCTCTCTCTCTCTCTCTCTCTCTCTCTCTCTCTGTGTGTGTGTGTGTGTGTGTGTGTGTGTGTGTGTGTGTTACTTTGTTTTGCTTCTCTGCACGTGATATTTTGAATAATTTGCACACTTGAAGGAATACACTCTCTCTCTCTCTCTCTCTCTCTCTCTCTCTCTCTCTCTCTCTCTCTCTCTCTCTCTCTCTCTCTCTCTCTCTCTCTCTCTCTCTCTCTCTCTCTCTCTCTCTCTCACCTAGATTTTAACCTGGTAGAAATGTGTCAAACTTAGACTCAAATCAATACAAACAACCTCACTATGTACTTTCTACCTTCCCCTCTCCCTCTCTTCCTCTCTCCCTCTCTCTCCTTCCCCTGTCTCCTTTCCCACTTACCTCCCTCCCTTTTACACCTTCCCCCTCCCTTCCCTCCCTTTGCACATTCCCCCTTCTCCTCCTACCCCCTTCCCTCAGCTCTACCCCTTCGTGCCCGGTACCACTTGCTTGTATTGACGTGGAGAAGGGGAGGCGGGAAGAGGTGACGAGAGGGCAAGACGAAGCTAACCTTGAGTACCCAATCATACAGGTAAGGCAGGTGTGTGTGTGTGTGTGTGTGTGTGTGTGTGTGTGTGTGTGTGTGTGTGTGTGTGTGTGTGTGTGCTCCTGATGGTCATTCTTAATTACCCTCGTCGTTACCATTGTTATCATAGTTATTATCATCGTCATGGTGATCCTTATTAGTTTGTATGAGCTTTATTTGAAAGTAAACGAGAGGGAGAAATGTAAGGAATGTATAGTAATAATAATGATAATAATAATAATAATAATAATAATAATAATAATAATAATAATAGAAGAAGAAGAAGAATTAGTCGTCTTCCTTCCTCCTCTCCCTCCTCCTCCTCCTCCTCCTCTTCCTGCAACTCCTCCTCCTCCTCCTCCTCCTCCTCCTCCTCCTCCTCCTCCTCCTCCTCCTCCTCCTCCTCCTCCTCCTCCTCCTCCTTGTCGTCGTCGTCGTCTTCTCCTGTGTGTGTGTTTGTGTGTGTGTGTGTGTGTGTGTGTGTGTGTGTGTTTGAAGTGAAACTATATTAGGATAAAATACCGAGACTTTGTGCACTGAATAAATAAAGGAGAGACAACAAAAGAATAAAAGAAGGAAGGCAAGAAGGAAGGAAAGAAGGAAGAAATATTTAGGAAGGAAGGAAGGAAGGAAGGATGGAATATTGAAATAAGAGAATGAATTTTAGAGAGGAAACACGAAACCGATAACAAGAATCTATAAAGAAAAGTCCGCAGAAATACAACAGCTGATCATAAAGTACGATAATTGCAATAAACGCAGCATTTCTAAGAAGTACCTTAATTGCCACTACACTACAATCGTTTCACATTATCGAAAATAGCGCAGCATGAACAGAATTTATCGTAAACAACATAACTACATATTTCATAAAAGGAATCACGTTTTTTTTTTTTCATATCCACATTTTATAAAGGAATAGTGTTTACAAAAAGGATTACTAAGGATAACAAAAAATACAAGCAATAACAGAACGTCAAGACCTTTCATGGGTGTTTAGTTTCTTATGACGAGCAATATAGAAAGGACAGCATAGTGGAAGCCTGAAGAGAGAGAGAGAGAGAGAGAGAGAGAGAGAGAGAGAGAGAGAGAGAGAGAGAGAGAGAGAGAGAGAATATATAGCAAAGTGGAAGAGAACTCGCATTTGAAGCAGAGAAAACGTAAAACAAGTCAGGCAGAGGCAGTGGGGAACTAAATTATTCTTATTTCCTCAATTATTCACCACTGCTAGTTTCTCCGAATATCACCACCACCACCATCACCACCACTACCACCACCACCACCACCACCATCACCACCACCAACGTCGTGAAGGAAAAAAGGAATAAAAAGATGATAAATGTAGCTAAAGGTAATCGTTAGAATCTGCCCCAGAAACATTTAATAGACTATGTAAATGTATGCACCGAGAAAGAGAGAGAGAGAGAGAGAGAGAGAGAGAGAGAGAGAGAGAGAGAGAGAGAGAGAGAGAGAGAGAGAGAGATAAGACTTCAAGAATAACAAGAACAAGAAACAAGGAACAAGATAATGTTGAACAAGAAGAAAAGGAAAAAGAAGAAGGAAGGAAAGAAAGAAAGAAATAACCTAAAAGAAGAAAGATCAAGATAATTATGAAGAGCAAGAAGAAAAGAAAAAGAGGAAGAAAGAAAGAAAAAAAAATAAGAACCAAAAGAAGAAGGAAAGGGAGAAGGAGAAGGAAACAAGGAAGAATGAAAGAAGGATGAACAAGAGAGAGAGAGAGAGAGAGAGAGAGAGAGAGAGAGAGAGAGAGAGAGACGGCTTCAGTAGGTTGGTAGGTTTGTAGGGACACTAAATTATTCCCACAAAATGTCACGGTAAGGGCGCGGGAAGGTCGTGACGGTTTCCAGCAGCTAGGGGAGTTACGTAAGAGCGTCACAGCGAGGCCAGAAGACGCCAGAACTCACCAAAACATCAACAAGGTCACGTGACTTAGATATACCCTCATATATTCCTTGAAACTCGCAGAAGGTCGGAGTAATATAGATTTTAATATGCTATTTCGACCTTCGCTATATGCACGTTCATTTTTCATCGGGGATCTTGGAGTAGGGAATATTTGGGTCAGGGAGAGAGAGGGTGAGAGAGAGAGAGAGAGAGAGGGAGAGAGAGGGAGCGAAGGTCATTGCTTAGGGGGAGGGCGAGGGAGGTCACTAGCTTGGATGGTTGGTTGGTGACGGTGTTATGTGACTCATTGATTACCACTGCCACTACTGCTAACACCACTGCCACCACCTGTGTTGTTATTATTATATCAGCAACTTCTGCCACTACCTCTACTGCTGCTGGTATAATCGTTACAATCTCGACCGCTTCTGCTGCTGTTGCTACGAGGATTTCCACCCTTATTGCTGTTGTTATTGATACTACTATTGCTGCTACTCCTATTACTACTACTACTACTACTACTACTACTACTACTACTACTATTGCTACTACTATTCTTATTACTCTTATTATTGCTACTTTTTAGTGTAAGATAGGGTTTTGTTCAAGGAAAATAAAAAGATAGCGAAAAAAAGGCCCACTGAAGATAGCAGTCCCCAAAAAAAACAATTATTTCAAAAGAATATACAAAATCACGACAGGGAGACTTCGGAAACCTCCCTTTGGAAACAGTTTAAGTGATAAGTAGTAGGGAATACAGATTCAGGGAGGGAGTTACTACTACTACTACTACTACTACTACTACTACTACTACTACTACTACTACTGCATCACAAATCATTAACATCAACACATCTTCAGATACTTAGAGACACATTTCCCCAAACATTGCATCGCCCTTGAGCTGGAGAGAGAGAGAGAGAGAGAGAGAGAGAGAGAGAGAGAGAGAGAGAGAGCGATCGTAGTGGTGCTTAAGACGTGTGCTGTTCAGTAGTGAGCTGGAGAATCGAAGTTGTAACAGTGTGACCTTGACGAGAACTCAGTAATATCCGTGACTAGCCATTCCTTTGTACTCTCTCCTATCCGTGTTTTCATAGTACATGTGTAATGGAGGTACTTGAATCAATACTACTCTGAGTGTTGCTTGTGTGTTTGCTGAGCTTTTTTACCTGTATGCGTGTGTGTGTGTGTGTGTGTGTGTGTGTGTGTGTGTGTGTGTGTGTGTGAGTAGGTGGGTGGGTTTAAGTAGAATTAGAGGAACACTATCTCTCTCTCTCTCTCTCTCTCTCTCTCTCTCTCTCTCTCTCTCTCTCTCTCTCTCTCTCTGGTTTCTTTTTTTCTGTTTTCATTGTATTTTTCAATCATCTTCACTTTCATCTCCTTTCCCTCCTCTCCATTTTCTATTACCGTTCTCTCTTGTCTCTAGTATTCTTTTGCCTTCTATTTTTTATCTTCTTTTTTTCCTTTATTTAGTTGTTTTTTTTTTATCGTCATTTCAGCCATTTTTGTTTTTTTTCAGTATTATTTCATCTTCTTTATGGTCAGTTTTATATTCCATTATTCTTCTTACTATACATTATCTATTTATTCATACTTTTCTCCCTTCCTTCCTTCCTTCCTTTTTCCTTTCCTCCTTTCTTCCTTTATTCCTTCCTTCCTTTTCCTCGTTTTTCCTTCATTCCTTTTTTCCCTTTTTCCTTTCTTTTTTTCTTCCTCGTTTCTCCTTCCTTCGTTTATTCCTTACTTCCCTTTTCCCCTTCCTTCCTTCCTTCCTTCCTTCCTTCCTTCCTTCCTTCCTTCCTTCTCTTCTTCCCTTCCTTCCGATCTTCCAGTGTTTCTTTCTTCTATCCTTCTCTCCTTTTCTCTTTCACAATCTGAATAATCTTGTTGCAATGACAATAAACAGATGTGAGGGAAATGTTGTTATTTTCTATCTAAAACAGGTATTTTGCTCTCTCTCTCTCTCTCTCTCTCTCTCTCTCTCTCTCTCTCTCTCTCTCTCTCTCTCTCTCTCTCTCTCTCTCTCTCTCTCTCTCTCTCTCTCTCTCTCTCCCCTTTATTATTTCCACTTTCTCTTCCCTTCATTTTAGTCACCTCCACTACTTAACTCTCCTCCACCTCCTCCTCCTCCTCCTCCTCCTCCTCCTCCTCCTCCTCCTCCTCCTCCTCTTCCTGTAGTCAGTAACAACATAGACTGTTTACCCGCACGGTCACGTGGCAAACACACACACACACACACACACACACACACACACACACATGACTTATGTACGTATTCCGCTCAATGTGGATATTGACTGAGATCTGTTAATAGTAAATTGTTGTTTTTCGTAAAATCTGCATAAGTAGATTGATTTCTTATTCATTGATTGGAATATTGCTTTGTTTGTTGAATATTTGCTTGCCTTGTATACTCTCTCTCTCTCTCTCTCTCTCTCTCTCTCTCTCTCTCTCTCTCTCTCTCTCTCTCTCTCTCTCTCTCTCTCTCTCTCTCTCTCTCTCTCTCTCATGATTTTCCACATCTGTGAATCTATTGGTGTGTGTGTGTGTGTGTGTGTGTGTGTGTGTGTGTGTGTGTGTGTGTGTGTGTGTGTGTGTGTGTGTGTTTACATGTGTGCGTGACTCATGGCCGTGTGGGAGTGAGTGAAGTGGGTAGGGAGAGTAAGAGAGAGAGAGGGAGGGAGAGGGGGGACGGATTGTGGGAAGCAACCATCTTATTTGCATATCTTTCACACACACACACACACACACACACACACACACACACACACACAGAGAGAGAGAGAGAGAGAGAGAGAGAGAGAGAGAGAGAGAGAGAGAGGTTAAAAAACGTCTGTGAACTTTGACCTTGATTTTCTTTTGTTACTGTTTAAACCACTACCATCACCACTACCATCACCACTACCACCACCGCCACCACCACCACCACCACCACTTCGGCCAGCCATTACGTCTTTCATTTCCCTGTTCCTTCTGAAACTTATTAACGGATAATTATAAAGTATTCGTAATTTATGGAAGGAGAGGGAGACGAAGAAGAAGAGAAGAAGTAGAAGGAGGAGGAGGAGGAAAAGAAGGGTTGCTGAAGAAGAAGAAGAAGATGGATAGGAAAGACTGATAAAATAGTAAATGATAATAGAGAAGAAGAAAAGATATAGTAATGAGTGAAAGGATGATTATAAAGGAAGAAAAAGAAAAGAAGAAGAAAAGATACATAGGAAATACTGTTAAAGAGTAGATGGTGATAGAGAAGAAAGAAAAGAAAAGTAATGAGTAAAACATACAACCAGTTAATTACAAACGAAGAAGAAAAACAAGAAAAAAAAATAAGAATAGGAGAAAACCACATAGGAAAGACTGATAAAGAGTAGATGACGAAAGAGAAAAGAGAGCAAGAAACAGCACTGAATAAGGCCTAATTACAAAAGCACATTCATGGATAATCTCGCGGTAACGGTCGATGTCATCAAGCACTCCCTAACTAGCGGCAGGTGGGCAGCCGGGCCAATTAGCAGGCGGAAGACAGGTAGTTAGCAGACCGAGCGGCCCGAGTCATGACACACACACGAACACACGCTTGCTGGGGTGTGGAGAGAGGGAGAGAGAGAGAGAGAGAGAGAGAGAGAGAGAGAGAGAGAGAGAGAGAGACCTACATACAGACAAATAAAGATAGACACAAATAGACAGACAAGCAGACCAGATAGACAGACAGAAAGACGGACAGACAAACACAAAGACAAATATAAACAGATAGAAAAATAGATACATACAGGCACAGAAAGACAGACAGACAGACTAACAGATAGATAAATAGATAAAAAGACAGACAGACAGACTGACAGTTGTGTCCATGATTTCGTTACTCGTCATAACTCTCTCTCTCTCTCTCTCTCTCTCTCTCTCTCTCTCTCTCTCTCTCTCTCTCTCTCTCTCTCTCTCTCTCTCTCTCTCTCTCTCTCTCTCATATGGAATCCATCACATAACAGTAATAACAAAGCTGGCAGTAGTACAATAACAATGAAGGCAACAATAGCAACTTGAACATTACCTTGCAGTTTAAATCATTCTCCCTTTTGTTCATTGGTCGGCATCGTACGATAACTTTGACCGTCTCCCCCGACGCCATGTTGCCAGATGTAGGATGATCACACTCCTGCGCAAAACATACCAAGCAAGCATATAGTTTCCACATATATTAAACTTAAATTAATTATTCTTGTTTAAGGTTTACCGTGACTGGCAACGTGTCGGGCTCGCATGTTTGTCTTCAATGCTCTGACAAGGGTTCAATTCCCAGTGAAGGTCTCGTAGTTCATTTATTTCGTCTGAGTCAATTTTGTCAGTTTCCGTTATGCTCCCAAGACGGTCCCGACAGTAACCTTGACAATACCACGGCATCGAGGACGACATTATATTCCAGATGTCAATAATAATCAAGTTGAGCATGATAGTTTCCGTTACCGAGGGAATATGAATAATTTTAGTTACAAGAAATCTGCGAACGAAATAGCACAAGGAAAGACATTATTATTATTATTATTATTATTATTATTATGAATACTGGAATCTATACTTGTGCTGGATCGTAGGGTAAGGCAAACTGTACATAGATTATTAAATGGAACTCACGTGATAGTCTTAGTGCAGAGTGAAGAGATGGAGGGTGTAGATCCTGGTCCACCTCGTCCTCATCCTCCATCGTTCATCTCCTGCTTCTCCTGTACATCACTGGGGGGGGGGGAGGAAGGACAGATTAGCGGAGTGAAAAAGAGTGCACGGGAAGAAACAAGAATAAGTGCAAAGAAAAAAGAGAGAAAGAAAGGAAAGATATTTAAGTGCAAAAGAAGAAGGAGGAAAGATATTTAAGTGGAGAAGAAGGAGGAGGAAATATTAAAGGAGTGCAGAGAATGAAAGAAAGGAAAGACATTTACGTACAAAAAAAGGAGGAAGGAAGATTAGATGAGTGCAAAGGAAGAAATGAGTAAAAG
>NC_087184.1:9600219-9675219 GCF_035594125.1 Scylla paramamosain
GAAGGGAAACTGTAACATCGATGAGAAGAAAAGAAGAAAAAGAAAAGAAAGAAAAGAAAGAACAATAACAAAAGCAAGAAAACAACAACAACAACAACAAAAATAACAACGCAAATTAACAAGATGAACAAGAACAAAAGAATGAAGAGGAACAAACCTACGTCATATATTCAGATTATCGTGATGGTTAAGTCCCGCCCACTCACACACACACACACACACACACACACACACACACACACACACACACACACACACACACACACACACACACACACACACACACAAACACACACACGATATCTTCCACCTGACAATTATCACACACGTGTTTAGGGGAAAGAAAAGAAAAAGGAGGAGGGGACGAGGAAGAGGAGGAGGAGCAGGAAGATGAGGTATAATTGTAAAAAAAAAATTACGAGACATAAACGAAAGAACAAATGTTTGGAAATATTAAGAGAAGCGACAGATAAGAGACTGTAATTGAGAGAGAGAGAGAGAGAGAGAGAGAGAGAGAGAGAGAGAGAGAGAGAGAGAGAGAGAGAGAGCAAAGAAAGGTCACTCAGAAAAGACCAATACCACCTCCATCCTCCTTCTCCTCCGCCTCCTCCTCCTCCTCCTCCTCCTCCTCCTCCTCCTCCTCCTCCTCCTCCTCCTCCTCCTCCTCCTCCTCCTCCTCCTCCTAGGTCATCGCCCCTTCAAGCCATAAGTATATATGAATATTCTAAAGGACTCCCGCGAATCCTAAAGGAATAATAAAAGGTCCAGTTAAAGGAAAGGCAATGACAGAATAACGTTAAGGAGACTTTCTTTTTATTTTCATTTTCCATTTATATATTTTTTTCATTTTTTTTATTTTTATTTTTATTTTTATTTTTATTTCTTCCATTTGATAATTTGATGCGTTGTACGATAATCTGAAATGTTATCGATTCTTTGGTATGTTGCTTTTTTTATTTGATTATTTCCATTTGTTGATTGCCCGTAACTCACTCTCTCTCTCTCTCTCTCTCTCTCTCTCTCTCTCTCTCTCTCTCTCTCTCTCTCTCTCTCTCTCTCTCTCTCTCTCTCTCTCTCTCTCTCTCCCGGGCGTTGTCTTATAAGTAATTAGAGAGATTATATTGTCTGCACCCATTGCTCACACACACACACACACACACACACACACACACACACACACACACACACACACACACACACACACACACACACAGAGAGAGAGAGAGAGAGAGAGAGAGAGAGAGAGAGAGAGAGAGAGAGAGAGAGAGCGGGAGAAACTACGTACCCAGTTACTGGAAATAACTAAAGAGAGAAAATAATATAGAAACTTTCACGATATTTCTGAAAAGTTTCGTGACATTTGCATGATTTTTTTCAGCTTTATTTTGTCTTTTTCCCCTCACACACACACACACACACACACACACACACACACACACACACACACACACACACACACACACACACACACACACACACACACACACACACACACACACACACACACACACACACACGCCTCGTTACCAGCAGTATGTTTATGTGCTGATTACGTCACTAAGTCACGTGACATCAACACGCGTTACATGACGACGCAGAGAGAAAGAGAGAGAGAGAGAGAGAGAGAGAGAGAGAGAGAGAGAGAGAGAGAGAGAGAGAGAGAGAGAGAGAGAGAGAGAGAGAAAGGACCATTTTTTCTTAATACATTACTATTATTACGTGAAAAAAGAAAATATACAGGAATCTGGTAAAAATAGAGAGAGAGAGAGAGAGAGAGAGAGAGAGAGAGAGAGAGAGAGAGAGAGAGAGAGAGAGAGAGAGAGAGGGGGGAGGTTGGAGGAAGGATATTTAAACAGTCACATTATACATATTTTGTCACTTAAATTACTGTACAAAAAAAAAAATTATATGTATAGCCAGATACAAACAAAGAAATAACAACATAGACAAACAAATTGACAAAAACAAAAACAAAAACAGAGAGACAGACAGACAGACAGACAGACGGACAATTTCAGACTGCCAGTGACACGAGGGTAGGAGAGGAGTTAGGAAGAAGAAGAAGAAGGTAAGGAGGAGGAAGAGGAGGAGAACAAGAACAGGAACAAAAACAAGAAGGCAAGGAGGAGAAGGAGGGGGAGAAGAAAGAAGAAGAAACCAACAACAACAACAACAACAACAACAACAACAACAATAAACAACAAGACGAGGACGATGAGGAAGAGAAGAAGGAACATAGTGAAGCAAAATGAAGCGATGAGGCGAGGCGAGGCGAGGAGAGGTGAGTGAAGCGTCCAGCAGGAGTGAAGGAATTTTGCGATAGAATCAATTGAGCCAGTGAGGGATGTGTGGCGTGGATGGGCTGGCCAAGAGACAAGCCGGGCAGGAGTCGATCCAGCTCTGGCGGGGAAAGGCTGAGGAATAATGGCTTGACGTGATGTAGTATTTCACGCCTGCGACCTTGGTACTTTTGAGAGAGAGAGAGAGAGAGAGAGAGAGAGAGAGAGAGAGAGAGAGAGAGAGAGAGAGAGAGAGAGAGAGAGAGAGAGAGAGAGAGAGAGAGAGAGACAATCATTGCTTTTTCACGTGACAGTGAGGAAAAATAAAGTAAATGGAGATATTAAAGCAGTTAGAGAGAGAGAGAGAGAGAGAGATGCGTGGCAATTACTCTTTTATTATATTATGAGAGACCATATCATTATTTCTCCCTCTTGGTGCCTTGTCTCCTTTTTCTATTTTATTTATTTTTCACTCAGCTTTTTTCTCCTTTTTTTTCATTCAATGTCTTCCTCCACTTCTATACACTCTTCCTGCTCCTTTTTCATTCCGACACTTCTCTTCTTACTCCTCCTCCTCCTCCTCCTCCTCCTCCTCCTCCTCCTCCTCCTCCTCCTCTTCCTCTTCCTCTTCCTCCTCCTCCTCCTCCTCCTCCTCCTCCTCCTCCTCCTCCTTTATCACTCACTCCCCTTCCTCCTCAGTCCTTCCTTCACACTAAGCCTCTCTTATTTTTTCCTTTCCCTATTCTCCACTTTATCATTCTTCCCTTCATCCCTTCCCATCAGTGTCTCCTCTCCCTCTTCCCTTCCCTCCCCTCCTCCCTTCCCTCGTCTCAATGTGACACGCAAGATGGCCGCCATAAACAACCGTCCCCTTTAGGTTTTATATTATAGATTTTCCTTTACTTTTCTTCTTTTTCTTATTTTTTTTTCTTATTTGTCAGTGTCCGATTCTTCCGTGATAAATAATTAAGTTTTATTGGCAAAGGAAGGGCTTGTTTCATTTTTTGTATGGAATTAAAGGGAAGTTTTTTATAAGTATATATATTTTTTTTTTTCAAGGAATGGTGTAAATGTAATACTCCGTTAAGTAGTAGTAATAATAATAATAATAATAATAATAATAATAATAATAATAATAATAATAATAAACAAATCTACTTTTTTTATTTTATTCAACAAGAGGTAAAAAGAAAAAGAGCAATGCATCTTTCAGAAACTAATAAAAGGAAGATTTTTTTATGTCATCATTCAGTCTGTGTTTAAGCAAAATGTGTATAAGCCGCATATATTTTTCGAAAGCAAAAGGAACCGAAAAACAACGAGAGAATATCTAATAATAAGTATATATAAAAAAAAAAATTGACTTCAATCTATTAAGTCAACAATACACTTATAATTTTTAACCTAAAGGAACATAAAATAAACGAAAGAAAAGAAAATAAAACAAACTAATAATAACTATTAAATTGAAAAACACCTATAACTAATACATTTATATATTTTAAGCTAAAGGAACAGAAAATAAACAAAAGAAAGAAAACGACAAACAGAATCCTAAAAATACGACCCCTGCGATTCCCTGATTTAGAGGAACGTGAGGGAAGGATCAGAGAGGCTGGAAATAGTGCAGGGGATTGGATGCCTTCCCCTTGCTTCCCTCCCCTTGTGGCGACTGTTACCGTGGCCTTGAACAGGAGGAGGAAGAGGAGGTAGAGGAGGAGGAGGAGGAGGAGGAGAAGAAGAAGAAGAAGAAGAAGAAGGAAAAAAAGAACAAGAAGGACAAGAACAAGAACAACAAGAAGAACTGGAGTTAATAGATAAAAAGGAGAACTGGAGTTAAGAAAAAGTAGAAGAGAAAAGAAGGCAGAGGAAGAACACAAATGAACACAAAAGAACAAACACCATCTGTCCTCTGTCCCTTATGATTAAGAGAACAACAACAACAACTTAACCAACAAATAGGAGGAGCAGGAGAAGGAGAACGGTGGGAGAGAAAGAGGTGAAGGAAAAGGAAGAGGAAGAGGAGAAGGAGGAGGAGGAGGGCGAGGAGGAGGAGGCGTTTCATGACCTTGACCCTTTCTGATCCATCAAAGCTTTCTGAGGTCACGTTCCTTACTGCTTGGCAACCTGGGATTAGGTTCCTGCCGACACACCCGCTGACGGAGGGGAAGGAGGGAAGGGCTGGAGTATTGGAAGGGAGGGTGGGGTGGGGATCGGGAGAGGGGAGACGGAAAGGTGAGAGGAAAGGGTGAAAGGATGAGATAGAGAATGGAAAAGAAGAGGGAAAGAAGTGAAAAGGGAGGAGAGAAGGATGGAGGAAGGTGAGGGTGGGAAAGGAGAAAAGGGAAGGTAGGAGAAAGGGAGTGATGGAGGGATAGAGGGAAGGAGGTTCAGAGGGAAGGAGCAGGGAAGAAGGGAGGGAAGAAGAAAATGAGGGTAGAAAGGGAGGGGGTAAGGAGGGATTGAGGGAAGAAGAAAGAGAGAGAAGGAAGGAGGGAGAGACGAAAGGAAGGAAAGGAGGAAGGGAGAGAATATGGGAAGGAGGAACGATAGGAAGGGAAGGAGAGAGGAAGGGAGGAGGAAAGGGTCGAAGAAAGGGAAGAGTGAACCAAAAAGAAAAGGTGAAAAGTGAGATGAAATTCAGATGAAAGAAGAAAAGTTATATTGCTAGAAGAGAAAGGAAAAGAGGAGAAGATGAGAAGATTTAAGAAGAGAAAGGAAAGGCGAGTATATAGAATGGAAGAACGAAAAGAAGGAGACAGGAGGGAGGAACAAAGAGGGAGATGGTCCGAAGATAAGTATAAAATAAAGGAAATGAAGAAAGAAGATAATAAAGAACATAAAAGAGGAAAAGATGCAAAAAATAAACAGATATGGTGGAAAAAAAGTGAACGAAACTTAGACTGAAAAGGAAGGAGGAAAACAGAATTAGGAAGAAGGTAAGAGAAAGAGAGACAAACAAAAAAATAGACAGAAAAATTAGGAGAAAGTGAGGATTTTAAGAAAGAGGAACTAAACAAGGAAGAAAAAACTAAAAATGCAATTAAAAGCGAGAGAGAGAGAGTATAGAGAAGGATGGAGAGGAAAAGAGAGTAAAAGGAAAGAGGAAAGAAGAAGGGAAATGAATGGAAAATGTTTAGTCGAAAATAAATTGCGAAAAGGGAGAGAAAATTAATAGTAAAGAAAAGGATAGAGATAAGAGGAAGAAAGAGGAAAAGGGGACAGATTTAAAAGAGCGGAAAATGGAAAATGAAAGGGAGAAAATTAGATAAGGGAGGAGTAGAAAGAAAATAAATTTATAATGGAGGGAGAAAGGAAAGAAAATAGAATTAGAGAGAGACAGGAAGAGAAGGAAATTACAGTGGAAAAAATACTGAATGGAGAAATGGAGGAAAGAAGAGAAGTGGAAGCGACGAATAGAGAAGAGGAAGAGGAAGAAAATAACGAAGAAAATAAAAGAATATCAACATGTTTACGTTGTATTTAATAAGTTACTGTGTTCACGTGTGTGTGTGTGTGTATGTGTGTGCGTGTGTGTTATACTTCACACACACACACACACACACACACACACACACACACACACACACACACACACACACACACACACACACACAGACACACACACACACACACACACACACACACACACACGATCGCTAATTGCCAAGGGACACCTGAGTGATAGTTGATAACTGGCTTAAGATTTCCAGGTATGATAACACGAGCCTCCCGCCATGCCATCACGGACAGGTTAATTGCAGGTGTGCTTTAAACTTAGTTGTGTGGGGCCTGGTACTTGCTAAGAGAGAGAGAGAGAGAGAGAGAGAGAGAGAGAGAGGGAGGGGATTGTTAATTCTTCAGTAAATTTATTTATTCATCTTTACCTGTTTAGACTTCCTTATTTTTCAACGCAAGCTTTTTTTTTTTTTTTTTTTTTTTTGCATTTTCTCTTCATAGATTGTCTTCCTCTTATCCTCTTAAACATGCTTTCATTTATTATCAATGTATCTATTGTATTCCTTCTTCAGATTTCCTTTATCATACATTTCAACATTTCAAAACAAACTTTCCATATTTCTGCAGTCTATTTTGTTTATTCAATTTCCATATTCTCTCTCTCTCTCTCTCTCTCTCTCTCTCTCTCTCTCTCTCTCTCTCTCTCTCTCTCTCTCTCTCTCTCTCTCTCTCTCTCTCTCTCTCTCTCTCTCTCTCTCTCCTGCAGGTGTTTTAACGTAATTAACTTTTACATCACGTGCGTCTCAGGTAACTCATCCACACTCGCTTCCAAACCTCCACTATTTTCGCTTGCTTTCGTACAAATTTCCTTCCCCCTTCGTTCCCGGCAAAGCGTCCCTCGTGATTACTGTCACAGGTGCAAACCGTCACACGGTTACCAGGATTTCATTTGCGTGAATTTAGCTGAGTGTGATTTCTTCTGTGTGTGTGTGTGTGAGTGTGTAACTCTGTTTTTCTTGTCCTGTTTTCCTTTTCTTATTCGTTCTGGAAATTCCAAGCTTTTTTTTTTCTTTTTTTCCCTTTTTTTTCTTATTATTTCTGAAAATCACAAGTTTTTGTTATTCTTTTGTTGTTGTTTTCGTGCAAATTTTCAAGATTTATACTTGCTCAATTTTGTTTTGCTTCATCTTATTACATTTATATTGTTTTTTTTTTTTTTGTTTTGTTTAAAGCAAATTCGTCATAAGAATGTATCCTTTATATATTCCCTATTTGTGTGTTTGATTGCCTGTTTGTTTGCTTGTTTATTTGTTTGTTTTCTTACGTGTGTGTTTGTGTGTTGTCTTCTCTTATGTAGCGTTCCTTCACCCCAAGTATGTGTTCCTGTTTTGCTTCACGTGAATTTTAGCCAAGTCTGATGTTTTCCTTTTACGCAAACATTTTCCTGTCCCGGTCGTCACTCCACCTTCACTGCCTGATGTGACTCGCTTGTTTGGGCTGTCACGAATTTCCGGGAAGTGGGAGTCAGAACAGGAGGAGGAGGAGGAAGAGAACAACAACGATGACTGCGATGACGACGAGGAAGAAGAAAAGTAAAGAAAGAAGAAAACAAACAAACAATGAATGAATAATTGAATGAAAGAATTAATGATTCGGAGAAGGAAAGAAAGAAAACAAAAAGAAAAGGACAAAAAAAGAAGAGAAGGAAGCGGAGGAGGAGGGAGGAAGAGAAAGAGGAGGAGGAGGAGGAGAGTTAGTGTAGAGAACGACGGTAAATCATGTACAGTATTGCTCCTCTTCACACACACACACACACACACACACACACACACACACACACACACACACACACACACACACACACACACACACACACACACACACACACACACACACACACACACCGCATTGCAGTACTCAACACGCTGATCGAGGGACACATCTGGCCATTTAATCAAGAGCAGGTACTTCGGCCACACCTGTAGGAGTCTTCGCTACTTGTGTGACAATTAATTAAGATACCTGTTGGACTCGAGCGCGGAGACAAGCAGGGAGAGTCACCGGTAACCTTGATGACGATAATTACCTAACCTGATTAACCTGTAAAGAAGTGCTGAGCTTTATAATTTCTGGTTTTGAATTGTGATTGTAGGATACTGACACATGAAGACTGGTGTGAAGTTTGCTTAGAATTTAAGGCTAATTCGCGCATTCACACACACACACACACACACACACACACACACACACACACACACACACACACACACACACACACACACACACACACACACATTCTGATAAACTGATTGATTATTTGATTAATGGATACATACCAACATATATACATACATGCATACATACATACATACACAGGCAAATACATGAACTAGTATATTAATTAACCAAACTACGATTGAAATACCTTTACAATGATAGCCGTAATTCACACACACACACACACACACACACACACACACACACACACACACACACACACACACACACACACACACACACACACACACACACACACTGGTCTCTTTTTTTTTCATCTTAGCTCCTTCATTCAACATAAATGCAGTTAAACTCTACCAAAATCAGTTTGTTTATTTATTTATTTTTTTTTTTTTTTTTTTTTACCTCTTCAAAATGATTACTTTCATACCTCTTTTTGTCACAACTCATCATACTTACTCTGAAACTCTTCACGTAATTATCCCTGTTGCTCTTACCTTATAGAATGTTTTTAATCCTCCTCCTACTCCTCTTTCTCTGTCCCTCCTCTTCCTTGTCCTTATTCCTGTTATTACTCCTGCTTTAGCTTCAGTTGGCAGTCCTGGTGGAAGGAGTTAACGCTGGGTTGGCAGCACTGAAGGAGACGTTGACGAGGAGGTGAAGGAAGCCTGAAGTTTGGTGTTTCTAAATGTTTTGTGTTTCTAAGTCACTAAAGATACCGGTTTTTCTCCTTCCTTCTTACTTCATCCTTCCTGTATCTACGTTTCCTTAGTATCCGGTGCTCTTTCTCCGCTCTTCCTTCTTTCAATAATAGAGGAAAAGGGGGGAAAAAACACACGCACACATACACACACGCACACACGCACCGCTACCCGGCTCACATGTTTAGTGGGGAAGATGTGACATTTGGCCAAACACCGCACCAGGAACGGGCCGAGCTAACCGCACCACTACCACCTACTCCTCTACCGCTGTCTGTCCCTCCACGCATCAGCCACACGGTCACGGCACCACGGGGTCACGAGTCACAGGTCACTGGTACACATGGCCTATTGTTTTGTTATTGGTCATGAGGCTGGGGGTATTGCACGGGCGCCTCCTCCTGCTTAGATCACTGCCCGTTGACCACTGAGCGAAGCTGCGGTTGACGTGGCCTCCGTAAGTCCGTAGCGGCGTGCAAAGACCGATACCTCTCAGAATACTTCGTCTACGTGTCACTAAAGATCGCACGCCGTCCCCGAAGAGTGCATTATAGCCTGTGTGTGTTATGATAGCATTATATTTCGATTTTTAGTCCCTCTTGCGTGCGTGTGCGTGACTTTTCTTTTAATTTTTTTGCTATTTTCTCATTATTATCGACCTGTTTGTGTGTGTACGTGGGGATTTTTAATGTCTAGTGTATTAGTGTATCTTGTGTACCTGGGAGGGGCTACAGGTAAGGCCGGAACACAGGTGAGGGGTTTGTTGATTGCCCTCACTATGCCAACCGGTGCGGCGCTGCCAGAGGTGCGGTTATGTTTTGCTGCCGCTCTGGGGAAAGTATCGTACGCGGCATGTCTTTTCGTTACCTACCACCTGTGTGAGGGAGGCCACTTGTCACGTTCTCTCTCTCTCTCTCTCTCTCTCTCTCTCTCTCTCTCTCTCTCTCTCTCTCTCTCTGAACACTGTATTCGTAGCATATTTTATCACCACAATTATTTCTCCTATTATTTTTCAACAGGAAGCGAGGGAAAAGTATACAGGTAACACGGTGAAATAGTTCATAAACTTTAGCCAAAAATACGTCCAAAACACAGCCTTCTAGCGGATCGTATGAAAGGTGACATTATCTGTGTGTGTGTGTGTGTGTGTGTGTGTGTGTGTAGGCGTCCCATCGATTCCACGGCACGTTGACACACTAATAATTCGGAACGGAGGGGACAAATTACACACGACGGGATGATAAATGGGTAGGAATCGTACAATAAGTAAGGATGTAAGGAGGGTGCAAGAAATGGTGAAGGAAGGAATGAATACTGGTGGTGAAAATAGCTGGAAATCACACGGGATGACTCTGGATAACTTTTTAACTTGCATGTGCCTACATACACGTGCTGAATATAATCGGAAAATATGTCACTTGATTAGGAGTATAGATGGTTAACATAGATTAGGCAAGAAACTCGGTGAAAATAACAACCCGTACTCTCGAATAATTCAAATAACTTAGATAACCTTTTTTTTTTCTTTTTTTCTTTCTTTTCCTTTTTTTTTTTTTTTGCATAAATTGTGCACTTTTGCTTTTTTCATATCTCACTTCAGTCATGTTCACTTCAGTCACTTCAATCAAAGACATGCGAAAGGATGACATGACGTGAGGTTTTGTTGCGTACATTGCACTTCCAGGTTGTCATATTTACTCTCTCTCTCTCTCTCTCTCTCTCTCTCTCTCTCTCTCTCTCTCTCTCTCTCTCTCTCTCTCTCTCTCTCTCTCTCTCTGTTACACTTACCATTCTGCCACAGTATCTTCCACTTCTACAAACTTTTACCTCCCGCTGATGTTCCTTCTTCTTCTTCTTCTTCTTCTTCTTCTTCTTCTTCTTCTTCTTGTCCTTTTTCTCCTTCTTGTCCTTCTTCTTCTTCTTCTTCTTCTTCTTCTTCTTCTTCTTCTTCTTCTTCTTCTTCTTCTTCTTGTCCTTTTTCTTCTTCTTCTTCTTCTTCTTCTTCTTCTTCTTCTTCTTCTTCTTCTTCTTTTTCTCCTTCTTCTTCTTCTTCTTCTTCTTCTTCTTCTTCTTCTTCTTCTTCTTCTTCTTCTTCTTCTTCTTCTTCCACCACCACCTCCTCCTTCTATTCCTCTTCTTCCTCCTCTTCCCCCTCCTCCTCCCTAGCGATGTCTTGCCTATATTTCATCCTTGATTATCCACTCGCTTCTGTCTCTTCTAAAACGTGAGTTAGGAAGTTAGTATTTGGATCCTTTAAGAACATTATTCTTATTGTCCCTTGGAATGACAAGTTTTCAATCAGTATATGATTATGAAGTCTGAATCTCCTGTCGTGACAGCAATGTGAGCCAGTGTATTCGAACCAAAGAGGGTATAAGATACGTAGAATCCATGGTTCGAACCCAGTCAGCTACCGTAAACACATTGTGAATATTTTATTGCTTCTTTCATGATGTCTAAAACTCCTCCGTTTTATTTGCCTTTTTTTTTTTGCTTTCCTATGACTTTATTTATAATATGTTGCTTTATGTGACGCGTATTTACACCTTGTCTTGCCACGAAGTTTTAACTCCGAGGCTTCGGTACACTTGACGTCAGCACCACCACCAGTGTTAGAAGCATTAAGCACGGAGAGAAGGAAGGCCATGCGTTGAGACCTCTGCCAATATGGAGTGGCATGGGCAGCATATATTATAGCACACCAGCAGCTACGCCTGTCTCATATCATTGTGTTTGTGTGTAGAAAGATACCGGAAGGACGCAACACTATCATAGCAAGGTGTGTTATGGCTGGGAAAGGGTTAAGTACAGCTTTCAGTGTGTTGTGAAGGCATCCGGTAAAGAAGTGGAGACAGGGTGTGCAGTCAGCCTACACCAGTAAGTACGTTAAACATGGTCTTGTGTGTCACTTATCAATCTGTCCTTGCATCAGTCATTATATTTCAAAAACTTGCACTACAGTTGCCCAGAGGAGTTATCTGTTCCAAATCTTTCAAACAAAAAGTAGTATCAGGACGACCATTTGACCACCACTAACCAAGTCCCTCAGTTCTTGGTCTTGGCGAACTCTCAATTTAAAGCTATCCTGTAGAGCATGTATTAAAAACAACATAGAGAATAATAACCTCGGTAACCGTCTCCCTTTCCCCCAAGAAAAAAAAAAAAAGTTTTTACTTTCTTGCACGTCTCAAGTTGTGATGGTCGCCATGTTTTTGATCTTGCTCTTGCTGCTAGCATCAAAACCTAACTAAACCTAACTGAACCGGTAAATATGAAATACTCGTAGAGTCGCAGTAGTAGTAGTCAGCTTCCTATTTAATTTTGGTGCTTCCTATTTATTTTTTTTTTTTTTTTTATGGCTAGCGACGTTATAATAAATTTGAGGCGTGTATGTATATATATATATATATATATATATATATATATATATATATATATATATATATATATATATATATATATATATATATATATATATATATATATATATATATATATATAGTTGAAAATAGAATAAAAGGTTCTATCTGATGAGACGTAAGAATTGACGCTGTTCCATAGGCAAGAAAGTAAAATTATAATAGTTTTAGCCCAGAGTAAAATCCAACACATTAGGAAATAACTGTAATGTCGATTTTTTAATGTCAAGCAGCGTCCAGGAACGAAACATCAGTTTGAGGCTAATCACGTCAGGTTTTATTTCATTTCAAATCCCTTTATAGTTTTGGCGGCTGGAAAGGGACTGTGCGTAGTTATGGGTTTCTACGTAATGGGATTCAGGCGAGGCATCAGCACAGGTGTATCGGATAAACCCTGTCATTTCAGTAAATAATAATAAGAAGAAAGTTGTATTTTAAAACACTGAAGTGTTCGTTTTCTTTTTTTTTTTCAAGAATGGAGTACTAAGATTTTTTTCTTTTCTTCTCCATCCCAGACAAGCTTGGGAGCCTGGTGGGTCAGGGTTTAAGAGTGATGGAAGTCAAATTAGGCAAAATGTGGCCATTCATGAAAAAGTCTATAGATGAGACGCCATATTTTGAAAACGGGAAATCTCTAGCCTAACTTTACCAGTGTGGGGAGAGCGGTACCTGGACACCCCCTTAGGGGCACTAACCAAACCTATTACCTAATCTAACCTAACGCAGGGAGACTTTGTCCCCTCCCCTGGACCTAACCTAACAACATCCCCTGAATCCCTCCTACCTACCTAACCCAACTGATACTTTGTCCATTGCAAGCTTTCACTGGATATGGAGCGCAGATGAGCTTACTTGATAACAACATAGGTTGTCGTTGGCTATGGCTTCAGGTGCAAGCTTAAGAGGGATAGAGTTGTAAAGCTTTTTGTTCTTGCTGAAGAGTGAGATCACAGTTCCTTGACTTATGCTCTTGATGACTTATCAGGGTGAACTGGGTCTGTTGTGTGAAAAGAAGAAAACCTAAAATTGTCTCTACTCAACAGAAGACTTGAATCCAAGATCTCTTGGTTGTGAGGCAAGCATACTTACCACCACACCACCAATGCAATGTCAGTGAGGTTAAAAGTCATAATAGTGATGTGCTTCTTTCATTAACTTTAGTATGGGTCAGGCCTGTCACCTTATCACAGAACAACAATTGACTGATTTATTTAGTATTACAGACCAATAAAATATCCTGAGTGTCACAACTCAATTATTTATATATATGGAGAGCTAGAAATCATAAGGAAAATACAGACAATCTTTTTATAGACTTGTATTTGTAGAACTTTTAAATGTCATTATGGTTGCATATTAGGCTGTTTGTCAGTAGGTTTGATAGGTTTGATCTGCAGAGTACTTTCACAAAAGCAAAGCTGCATATTTGTGTAAAATTTGTTCCATAAATCTGTATTTGTGATTTTTTGGACAGAAGTGATATTGGAAGTGGCCAACAGTAGAGCATTGTGTATTTTGTTACATTTTCCATCAATCAGTGATCAATTATTGATGCAAGAAAAAATGGCATCATTTACCTTAGTGAAGGTGCACTTCTAAATTGGAGAGGAGGGAGGGGGAGGGTTTACTGCTTTGAGGTTAGTCACCTTCCATAAAACATCAGGTGACTGTGCTTCTGGTGTTTGCTTTCTTTGCTTCTTCATTCTCATAACAGTAAGATCTGTAGAGGGCTGGGGTCACTGGACTGGCTTTCTTTAGAGAACAACCTTTCCAAAGTTGTGTGTTGGTGACTACTTCTGAATTTTTCTGAAGTAATCAATCACATTGTCATTGAACAAGTTTATGCTCTTGTTCACCACTGCCTTGTTAGGGTGCCACTTTTCAACAATGGCCTGTGTTTTAGACCACAGGAAGCACAGTTCCTTGATTTCAGCACTAGTAATGTTCCTATTACCTTCTTCCTCTAAAGAAATTTCCTGTGCCACTTCCTCTTGCTGCATCTTGAGGAGGTCCTGAAGTTCTTCTTTGGTGAGTTCATTCTTGTGATCCTCCACTAACTCCTCCACATCATTTTCACTCACCTCCAAGCCCATGGCCCTGCCCAGACACACAATAGCAGGCACAACTGGCAGTTCCTCAAAGCTTTCAGAGTCTCTGCCTGTAACACATTCAGGCCAGAGTTTTTTCCAAGCATAGTTCATTGTCCTCGGAGACACTTCCCTCCATGCTTTGTCTATGATTCTTAGGCAATGGAGGATATTATAATGATCCTTCCAAAACTCTCTTAGGGTCAGTTCGGTCTCGTTTGTCACTTCAAAACATCTCTGGAACATGGCCTTGGTGTACAGTTTTTTAAAATTTGAGATGACTTGCTGGTGCATGGGCTGGATGAGAGGATTGGTATTGGGGGACAAGAACATCACCTTGATGAAGTTGTATTCACCCACCAAATTATCTTCCAAGCCTGGAGGATGAGCAGGAGTGTTGTCCATCACAAGAAGAGCCTTCAGGGGTAAGTTGTTTTCCTCAAGATAAATCTTCACAGATGGAGCAAACTCCTCATGAATCCACTCGGTGAAGAACTGCCTGGTAACCCGAGCTTTTATGTTCGCCCTCCACATAACATTAAGTTTGCTCTTCATAACATTATTCTTTTTAAATACACGTGGATTCTCTGAGTGGTACACAAGCAAAGGCTTTATCTTGCAATCTCCACTAGCATTACCACATAACAAGAGAGTAAGCCTGTCTTTTATTGGCTTATGCCCTGGTAAAGATTTCTCTTCTTTAGTTATGTAGGTCCTGCTTGGCATCTTTTTCCAGAAGAGGCCTGTCTCATCACATTTGAACACTTGTTGTGCCACATACCCCCCTGTGTTCACAAACTCACTAAATTTCTTCACAAACTTTGCTGCTGCATCCACATTCGACACAAACTTTGCTGATGCATCCACATTCGACACAAACTTTGCTGATGCATCCACATTCAACACAAACTTTGTTGCTGCATCTACATTCAAACCAGCAACCTCTCTATGTATAACACTTGTTGCTGCATCCACATTCGAACCAGCAACCTCTCTATCTATGACACTTGTTGCTGCATCCACATTTGAACCAGCAACCTCTCTATGTATAAGACTTGCTGCATCCACACTGAAATCAGCAACGTCTCTACGTTTAACACTTGTCGCTGCATTCACATTCGAACCAGCAACCCTTCTATGTATAACAGTGTGGATCCCAGTTCTTTTCTTGAAGTTTTCGAACCATCCCCTGCTAGCCTTAAACTCTTCGCTGTCAGCACTACTTCCGGGCATGTCTCTTTTAAACTTGGCATGCAGGAGCTTGGCTTTCTCACAAATTATAACCTCAGAGATATGATCACCAAGCAACTGTTTTTCGTGTATCCACACTAAGAGAACTTTTTCCATCTCCTCTATAAACTTTGATCTTTGAGAAGTCAGAGTCTTAACACCTTTCGCAACATCAGCTGCCTTTATCGCTTCTTTATTTTTCAGAATTGTACACACAGTCGATTTTGGCATCTGAAACATGGCAGCGAGGTCAGACACACGCAAACCACTCTCATGCTTAGCAATAAGTTTTTTCTTAAACTCAATTGTCGCTCTCACAGTCTTCCTCTTACACCTACTTGCTGCACTGTTCTTCCTGGGTGCCATGGTGAATGCACAAGGATGATAATGGGAGAAAAAAAAAAAATCAAAGTGAAAACACAAAGTAAACCAAAGTGCTACACAGTGTTGTTTTTGAAAATTTGCACAAATTTTACAGAAAAAATTTATCATCCATAAATTGATTCATATCGAAATAAAACTAAATTACATGAAGGGTCACACTCAGAAGGCCAAGCAGGTTAACTCAACATTTTCTTTCAATCTGCTTTCTATCTCCTGGACTTAAGGAAAGGCTCTTCATACTTTGGTCTCAGTTCATAACACTGGTCAGTGAGCAGGAAGTCCTGTGACATAATATCACAATACAAATAATTGTTTGCATGGTGTTGACTCTGCCATACTAATTATGGATGAGAGTTTGAAGAGAGAAGAGTTTTCAGAGAAACTACATGAGAGTAAAGTTGAGGAAGGCCACTTGCAAGACGGAAGAATATTGGGAAAAGAAATGTTAATCAAGGCTTTCAAGAAGTGAATATTTGGATAGGGAGACATGGATGCTCTTCTGCTGTGGCTGCCTCATTGGGTGGACACTCCCAGAAGAAGCAAAGTGTCACAAAGAGGTAGTGATAGGTCCTAGTTTTGGGATCCACCTCTCTCTCCAGTTTCTACCAGTTTCATCTGATGTTTCTAGACTTGCCCAGCCTTTATTTTTTATTGTTCATATCTGTTGAGTACATCAACCTCATCTAAGTTCTTTGTTGTAGCTTGGTGTGTAGGAGCAATCAACCTCATTTCTTACACTCTTGTGCCTTCATATTTTTCCTTTGCATGACTGCAAAATAGACACAAAATAAAGAACAGAAGTGGGGAATGGTGTATTTACAGTCATTTGGTATATGAGAAATAATCATGTGATAAATTCAATTATGAGACTATACCAAAATTTGATGCCAATGTAGTGTATAAATAGGATATTTATATTTAAAAATGAATTCTGTTAACAAAGAACAAGTGGGAACTGTTATGTTGTAACCTACCCTTTGAAGTTGGTCCAAGGAACCCCATTAGATATTAGAGTAATTAAATTGGCATTACACTTCATCTGACACTTCTTAACATTCTCATGAGTTAGTTCACCATGACCATGAAACTACATATTACTATATTTTACCCACACTTAGATATCCTCCCTGTGAAGTGTGTGGTCCCAGGATTCAGTCCAGTCTCTTGGAAAGAGTGAGGTTACAGAGGCCACTTGTGAGCATTTCTGTACATGTCAGCTGATGACCAATATAAAGCTCGATTTCATCTTTCCATGTTCCTTACACTCAAGTTTCTTCTCTCCAGAAAAGAGTGTCCTCCTTTTGGTCTGTTTGTGTATAGAAGTAAAATGTCTCTTAGCCACCACCACCTCATCTTTCTGGTCATGCAGGGCTGTTTTTGAAAGAACATCAATATTAAGTAGGTTTGCATCCACACTTCAGCAGGTAAATTTTCTCTTTCACTTGCTAGATTTTTCATGGCACTCACTTTCACCTAATTGTATGTACATCATATTTTCAACCTGTACTTGCTCTTCCTTAGATCCATAACCATATGTGTTTATCCATACCAAAAAAAGAACATCTGATATTATGCAATTGGATGATTTCAGATTTATTTATTTTTTATTTATTTATTTTATTTATTTATTTTTTTTTTTATAGATAAAAAGGCTTGGATTCAGCTGAGATAGGTAAAACTGATCTTTAACAAAAACATTCAACGCTTGAAGATTAGTCTTTATAGTATCCTTAGTCCTTTGACTGTCACAGCTTCTCAACTTGATAAATTAGTATGATGCAACTTTTAATGTTTAACTGGGAAAGGTATCTCTAACAGCAAAAGTGACCAAGCAAAACTATGTAGGGCCTGTAGCTTTACCTTTCCTTGAAATATCCAAGGATTATTCATGTTTAGTAACAGAAGATTTACGTACTAGCACTCAAAGGGTCACATTTCGCTTACCTGGTGTGCTGGTCTGTCTGTCTTGAGTGGGTGTGCCATGCACCTGCAGGACTGGTATGATAATGCAGGAGTAGATGCCTGAGTGTCCAAATATTGCTTTACCTTCTGACTTGCCACAAGACCAAAGATGCTCAATTCATTCAGATCTTCCTGTCAAAAAATAAATAAATAAATAAATAAATAAATAAAATACAAAAAATTTAGAGAAAAAAATTGAGGTAATGGTCTTGGTATGGACAATAATAATAATGTACAGTGCATAAGTGAAGATTATGAGATGGAAGTCATAACACAAATGTTAGTGGATATAAATAACATAGTGTGACAAAGGACAGTCATCATGAACATGGCAGCTCCTTTTTTCACTTAATAATCATCTTGTATCTTCTTTGTATGTCCTCCTGAAACTTTTGGTTATCATGTCTCACTTATGACCTCTGATAAAACTGTTCCACTTTTCCCCCTAACCCAGTGATTAACCAGTCAGTGCCCATTTTTCTTAAATTTCTTTTTATTTAATTCAGATCCATTTTGTGTCCTAGATTCCTCATCAAGCATGAGAACCTTGCTTACATCTTGCTAAACCATTTTTGCTACTTAAAATCTCAGTCACCTTCTTAAGAAGTGCAAGTTGATGACTCAGTCCATCAGTATGGCCGTGATAGGATTCTATCTCCGTAAGACCACCAGCCACCTCTTAAGATGATGGCTGGAACTAGTGTGACTTAGGAAGCTAAAATAACAGATTTATGCAGTGTATATATTAGCAACAACTGATGCTCAAGTGATTAGTGTTTGAACCTATCCTTATTTGGAGTTATCATAACACAAGGAGCAACATGCAGACTGGTACAATTTAGACATTTGTTCTAATTACTATGTATGTAGAAAGCAAGAACTTGAGGTATGCACTGACTAGGTAACTTATCTTAAACACATGAGGCCTGAAACAGTCAGCCTTATTAAAGTCCGGCTCATAATTTGGCAAGATTGTGGATAAGGATACATGGATGTAATGCTGTCTCACTCATCCACACACCCAATTTTATCATAGTTTTATATTATTTGCCATAATTAGTCATGATTGGAAATGTTTCCAAAGTAAATCCCTTGAGATTTCATTTGAAACACAACTAATTGATGTTAAGGGATAAACAACAAAACTAGAGACACCTGTGTTCAGGCCACAAGTCTACAAGGAGCACTTGTCGTGTTTTACACAAGGCTGCCGAGGATACCACATTTCACATTAATCCATGGTTTTCAAACTCCCTGTTATTAGTCCTAGAGATAGCATGGTAAAGAACTTTGAAGGGTAAATTTATACAAGTGGACCCGTCTAACATTTCCAGATGAAACTAAATTTTTTTGGTAGAGTTTGATGTGCTTTGAATGAATAACTATTCTTGCAACATTTTTTTTTTTTTTACTCCCCCCACACACACATAAACCAGTGATTTGTGATGAAAACAAGCAAATTCATCCAAAAAAAAATACCAGAAAATATAGTTTTGTCCTCACATGACAAAAACAGCAGAACTTAACTAAACCTAACCTCACCAAATCTAACTAAACCTAACATACCTTAATGATAAATTTGATAAAAATCAATATCTCAGGAACAAACATTTTGTGGTAGTAAAGATATACACACTTATATTATCTTTTGTCCAGCCTGTAATAATGTCTCCTATCATAAACTTAATCTCATTATCCTCGTACAACTTTCTAATCACTTGCACTACCTTTCTGTCCACCCCTCTGAGTGTAAGTAGTGTCAGCAGTTTGTTCCTGTCTACTTTATCATAAGCCTTTTCTAGATCAAAGAAAACCAATTAAAGCTCCTTTCCTAGCTTTTTATTTCCTTCAATAATTTCCTTCATAAGTAGCACATTTTCTAAACCACCTCTAACTTGCCTAAAGCCACTCTGTTGCTCTCCAAGCACCTCCTCCTCCTCTATCCTTGTCTTCAACTTATCATTTATCACCCATCCAAATGTTTTGGCTAGTGTGTTCATCACTGCTATGGGTCTGTAATTACTTAGTCCAACCTTGTCTTTCTTCCTTCCTTGTGTAAAAGTGTAACCCTGCTCCTGTTCCGATTCTGAGGCACCTCCCCTACCTCTAGTATTCTCCTGAACAGCTCAGTTAAAGCCTGTCTTAATGCTTCCCTGCCACACTTTATAAACTCACTCATAATGCCCTTCGTCCAACCTGCTTTCCCTACATTGATAGTTCCACAGCTAAAACTATATCTTGCTCTGCTATGCCCATACCATCCATCTCCCTAAATTGACTGTAAATGGACTCTTTTCCTGTTTTCTTTTCCTCCTCCTGCCAAATAATCCTGTGCCAATACTCCTCTACTATGAGCACCACTTCCTTCTCACTGCTTGCCTCCCTGCTGTCCACCTTCTGCTTCACCCCCTGATGTGTTGCTTCCCCACCCAGGTTCCTTCTTAATCATCTCCACACCTCCATTTTTCTTTCCCTCCATGGCATGCCATTCAGAGTCCATGCCTGTTCTCCCTCCCACTTCTCCATCTTACCTCTAATAATCATCCAAGCTCCTTCTTTGCATATATATACCTATCCCAAGCCTCTGTCCATTCTGCTTTGTACCTTCCTTCAAATCTCTTTGCCAGTCTAGCTAGGTTCCTTTGTTTCCTATTTTCTCTTTTCCTGTCTTCTAATGCCTTAGCTACGTCCTCATCCCACATTCTTTCAGTTTTGTTTTTCCTGTCTTAATTTTCTTTGGACCCACAGACTTTTTTGCATGGCACATTATGTTCTGTTTGATGTCACCCTCCTAGTCATTTACCATCCTTCCTGCCTCCTATATCTCTCCTGGCATAATTTCTTCCATTTCTCTACAGTACTTCACCCAGTGCACATTCTTTAAGTTCCACTTTTCTTTCTACACTTCCTAACTCTCCTGGTCTTCCCACAAGTAATGCAGCAACCCATTTATTTATTCCTACTCTCTTTCAAGCTAGTCACTACCTCATAAGGTTCCCTGTTATCATCATCATTCAAGCAGCTCTCCATCCCCATATATGCCACTGTCACCCATCACTCAGTCCCATGCTCTGTGATCTTCACTGTTAAGGTATCACCCTTATTGTGCCCTAGTCTGCCTTCCATCTCCCTTATTAACTTGATTTCCTCTATACTCCTACCTTCCTTTTCTTTCATAATCACCCCTAGCCCTCCTTTCTTCGCTCCTGCATGCCTACCTCTGCCTAAGACTACCCAGCCTCCTTCACTCCACTCAGTGCTATCATGCCACCCTGTCTCATCTACTCCTATCACATCATCATCCCTCTTTTCTTCTATCAATAACCTCCACCTTCCCTCAATCCAGCCATTCATATTCAGGAAGCCAAGCAGCATCTCTCCTCTCTGTGCCCTCTCCTATTCCTGTCCAGCATCTTCCCAGTGCTGGGCCCACTCTATCACATTCCATGCTACCCATACCTTCCCTATGTTGGACAATATGGATGCCGTCTCGTGACCATACCTTCCTCCAATCTATTTTCTCCCACAACTGCAGCCCATCACACTCCCATTCTTCTAACTTCCCTATGCATCTCCTGTTCACTCATCTCCTCTCCTGGCCGAATCATCAACCCTCCTTAACCCGTCTCATGGGGATGCTCATGACTAAGGGCCTCTTGTTTATCTTTTCCCTCACCATATGAACTATCTCCTCCATCCACCAGACTGTCTCCTTTCCTCTTATCTCCTGCAAACCATTCCCTCTTCCCTTGATCACCACCAGGTCCTCAGGATGTTGGCCCCTGGTCTACTTTTGTCCATTACCTTGTATCTGCCATGACAGGATGTAGATCTCCTTACTTACTCCCCACACGAGACTATCTCCAAAGGTCCATACTCTCCTTCCTGCCTTTCCCTATATCCTCAGCACTGGTCATTTACCCTCCTGTATCTTCCTGCAAGAGTGGTGTCCTACTCCCATCCAAGTCCTCAGCCTGGCACCATCCCTCTGCTCTGTTGTCCTGACCCTTCCTACCCTGGTCTCCCCATTCCCTCCTGCTGTTTACCTTCTCTACCTTACCACTGCTGCCCTCCTCCTGCACCCTACAGGCACAACCCCACAGTGGCCACAGGGCTTATCTGTCCAAATCTCCTCACAGTCCTGCACACCTTCACCCATCCCTACCTGATCCTTTCTCCCAGTCCCCTCACAGTACATGTGACCCTGGGGTTCCTGTGGCTGGTTCTTTACCTCAGTGGAGGTATCCTCCTCCACCCTACCTTGCCTCTCTTCCTCCCCCCCCCTGGCAGACCTGGCCTTACTCCCTGGTTGGCCTCCCTGGCCTCAGTCTCGGAGCCCTCCACCTCACTCCTTATAGTGAGGGACTCCCATTCCTCCTTCACTCTCGAGAGACCTACTGCACAGGAACAAAAGGTTCCTATTCTTGAGAATCTTATTACCTGGCCCCTTTAGCCCCACACACACAATATATCAAACATAGCACCTTTCACATGCTGTCCCTCTGCAGCGACGTGTTACCTCCTCCTTGCACTTCTCACAGTCACTGTCAAACGTTTTTTAATCAAAATGAGGCTACCACACAACCCACACACTCCAATAATTTTAAAAATGTTCAAGAGATGCCGCCTAGTAATCACCACCGCGCCGCCGTTCTCTGCAGCCTTGGGTTGTTGACTGTTAAAGAAAACGGTACTGGTGGATGGGGGAGTGATTGTAATAAGTGGTTGGTAGGGAAAGATCTGTAATGGGAATGATTGAAGGTTATGATAAGACTGACTGATGAAGACATTTTTTTGACGTGGTTGGTTGGAATGAAGAGGGAGAGTTTTACATGGGACTGGTTAAAGAGTGATGTTGATGCGTCTAAGGTGCGGTTGTTAAATCTCTCTCTCTCTCTCTCTCTCTCTCTCTCTCTCTCTCTCTCTCTCTCTCTCTCTCTCTCTCTCTCTCTCTCTCTCTCTCATAAAATTGAAAGCTCTTGTTTTTTTTTTTATTTCATTAAAAATAACTCAATGCGAGGTAAATGTACGTACAAATCAAGTTTTAAGAATGATCATGATCACAACAGCAGCACCACCAGCAGCAATAATAATAATAATAATAATAATAATAATAATAATAATAATATAGGAAAAAATATCTAGGTAGGTTCGTATAAAGAAAACACAACCAAGTGACTCGTTAGTAAATTAATAACTTCATAGTAAATTAATAACTTCATACGTGAATCCTTTTCTCTCTTGTTTTGGGTAAAATGGGACGACAACGCTAATGAATGCCATTCTGCTATGATAATAGTTGGCATCGTGGCCCAATAACATCCTTCCCTTGTATACGAGGCAATCTCGGTGCTCAGCTAATTGGACCCTTTCATGGGACGAACACACTTCGTAATCCCATTGTGAGCACGTGTCTAACTTCATATGACAACCACTAATTGCCTCGAACCAGGAAACCCTTGTGCAGTCTCACTCAGCTTTCCTTTTCTTCATCTATCGTCTCTTCATCAACCTCGCTCCTTGTTTTTCACCATCTCTCTCTCTCTCTCTCTCTCTCTCTCTCTCTCTCCGGCGTTCTTCTTACACACACACACACACACACACACACACACACACACATATATATATATATATATATATATATATATATATATATATATATATATATATATATATATATATATATATATATATATATATATATTAGGAGAGCATTCTGTAACTACCCCTGTATACCTCCTTCCCGACCATTCATCCTCTCTTTCAACCACTTCCTTCCTCTCGCCTTCCTTTCCACACCAAGAAAATGACAAAGAAAAAATATATTGGGAATTCAGAACATGGCGTTTTAGGGCAGCTTTAAGACCTCGACCACCAGCTCCCTTCACTAGTCTTAGTAAATAGTAGAGAATAATGTCCCCGCCACATCTCTCACAGACGACCACCGCCACCATAACTAGAGTGGCGCGCGCAAACAAGGCCATGAGGCGCCTCTGGATTCCCCTTAAGATGTAAACGCCATGAACATATTTTATCATGAGGCCCGTGAACCTAATTAGAAATGACTGATACGCGTAGTAACGTTAACGATTGGAGAGAGAGAGAGAGAGAGAGAGAGAGAGAGAGAAAGAGAGAGAGAGAGAGAGATTGTGTATGCGCGGTCTAGGTGCAGGTGAACGATAACTTGCAATATTTTGATGAAAAAGCAAGCAAATATCCCACGTGTCTTTGTTTCCTGTGCTTACAGCCTCATGAAATAAGCCTCATTGCGTACATACAATAGTATCATCTTATACAATAGCACCGTGAAAGATAATGCATTGTTTCTTCCCCTGTCTAGCGATAGCTGGAAGCATGCCAAAACCTCCGTCAGCCTCAGCCAGCCATCGTCCCCTTCCACTCGCGCGCTGCCACTTGGCCTTCCACGCTATCCAAGCTTGCAAGAAAGACACACCGTCTTACCTTCGCGCTCTCCTTTTCGTTTAACTGTGATAGGGCTAGTGTGTTGCTGAGGTCACGACCAAGCCACCGTATGAAGTAATTGATATAGATCGCCCTGGCAGCGTTGCAGCTCTTCGTGTTCAACTCTACGTGAGAACAACATAAAAGGTGAGGTCCTACGCGGTCTGCGTAGATTTGTGATTTTGTTGGTTTTTTTTTTTCCGCCCTTTTTTTTGTTCGGAGAGTGACGAGATGATGGATGACGATGGATAAGGTCTATTATTCACTTGGAATTTATAATGTGAGGATGGAAGCATATAATGAAAGGTGGACATGGGGAGCATACGATCGACTTCTGTGACTAATAGTCATCTCCCCCGTTCATCTTTCTCCTCGTCCTGTCTCGCTTCTCTTCCTCATTCTTCCTCCAGATCCTCTCGCAAACTAATCTTCGTTCTCTTTCTCGCTCTTCCAATAATCAAGGCAGCCCTTTTGTGTGTGTGTGTGTGCTTGGAGTGTGCTGACGAGGTGACTCAGTATAAGGGAAGGGACGGGCTGTGAATGCCTCCATCACCACCACCACTACCGCCGCCACTTGAGAAGGCTACAGCGAGGACATAATTGTTCCTCGAGTCTGACACACTTTTTTTGTTTTATAATTATGGAAGTTATACATCAGAAAAAATAATATATTTAACTTGTCATTAGTATTTTGGTAGTGATCGTATATTTCGCTTGGTTCTACGTAATTTACATATATAATTACCAACATTATTACTATTACCATTGCTACGTTCAATCTCTTTACTGATCAATTCTGGAACTGATTCTGTATTTCCTACTTTACGTCTTTTTGTTGCCCATGGCCAGAACTCCTCTTACATAAAGGGGAAAAAAACTTTTTTTGTTTTCGGTTAGCCTAGTAAATCTATTGACACCAGACCACAATAAATTCTCTCTCTCTCTCTCTCTCTCTCTCTCTCTCTCTCTCTCTCTCTCTCTCTCTCTCTCTCTCTCTCTCTCTCTCTCTCTCTCTCTCTCAAAACTTATAACCCTCTTAAATTTCACCATTCCACACACACACACACACACACACACACACACACACACACACACACACACACACACACACACACACACAGACAGACAGACAGTTTAATATACCTTCTCATAAATGACTCGCAAACATGTAAGAACCTTCTTGAGAGTTTTATTAAAGGAGGCGAAAGAAAGGGAAATGACTTCAGGTAGCGATATGAGTCATGCTGAAATATACCCAGTGTTTTAAGATTATTATTATTATTATTATTATTATTATTATTATTATTATTATTATTATTATTATTATAATTATTACTATTACTGGTGTTACTGTAGCTGCTGGTACTACTACTATTACTAATCGTGTTCTACTATGCGTTTTATTGTGTGTATATTATAATGTTTTTGTAGTGCTGGAAAAATAATTATGTATATTTCTACTTTTTTTTTTTTTAGGCTAAGGCCCATGTAATGTGCGGAGATGACCAGAGTCTCAGTACCATGTGACTAACTAAGCAAGGGTACAAAAGGACACTGAGGAGAGGAGGGGAAGGGGGGGGGCCCTTCCCCTCCTCTCCTCAGTGTCCTTTTGTCCTTGCTTGACAAGGACGAATCTATAAGTCTTCTTTGCTTCGCTGTCCTCTTACCCCTGTTGCTACGCAAGCCAGGAAGAGATACCAGACTTTGACTAATTCCCCAATTGATTTCAAAAGTTCATTGAATTAAACTTCTTAAAGTAACAACTATAAAGTAAACAGTAACTTAATTATTCATATTTTTCATCCCTGAACTCACAACCTAGTCGCCCCCCCACTAAAAACAAAATTATAACCTAATAAATTTCCCCATTGGAAACCTTTATCCTTAGTTTCCCGCCGATTTCCTCACAAGCAAAGCAGACTCTCTTGGATTCCCCTCAGATATTCCTGTTGATAAACTATTTCTGAGTGGATAGATATTCGCATTTTTTTTTTTTTGTTCTTTTTTTGTTGGTTTTCTCCACGGGACTAGTGAAACCACCTGGTTCGAGATCACCGTGTGAGACTGTCCTCAGGTCTATACATACTTTTGGGTATATTTGTTATTTATTTATTTATTCTCTGGTCTCCCCCGCAACTCAGTAGTCGCGAAAATATCTCCATCGTAGTTTTTATGTAATTGAAGAATACGCTACCATTTATTTTGTATTTCTGAATTCCTTTCTTTTTATTATTATTATTCGGATTATTCCATTATCAATTAAAAATCTATAAAAGTGTCAATATTTGTATTTCTTTTAAACCAGTGATAGGATTTGTAAATTATCGTCTGCCACAAGGGAACACATCACTCCCTTAGGGCACTAAATTTTATCTTGCTTGTTTTTTATTTATCTATTTTTCATAGTTTCGTGCGTGACTCCCCAAAGGTTTTATTTCGTACAGTCGTGTGTCAGTGAAGGACGAACACTTCAAACTAACTCTAGTGCTTGACAAAAAGTTGTAGAAAAGAAAAAAGTCACTTCTCTTAAATTGTATGAAATATGAAAGTTATCTTGTATGATTATGTCTCTAGCTAAAAGGAGGTCGCAATAGTATATATTCGTGTTAGATGATGATCATAAGCTAAATGCATGCATAGTTCATAATTATGTATATGGACGAGGGTGATTAGTATGAATGTGGTAATTTTAGGGCCAGTGAAAGCCTTGAGTGTGGTAGTTGAGGTTAGGGTAAGGCGTTGATGAAGAGGATTAGAGTGAGTACAGAGGGGAGGGATTTATGAAGAGCAGTGTGGCTTTAAAAGGGGGGAGGGGTGGTGTGGGTAAGGTGTTTGCTGCGAGACCGGCTGTGAAGAGTAGTGGTGACAGCAGCAGTTGTAGGAGTAGTAATAGTAGTAGTAATAAAATAATAAGCGATATTACTACTACTACAACTAATAATAATAATAATAATAATAATAATAATAATAATAATAATAATGATAATGTCATTTTCCCTCTTACTCCCCATTTTGTTTCCATAAAAACGCCACTTACCAACTTCTTCCTAATGTGAAAAAATAATGGTAGTAGTAGTAATAGTATCCTGTTACTATTTATCCTTTGTCATACCTAATTACGTAACCAACACCTATTTGCCAAAGTACTGGAGTAAGCATCCCATTTTCGTTAATAGCAATATCAGTCAGGGGTTTGTCTTAATCATAACGACAATAGTATTAGTGTTATAACCAGGCACTCTTGGGGACGGGGTGGGGGGGATTGTGATCAGAATTCCATAACTGCCTCGTAATGTGAAGTGAACTCATTCATGTGGCGCTTTAGAATTTAGATGGCTGGATTGGTTTTCTAGCGTTGTTCGATGTGCTTCATTCTGTCTGATTTAATAAGTAATATCCTGTATGGTTTAATTGTAATTGGGAACTGTATTATATTTAATTAACACTGAATTAATTTTACGTTGTTTGACGTTAATTGATTTGTGTTAGTTTTATTGTTACTGTCTGATCTTTATTACTTAAATCACATCTGTTCACATTTTATTATTCATTTATTAACTTGCATATCTCTGTCTGCTTTTTTTTTCTATTGCATATCTCTGTCTGTCTGCTTTTTTTTTCTATACATATGTATATTTGTATATCGATCTGTTTATATTAACGTGCGGCGCTAAGTGGCTCTTTGTTGAAACTGAATCGTTCAATTACTCAGTCAGTTCTTGCAGCTTACGTGACCTTTTTATCCTACGCAGCAATAGTATGCTCATTTCTCCTTAGTCAATCAGTCATTTTACAAAGAGTGTGTTACGCTCTTGCAGGATCGTTGGTGGAAGAACCCTCCCAGACCCAGAAGGCACCTTTATTCCTTTCTCCCTCCGCCGACCACCACCGCCACCATGGCTATGCCAGAGCCCATTGGTCTGAGGGACATCCAGTACCTCCCCGGTGAGAGAGAGAGAGAGAGAGAGAGAGAGAGAGAGAGAGAGAGAGAGAGAGAGAGAGAGAGAGAGAGTTGATAGAATTACCTGAATGATCGGATATGCCACTCTATTCAACTAGAGAGAGAGAGAGAGAGAGAGAGAGAGAGAGAGAGAGAGAGAGAGAGAGAGAGAGAGAGAGAGAGAGAGAGAGAGAGAGAGAGAGACTACATTAAAGGTAGACATTGTGAAAGGTTTTTAAAATAGAGAGAGAGAGAGAGAGAGAGAGAGAGAGAGAGAGAGAGAGAGAGAGAGAGAGAGAGAGAGAGAGAGAGAGAGAGAGAGAGAATAATATGACTCATACTTTGTTTCCTCCTCCTCCTCCTCCTCCACCCCCCCATACACACACAGAGGAGACCAACATATGGATGTACGCCATTGTCGCCATCGGGTCTGCCTTCCTCGTCTTCGTCCTCATCTCTGTCTACCTCATGTGGTGAGTGAGCCAGCACCCCCACCCCTCTCTCTCTCTCTCTCTCTCTCTCTCTCTCTCTCTCTCTCTCTCTCTCTCTCTCTCTCTCTCTCTCTCTCTCTCTCTCTCTCTCTCTCTCTCTCTCGTCTGCGGTAGTAAATATATTTTACTTCCTGGAAAACACATAAGCTAGTTACCTCATTCCTTTTAATTCTTCCTTCCTTCCTTCCTTCCATTATTTTAGTATTTTCATATGTCATTCTTTTATTGTTATCTTGTGTCATTTTTATTTTCCCTCTTCTTCCTTCCTTTCCTTCCTTTATCCTGTCTTCCCTCCCTCCTTTTTTTTTACTTCCTTCCCTTATTTTCGTATTTTTCACCCATCATTCTTTTCATGCCATATGTTAACCCTTTCTTTTGATTTTCCTTCCCTTTCCTCCTTTTATCCTATCTTCATCCCTCCTTCCTTTTCTTCTTTCCTTCCATCCCTCCTCCCTTCTTTCCTACCCTCCCTCCCTCCCTCCTTTCTTCATTCCTTAGTTTCCTCCTTCCTTCATTCTCCATCCTATCTTTCATCCCTTTCTCCTTTCCTCCCTCAACACCTCTCCCTCGTTCTTTCTTCTATACTTCCTCATCCTTCTTTTCCTTATTATAACTTAAAGTATATCCTATCCTTCATCTGTTTCCTCTAATCAGTGTTATATTCCTTATTTTTGTTAATATATGGTTGCATTTTTGTTAATACTTTTGCATCATTATTGTTTTATATATTCCATCTGTTGTTATTGTTATCCGTACTATTTTATTATTATTATTATTATTATTATTATTATTATTATTATTATTATTATTATTATTATTATTATTATTATTTTGTTTTCATCGTTTTATTTTATTCTGTGTTATGTTTTGGATTACTTGAACATTTTGAGTATGACTGGTCTCTCTCTCTCTCTCTCTCTCTCTCTCTCTCTCTCTCTCTCTCTCTCTCTCTCTCTCTCTCTCTCTCTCTCTCTCTCTCTCTCTCTCTCTCTCTCTCTCTCTCTCTCTGACGAAGAAAACACATCCACCTCTTCACTTACGAGAGAGAGAGTCTTTTCTCGAATATTAATATAATCTCAGATATCATACACAGACTGAAGCTAGCGAGAGAGAGAGAGAGAGAGAGAGAGAGAGAGAGAGAGAGAGAGAGGGAAATTCCGTGCGAGGAAAACATTTTATAGATTAATCGCCAAGGTCGTCATTCCAGTCACGTAAACAAGAACGTGATGGGAAAATGAATATATTTAATTGTGGTTCGCAAATACCTCGCTATTAAAAAAAAAAAGTGCCATATTTTTCATTGCACTATTTACTTTTTTTTTCATTTGTTTACCGAGGTTTTATCTGATTGATTCTCTCTCTCTCTCTCTCTCTCTCTCTCTCTCTCTCTCTCTCTCTCTCTCTCTCTCTCTCTCTCTCTCTCTCTCTCTCTCTCTCTCTCTCTCTCTTTGATAAGTGAGTTTGGTTCAGTTCCTACTTTTTCTAACTTCTCGACTTCCCTCTTTACTCTTTTTAATTTTTTTTTCTTCCTCACTCTTTCTCCAGGCTGATAAGACACGACTATATCTGATGCAGGAAGTGTGCGTGCGTGCGTGCGTGCGTGCGTGCGTGCGTGTGTGTGTGTGTGTGTGTGTGTGTGTGTGTGTGTGTGTGTGTGTGTGTGTGTGTGTGTGTGGTGTTTTATTTTCTTGTATTCTATTTACTTTTTCGTGTGAGTATTTATTTAATGTTCTCGTTTTCTCTTATTTATGTTTTATTTGCGACTTTTTTTCAATTTATTTATTAATTTTGTATATTTCGTGATTTCTTGTCAGTTTACTTTCCAATATATATATGTTGTTGATCTTTTTAGCTTATCAATATTTTTAACTCACACATTTTCTTTTTCTCCGTTTTCTATCGATTTCGAAGGTAAGTAGTAATCATCTCTTCTCACTTATCTTCTTACTCATCAGTCATATTTTAAGTTGGATAAAGAATTTTTTCCCAACTTAGTTTATTACAAATTACATTTTTTTTTTTTTTTTTTTTTTTTTTGCATTTTCGTTGTCATTAAATAAATAAATAAAAATTGTGTCTAAATTAATCATGTTCATTTTCCAGCTTTCTGCTATTTTATTTTATTTTTTTCATTGTTTAATTTGTAGTGTTGATTTGAATACAGTAAGATTATGTTTGTTATTGATATTTTAGATTACGAGTATCTTCCTTTCTTCTACCTACTACTTATCATTCTTGCCTTCCTTGGCCTCGTTCACATCACCATACACATTATATAATTTATTTCGTCCTTTCCCCCATTCCTCCTACTCGTTATCCTTTCCTTTCCCTCAATTTCTCCCATCAGTCCCTTCTTTTTTTTCATTTCTCCCTTTCACCTGTCCATTCCATTCCTCTCTTCTGTCCACTGTCATTCTAGTTTCTCTTTTTTCCGCCGACTCTTTTCACCCACTCCTGCGTCTTACTGTCAATCATGCCTACACTCTTGTTTACGTTCTTTCCTTCCTTTCATTCATCCACTCCTCTACATACTTTCTCTCGACAAATCCTTCTGTCCTTCCTGTCTTTCACACTACCTTCTTTCCTGCTCATTTCCCTTCTTTCATTCACATCTGTCCACCGTTCTTCCCTTCCTTTCACTCATCCATCCTTTACTCTTACATATTTTTCCCTCAGCAAATCATCATATCTTTCCTGCCTTTCACTTTACCGTACCTGCTATTCATTATTTCTTTTATTCCCACCCTTCCTTTTACTTACCCTATTCTCTCCACATTATTTCCTTCCTTTCCACCCATTCGCACCTCTTTACCTCTCCGTCTCCCTTCACTTCCTCATCCACGCATCTCCATATTCTTTCCCTCAGCAAATCATTGTAACTTCTTTCCCCGACCTTACTTTTCCCACCTTACATTTTCATTACTCCCCCTTCCCCTATTTTCACCCATTCACTTATCTCCGTACAGACACTTTTCATCTCCGTCCCCTCCCCACCTCCACACACACACACACACACACACACACACACACACACACACACACACACACACACACACACACACACACACACACACACACACACACACACACACACACACACACACACACACACACACACACACACACACACACACACACACACACACACACACCAGCATTCTAACGCCTCATTTTCCTTATAATTCCTCTTCTCTCCACTTTTTTTTTCCTTCCTTTCACTCACCCACGTTTCTCTCCCATGTCTATATCTATATATATATATTTTTTTTTTTCCCCTCAGAATCAGTATATCCTTCCTTTCTTTCATCCAACCTTCCCCCTTACTCATTATTCCCTTTACTTTTCGCCCATTTGCTAACCCATACCTTCCCTTCTCCCTCTGTACATCTACCTTTTCCCTCCGTTCTTCCCACACACACACACACACACACACACACACACACACACACACACACACACACACACACACACACACACACACACACACACACACACACACACACACACACACACACACACACACACGTGGAAGTTAACATTCTGCTTCCCACCAATTCACTAACCTATGGCTATCCTCCTATCCCTTCTCCCTCCATACATATCTACCTTTCCTACCTTTCCCATCCCTTCTTCTTACACACGCACACTCCATGAAGTTAACGCCCCGCCCTGCCTGCCTTGTCTCCTGTAGGCGATCTATGCGCTCCGAGAGGCAGGACATCGAGAGAGAGACCCTGTGTGAGGCGGAGAAGCTGCCGGCCAAGAGCAGTATCACCTCACTTCACTCTGATCTCTCATTCACCGCCACCTCGCCCTAAGCAGACCCGACCTGATCCCGCCTGACCCCGCTACGCCACCCTTCTTCCCCCGCTAAAGGGTAAATTTCCTGTCCTTGTTGATTTGTTTTTTGTTTGTTTGTTTTTCTTCGCCTTCGTCATTCTGTTTTTGTTTCTCGTCTTTGTCATGGTATGTTTTATATATGTGTACTCTCTCTCTCTCTCTCTCTCTCTCTCTCTCTCTCTCTCTCTCTCTCTCTCTCTCTCTCTCTCTCTCTCTCATCACTTTGTCGGCTGGATTTTTCCCCAAAGTGTAGAAGATAATGTGCCTCCATTTCGTTCTCCTCCGCCTCCTCCTCCTCTTCCTCCTCCTCTTGCTATTTTCTTTAAGTGGATGGGAACAGATATCATTGTATATGTGTGTGTGTGTGTGTGTGTGTGTGTGTGTGTGTGTGTGTGTGTGTGTGTGCGCGTGTGCGCGCGCGCGCGCGCGTGCGTGCGTGCGTGCGTGCGTGCAACACTTTATCGGCCTTTTCCTCCATCTTTTTTTTCGTGGGAAGTTATCTCTTAATCTTTTTTATTTCATTGTCTGGTTCCGTATGTGTCAGCTTTCTCTCTTCCTCCCTTCTCTGTCTCTGCCCGTTTTCTTTTATTTCTTCCTTCTTCCTTCTCTTTTATCTAATCTTTCCTTAGTTTCATTTTACTGTAAATTTCGTTGCTCATAACCACACTGTTGCTGTTGTTGTTGTTGTCGTCGTTATTATTATTATTATTATTATTATTATTATTATTATTATTATTATTATTATTATTATTATTATTATTATTATTATTATTATTACTACTACTACTACTACTACTACTACTACTACTACTACTACTACTACTACTACTACTACTACTACTACTACTACTACTACTAGGCAGCAGGGAGTAGTTTTAGCAGCGGTACCTTTGTTATAATTTCCCCCGGGGCATCAATCAAGCCTGTTATAACTCGTCCCCTTCTTCCCCCAGCCTTCCTCTACATCGCCACTCTCCTCCTCTGTCTTTCTCCCTCAGGCACAAGCATAAATCCCCCTCTCCTCCTCCCTCTGCTTCTGTTTCTTCTCCTTCCTCCTCTTCTTTCGTCTCTCTCTCTCTCTCTCTCTCTCTCTCTCTCTCTCTCTCTCTCTCTCTCTCTCTCTCTCTCTCTCTCTCTCTCTCTCTCTCTCTCTCTCTCTCTCTCTCTCTCTCTCTCTCTCTCTCCTCCTCCTCCTCCTCCTCCTCCTCCTCCTCCTCCTCCTCCTCCTCCTCCTCCTCCTCCTCCTCAAACCACAAGCATCTTTTCCTTCTTCCCTCCTCCTCCTCCTCCTCTTATCCCTTTCCTCAGAACTTCTCTTTCCCCTCTGCCCTCGGCAACCGCCCCCCCCTCTCTCTCTCTCTCTCTCTCTCTCTCTCTCTCTCTCTCTCTCTCTCTCTCTCTCTCTCTCTCTCTCTCTCTCTCTCTCTCTCTCTCTCTCTCTCTCTCTCTCTCTCTCTCTCTCTCTCTCTCTCTCTCTCTCTCTCTCTGTGTAGCTATGCAGTTTTCAGAGCTCGTGTTTCAACAATTTTTCTCTCACTCCTCTCCCCTTTTCCCTCTAGTTTCCCGATCATTGATTTTTGTTGTCATATTCTTGTATTTATCTCTTTATTATCGTGTTCTTTTATCCCTTCTTTTTTCCTCCATTCACCTCCTTTTCGCAGTTATTGTGTTAATCAGTTTTCATTCCTTTTTTTCTATTTTATTATTAGTTATTATTATTATTATTTTTATTATTATTATTATTATTATTATTATTATTATTATTATTATTATTATTATTATTATTTACGTCGGCTGATTTTGTTTTCGTTTCGTCATATCGTTCGTTGCTGTTTTATGTTTATTGAAGTGAAAGAATGATTGCTGGATCTCTCTCTCTCTCTCTCTCTCTCTCTCTCTCTCTCTCTCTCTCTCTCTCTCTCTCTCTCTCTCTCTCTCTCTCTCTCTCTCTCTCTCTCTCTCTCTCTCTCTGCTTCCGTGAGTCGCCAGCGATGACCGACTTTAAGCAATCAATAGGAGAGAGAGAGAGAGAGAGAGAGAGAGAGAGAGAGAGAGAGAGAGAGAGAGAGAGAGAATCACTTCTGGGTGCGTGCCAACTCCGTATCAACTATATACTTTTTCTACTTGTGAAACTAAGAAGGTCATGGTTACTAGAGAGAGAGAGAGAGAGAAAGAGAGAGAGATTTTGTATTTTTATTTGGTTTCATTATACATTCGCAAATATTATAACCTTAGTAAGACTTGTTATCAGTTGGCTAAGATGAAATTATAAATAATTGCAAATACTTTTTAGTTAGAAAGAATTGTAAACAAAATATGTAGTCTCTCTCTCTCTCTCTCTCTCTCTCTCTCTCTCTCTCTAAGACTTTCTAATCCTCCTCCACCTCCTCTTCCCACACACTCCTTTGCTGTTATCTCCCTTTTCCTCCTCTCTTCCCCTCATCCTCTATGACTCTCTTCATCCTCTCGTGTCCCACTCCTTCCCTCCTTTTATTATTTTCTGCCCTCAGTTTCTCTCTCTCTCTCTCTCTCTCTCTCTCTCTCTCTCTCTCTCTCTCTCTCTCTCTCTCTCTCTCTCTCTCTCTCTCTCTCTCTCTCTCTCTCTCTCTCTCTCTCTGTATTCCTCCTCTTCTTGTTTTTTCCACCTTCTCTTCCTCTCCTTTCTTCTCCCTCACTCCTTTTCTTATTCTTGTTAATGGTGCCTATATTAAAGATGACCTGTGTGTGTGTGTGTGTGTGTGTGTGTGTGTGTGTGTGTGTGTGTGTGTGTGTGTGTGTGTGTGTGTGTGTGTGTGTGTGTGTGAGTGAACGTGTACACTACTTGCAGTCACACACCGGAGGAGGCACCCATCTACGCAGTCACCACCACCACCACCTCCCGATGCAGGCAACAACATCTCCTCCTACCACAAAAACACGCCTCCTCGCAAGCTACCCAACTATGACGCATGCTCACTGCCCTTACCCACACCCCCCTGGGGATCTCCTCTCGCTGGTGCAGGATGGTGATGGAGACTGATGCAGTAATCTCGGTCCCAAGCCCCTTCTGGATGCCAACTGCTTCTCTGGAGATGCTCTAATGCCCCTGGGCAATTGTGTGGGGTCCCTGGTATGTGTGGAGGTCCCGTCATACTGCATCCTCTCTCCCTCCTCGTTGTGTCTGGTGAAGGTTTGTGGCACTAGTGGAGTCTTGGGTTATAGCTCTACTATCTTAGCAAGGTTATTTCTTTTCATTCATGTACTGACTTTTTTCTATCACTTAGGCATTTCATTTTATTTTTATTTGATTCATGAGCTTTCTATTCTTATTTTCTTTCTCTCGCACTTTCAGTATTGTTTCACATACTTCCCCAGGATTTTCTTGATCTCATACTGAAAATTTTAAATTACACCTAGCCTTCAAACATGTATATCTGAACATGGGGATTGAATGAACAGTAATTGATATTTGGATGATGGCATCAATTTTAATAATAATAGATCTTCTGTTCCCTTAGTACAGCTATAACAGGAGACTCCAACATTGCCAATCAGTTTATCAGGTCAAATTGGCAAGTTATGTTCATTTCATTCCCCATCTCCTGACTGTTTATAAGTTACTTTTTTGCTGTAAGACCAAGAGTGCTTCCAAGCCGGTGGTCTACAAAGGAAGATTCAGCAGACCTTAACGTTAAGTGTTGTAGGTGTTGATACATTTATAATATACTGTGAGACTATAGACAGTAGGGTTTGCGTTACATAGTGACATGCAGCAGAGTCCCATTTAACCAAAGGCCAAAGGGAGGAAACTACTTTAGATTAACAAGAATTCAGATAGCTTTACTTTATTCTTCAAATTATTTCAACATAAACCCAAGGAAAAGAGTTGAGTGAATTATTGGCTGCCAGATGGGAGTTGGATAAAGACTTGCTAGAAACAAACAATCCAAATAGCAATACAAGTATGTTCTAATAATTCATTAAATTCAGTCATTAGAGGTCTTCAGAAATTGAGGACTTGGTAAAATGGGACTCTGTTGTAGCAAGTCTGTGTTAGTGGGTGTTTATGTAGCAGCAACTCGTGTGTGAAGCTTTAAAATCTGTAGCCCATAGCGTCAGAACAGGACAATAGGGCGCACTAGGGCTGGTCTTCCTTATTCTTATTAAAAAAAAAAGTTATTGATGTTCCTTTACTTCAAAGTCACCTCTTGTAACCTTGTATCATCTTGGGATTTATTTCTCATCACTTCAGATACACCTTTGTAATCTTGTAATTCTTGGTATATACAGTAGTTACTTTTCATTAACTGCAAAATTCAGATGCACTTCTGTAATGTATTATCTCAAAATTACTCAGTTCTTACAACTAAGTATTCTTAGATCCACTCTTGTAACCTTGTATATCTCATTACTAACTTACAATAACTGCATACTTTGAATGCACCTCTGTAACCTCGTATGTATTATCTCAATACTAACTTTCTGACACTAACTATTATTTGTAAGGTTCTCGGGTGATATTTTTGTGGCTTTAGGTAACATTGGCATTTCCATCATGTCTTCCATCGTTGATATACATTATAAGCCAAAAAATGTAACAATGTTTTATACCTTGAGCTACTAGGTAAATATATTATGGCATTATTATAAACTAAGCTGCTTTTATAAAATGAGGAAGACGATCATTCTGTTATAATTCACACAGCTTGAGTTTCAGCTTCTCATGTTGTCCGGTACAACTTGTGACCTTTGCAAAGTAATGCTCAGCTTGAACAGAAAATCAAAATCTAAATATCACAGAGGCTTCCACAACTCCCACTCACCAAGTTCATGCTCCAGTGTCAGGTCAAGTGAGGTGACCATAAACAATAACTTGTGCTATCAAATTATAAGCACAGCATAACACTAGTTACAAAATTCATATTAAAAATTATTGCTTCCATTATTTATGACTAGTCTGAGATTTATGCCATGTCTTCGTGGTTACACAAATTTTCAAGTGAGATAAATCTCCCACCGACAAGCTTTTAATCACTGACTTGTGCTGTGCACTCTTAGGTTTGTGAGGCAATGCAGCATGCTCCTATAAGACTTCCCAGTCCTTCACAGCTTAGGGAAGAACCTCAGTCAGGGGCAAGTTGATGGTGAGTGGATGACGGAGTTTCTCATGCCGAGAAATGCTTTAAGGAGTATTTAAAAATTATCTAAGGTGTGCATACCATGTGAAAAATCAAAAAGTATAATATCAGAGTTACTGACTAGTTTTGTACACAGATTTAAATAATATTGTGTATATTAATAATTGTAGTCCTTAAATAATAAGATAAATCAGAATTAAGAGAGGAATTATTGGTATTTATGTACCTCAAACTGAATAATACTTCAACAAATTTTTAAAAAAAATAAATAATGGTAGACATGAATTCTTTCTCGTGGTTGGTTCTGTTGTGTTCAACATTCCGTAAAATCATTTCCCAACATTATTTAAGGCCTTGGTGAAGGTCACTGGGTCGGCACAGGCAGTGTCTTGTACTGTGGAGCACCACAGAACATGTATTTTCCATCATATAACCCAGATTTTGCCATGTCTGAAGTTTAATTTGTCCTTCATCACAAACAAAGGTGTAGAGTTGCTGGCATCATCTTGTGAGACAAGTGTTTGCTACCCCAAGTATTAGAGGCTGCATTTGGACAGGTAAGCAAAGATTAACCTCAGTGTTAACCAAAATTTTGTCCCTAAAGCTTATCAAGTTTATTAAATATGTGGCAACTCTTCATTTCCAGATTAATCTTTAGAAGTAAATAGCTCCATGAGAGAAATGACATAAGATTTCACTTCTGCTGCTGTGACTGTCACCTTGTCTGCACTTCCAACACATATCTTAAGTTTTTCAAGGACTAATATAATGAATGGGTCAGTTTTTTCCCACATTATCAACAAAAAATTTATATTAATATGCTTTGGTTCATTGTTTTTTTTTATAATTACATTGTAAGCAATTTCACATATTCTGGCAATCAAGAGTGACACAGAATTCCTTCCAGGTAAAACTATAGTTTTGTAGCCCTTAAGATTACAAGAGTGTTCCAATTAACATCTACATACTGAGTGAGAGTGGCTAAACAGCAAGTCCCACACCAACATATAACAAGACCTCATTTCCCTAAGTAATTATGGCATTGCTACAGTGGATGTGTGCAGAGAGAGAGAGAGAGAGAGAGAGAGAGAGATATGGAATGGATGTGAGATGGGGGAGAGGAATTAGATGAAAGAGAAGAGAGAACATCTGATGTATTTTTACAACTTTAAAGTTTTGTTCAAACATTGCTAGCTTTGTTCAAACGTTATTGATTTGTTAAAAGCATCACCGATCAATGAAAGACACCGCAAGTTATGGCTTACTAGAAACACAAAAAAATACTTTGGCTTTCATTACAAACAATTAAGATCAACATCACAATTCCACAACAGCATCAAAATTTGTAGTCTTAAGCAATTGTTTTAGTGTTATTTTTACTCTCTGCAAATTAGGTAGAATGTATTACAGTAGTATTACCAAGGGTATTAATTATAATCTCCATCTTTCAGGATCAGGAGCAGCAGACATGACATGGACCCATCAAGGAAGACCAGTCATTTATGAAAAAGTGAATGAAGTATTAATAGGAGGCAATTGTGAAGAAGCTCCTGGAGGCTAAGGTGCTTCTGTAATCCTTGTCACTTATTAGACTTTGTAACCTCATCACTTACTGGTCCATGGCTCAATCAGTTTACCTCCCACTTGTGCAGACACTGGCCTCTTCTCACCGTACCCTATCTCGTGTAACTTGGAGGAGGGAAGCTCTCCCTGCAGGATGGTATGAGGGCATATCCTACCCTTAAGTGTCTGAGATTGGCTAGTAGAAAGTGGGCAGCACATTTTGATGACTAGATGTGGGTGAGGTGGTAAACTGCTAATAATCACCCTCCCCTTGCCTGCTGCTGCTGCTTCTCTCTCTCTCTCTCTCTCTCTCTCTCTCTCTCTCTCTCTCTCTCTCTCTCTCTCTCTCTCTCTCTCTCTCTCTCTCTCTCTCTCTCTCTCTCTCCTATGACCTTTCTGACCTTAGAAGGGGAAGATGTTCACACTCCACTCCCCTGACCATAGCCAGGTCAGTTCTCCTTGCTTATTAAGGAGCCATGCCCCATCCAAACTCATATCAGGATACAGAGGCTATCAGTGACATTGTAGACAATGAGTGTGAGGCTGCTATAGTGAATGGTGATTCTCAAATTGGAGCTCAAGATAAATCTAAGCGGCTGTATCATGTATCTGACTCAGGGTGGTGACCAATTTGTACAAAGAAAAGCAAAAACAGTGAAAGTGTTCCAAAAAGTGCCAATGCCCAAGAATTAACAAAAAGGGACAGCCAAAACAGCAATGCAACACAAACACACTGCCTCAGTTTCCACAAAATTCGCTCACCACTCGACAGGATAATGTGGCTGGCAGACGTAACGAGCAAACACCACAACCTCTCCACACATCCCAGACCGACATCCGAGTCAATCATGGTAATGGCAAAAGACTACGATACCATTCAGTTTCTGACAGAGATTGATCATCCTTATAATGGCAACTATAATACTCATGAAAATCACGCAAGAAAACAAACTGACAAAAGTGTTTATCAAAAATTACCTTACGTGTCTGGACATAAGCTACATCTAAGACCATCTGTCAGTAATATGGGCAGAGAGAAACCTTCAATGTGACTCAAAGGAACTAAGGAAGCAAGTCATTACCATGTGGGAGGAAACCAGCCTTCCGCAGGAATTGTCAGAATTGGGGACATTGAGTGTGGGAATGCAATGGCGTAAAGATGTGCAGATTCTGCTCTCAACACCATGACACAAGTGTGTGCAAGGAGAAAATACAAACTGGGCTGCAGATAATGCACAAATGCCTGAACTGGCCAGAGCTTAAAATGTCCCATGAGACCCAGAACCTCCCTGCACCCAAGAGAAGAGATTATTACCCAGCCACCAACCACAGCTGCATCCCCATCTCACCTACTCAATCCTCCTCCTCCCAGATGGGCCCCAACTATGCCATCAGCTACAGCAGCCCTTTCACCCCTCAGCGACTACCCTCCCCTGCCCAGCAGACTACTTCTACCACCATGACCTCACCACACCTTAGGTCATGACAATCCACCAACAGCATACCTCCCTGTGGTGACCCAAATAACATCCCACCCATCACCTCAACATGTACAAGTCGCTCAAGCATCCAGCCATACAACACCTCACTCACCACCCCAGGAGACAAGCACCACCCACCATCACCCAACCTCAACATACACCATCGGGGAGACAAACGAGCCTGTGCAACATCCATCACCGATCCAAGATCCAATGACTATCAACACAACAGCTATAAACACCCAAAACAGCCTGAAAGAGGAAGTCAGGACACAACAATGACAAGAAGTGAAAACACTGAAATTGAACCAGGAAATATTACAAGAGGCAAATCAAGGTCTGTGAACATTGGTTGCATCCTTTCATGTAACATTAAAAGATGAGATGAGCAATATGAAAGCACTTCTTACAGAATTAACCAGCCAAACCAAAATACCATCTTAGACCATGGCAGCTCTCTCCACACACATGAATGGTGACACTACTCCAGAACAGACCCCAACTCCAACACATCATTATCCAAACAAACAAACTCCACAAGGAGGAGTGAGGAACACGACAGATCACACCACGCTCAGGAAGGATAATACCAATGACCTGACTGTCCACCTCGTCAACAAGATACACCTGCCACCTCTGACACCCAGCCAGCCACACCTGTCAACTGACCCACCACATCAGCCATCACTGTCAACCAACCCAATGCAGACACATTCTGTCAGTGAACCCAATGCAGCCACCACCCCCATCCACTCAGTGGCCACAGTACAACACACAGGGATTGACATTCTCACCTACACCAACAGACAGAAACAAGATGATAAGCATCTTGCAATGGAACATCCAACAAAGCAGAAAATCTGCAGTATATACACACTCATAATACAGCAATTACTGTTCTACAAGAGACATTATCAAGTGATGCTTCCAATATGAGATTCGGAAAATATCAGCTTTTTCAACAACCTTTTCAACAAGGAGGATTGTAAGATCTCATCACACTTGTTAGGAAAGATATACCAGCCATCCCAGTGGAAAACCCCCCTTATCTCAGCAATCAGGTGGAATCACTCACTGTCATGATACACCTCAATAACAACGCCAAATTTGATGTAAATAACGTGTATTGCAGGCAAAAGTCACACATCAACCTGATCCCCCTGCTTCAAAGCAATCATGGACAACTAACACTGTTTGCTGGAGACTTAAACACCCATCACCCTGTTCTCAATGGTGGTATCAGCAATCACAGAGGTCAGCACATCTCAATCAGAGGTCAGCATCATCCAATATGCTAATGACATCATTCTGTAGACAAACAGGAAAACTTAGCCAATCAAGATGCAAGAGGTGCTGAATGTGCTGACATCCAAATGTGAAGAAATTGGCTTCACAATCTCGCAAACTAATACAAAAGCCATGGCCAAGACATGCAGCAACCCTCCTAACAAGCTACAGATACAGGATCACAACATTGAATGGGTTGTCACCTATAAATACCTTGGTGTTATTGCTGCAAGAAACAAAACATGGCAGGCTGAAGTGCAACATCTAAAGACCAAATGTACTATGAGAAAGTGTCATCAAAGCACATCTTGTAAAGGAACTGGAGCTACAAGCAATGTGATCCTCAACAGTTACAAAGCTTTGGTGCACTCACTAGTGGATTAATCAACATCACCACCAGTAAACCCAGTGTTGGAAACTACACAGAGCAACATGCTAAGGGCTGTATGTGGGGGCACCAAAATGGACCAAGACGGAAAATCTTCAAGCTGAAGTTCAAGTATGAACACTTGCGAACAGAACAGAACATAACACCAAACTTCCTTATAAGAACTTGGTGCTCGAGATGACCATCATGACCATATCCACTGAGCTCTGCAATGCCATCACAAGGGGCAGCAGCCATACTGAATGGCTTCGGGGTCACTTGAGATAATGTAAGAGTTGCCATACTCCCACAGGAACTTCAGGCATGTATCCTGTGGCAACAAACACCAATTAAGGCAACTATTTCACCACTGCACCAGAAGAAACAGGAGTGTATCACAGCAGAAATGTGGCAACAGGGACTTAAGAGTACACATGAAGCAGCAAATGACAGTACAGTGAGATATTACACCAATGGGTCTGTTGCGCAAGATGGAAGGTCAGGAGCGGCGTTCATGTATTCAGTGAGGGACACAGATGATAGCAACAATCCCACCACCACCACTACCTTCACTGCATGGGTGACAGACCGCTCCTTCTCCACCCAGGCCAAGTTAATGGCCATCAAAATTGATGTTGAACATGCATGTAACTCTTACATACTCATATCCTCATAAATACTGACTCCAGGACAGCCATTACTATATTGTGGAAACAAAACAATGAAAATCAACACCTGACGCAAGCCATTACTACCACAGCCAAAGGCATCCAAGCAGAAGGAAGAGTGATCAACATCAACTGGATTCATTTTCACGTTGGAATCTCTGGTAATGAAAAATCTTATCTGGTTGCCAAGCAAGCAGCTTAACTTCCATCTGTGAGCCTTATCATCCCTAGAACCCAGCAACAACTTTAACAGAAAACAGAACATGCAGAGAGGAGGCATCAGCAGGAAAGGGAGACACAGCAAGGAATACATGAACATTCATGTATGCATAAGATTTTATGTAGTAGATTTTAATCCTCTCAAAAGTGGATAATATAGCAATTCACACCAAAATAAAAATAAATGCATATATGTAAATATTCATTTAGAATACATAGATATTAATAATAATATTTTTAAAATGTATTGATGATAAATGTAATGTTAAAAATACTGGCCTGGTGCAACAAAGTCTCTTTCACATTTCACATATATTGTATATTACATCTTGTAAATAAAAATTAAGAATAGGAATTTCTCTCTCTCTCTCTCACAGCACAGCTCACAGACCCACAGTATGTTTACAAACCATAGTTGCTAACCACAGCCCCTTTAACAATCCATCATTTAATTAAATTATCATGGTCACTACTGTATCCCAGATCATGCAACACCTCCACACTTCTTAATTCCTTTACCCACAGTCACTGCATGACAACACTGTAATCATATGCAGTTATGCAAAACCATTGTACAAAGAGCATTAAAAAACACATGCTGTTGATATCAAGTACATGGTTTTTAAGTCTGTGTATCATTAGATAAACAATGGCAATTAGATAAATAAAAGTTCCAGAAGCTGCAGTCTTGTTACAACAATTCCTTACAAATTTGATGTACAAATTAGAAAAATATATACTTATAAATATGGCAAGTTACAAAGCTTTTATAAGAATCTTGTCATGAGAATAATACACTGAATGATGATAGGCAGGGGCATTTAAAAAAAACAATTCACTGATGATATATTTAGTTTCATTAAAAACTAAATTATTTCAAATAAAACAAGTGGTATAGAAAACTACTTAAGAGAAGCATACTTTGGTAACTACTACTGAGGAATATACTATTTTTATATTCAATGCTATAAAGAGGAAGATGTATTACAGTAGGCAGTGCCCTGCATGGCTACAATTAGCACCCTACTTCAGTGTGGAAGGATGCACAAGAGTGTACAGTGATGAAAAAATAAACAACGGGAAAAATGTTTTTGGTTTGCAAACATTTCGGTTCACAAACTGAGTCATGGAACATTTAACTTTGTGAAGCAAGGTTTCACTGTGTGTGTGTGTGTGTGTGTGTGTGTGTGTGTGTGTGTGACACACACATACACATCATATATATATATATATATATATATATATATATATATATATATATATATATATATATATATATATATATATATATATATATATCCTTCCCCCTCCCTTCTGGTCTCAAACCTCCTCCCTATAACCTCCCTTCCACCTTATCTCTCAGGGATACGGGACAAAGGAGTGACACCTCTCTCTCTCTCCCCCTCATTCATTCTGTCATTTTTGCTTCATCCTTTCTCACTGGTATAATTCCATTTTCATTCTCTATCACTCATTTTATTTAGTAATTCTCATGACTGTTCTTACTTACACACACACACACACACACACACACACACAGAGAGAGAGAGAGAGAGAGAGAGAGAGAGAGAGAGAGAGAGAGAGAGAGAGAGAGAGAGAGAGAGAGAGAGAGAGAGAGAGAGAGAGAGAGAGAGAGAGAGAGAGAGAAATTTGTGCAAAAGAAAAACTGTGTACGCTATAACAACTGTTTCCAAGACTGAAGATGCCAGGTACTTTCAATGATGCATCATTTTGAGGTTGGTGTTTATTTATAATGGTATTTTGTGTAAAAATTTAAGGTCATTGTTTTTCTATCTGAGGCATTGGACAACCCACTTTATCTTTTTTTTTTTTTTTTTTTTTTTTTTTTTTTTTTTTTTGTATGATTCAAATGCCATCTTATATGTTGAAATATACGCTACTTCATGTTTTCTTTTTACTGCATTTTTTTCTGTATATAATTTAGGTTATTTGCATTCATTATAGAAATTAATGTAAATAACCTAAATTATATATAGAACAAAATACAACAATAGGACACAACATAAATTCATGAAAATAAAAAAAAGTAGGATTTTGGGACCTGGAATGGATTAATTCTTTTTACATTAATATGAATGGAATAAAATGTTTCCCCAATTCAAACAGCCCAAAAGAACCAATTAAGTTCAAATCAATATATATATATATATATATATATATATATATATATATATATATATATATATATATATATATATATATATGGCAAGTAATAAAATATGCTAAGATACTTTAACAAAATCTAAGATGAGAAAACATAAAACATTACATTTACATTAAGATACTTTCACATTATACAGTAAAATATATTGTAATACTGATACAAATCTTATCCAAACACAGCATACAAAGCAAGAACAAGACCATGCCTGATAAACATTCCAAAATCACAAGTACATTAAAATAAACTGTCTTTGAGAATGGCAAGAATAATTAATTGAATTTACATAAGAAAATTTTAAACATCATAAGGACAGACCAATCTTTAATTTCATAATTCCTTAAAAATTGCATTTTCAAATCCCTACAGACCGTATACAAAGTTATTAAAGCACAATATTGTTACGAGGTTTGACCTTAAGCCCAGTAATTCGGGCAAAATTTCTGATCCACGAATTACTAGGCACAGCTGAAAGGTTGTCATTGGTCATGTTCTCCACAATGGTGCACAACACAGGCCTCATCTCCTCTACATCCACTTCATTCAAAAGGAGTTCATACACCAGCTCCTTCATACTTTCTGAGACATCCTCCCCGAGGTCAACAACTTTTAGTACAGAGGGGGAGAGCCTGGGCACTTTGTTGGTCTCCTTGGCAGCTGTGTATTCTGCCTCCTTCAACATTTCAAACTTGGTGGTTCTCTTGGCCAGCAGGCGGTACAGAGTCTCAGTGGTCTTGCCTAAGTCTTGTGGAAGGTCCTCATACTCTGAGCTGTTCAACTTGGAGAGGAGTTGGAACTTTTTCTTTTCAGTATCCTTGGTAACTTTTTGAATTAACTGAATTTCCTTCTTATATGCATCTACTTTGTCTTTCAAAGCCTGAACACATTTCCTGAACCACTCCTCTTCCCTAGGATGAGAAGAGCGGAGTGCAGCTTCTTCAGCCTCCAGGCACTGCTTCAGCAATGCTTGCACATCATTTTCTGTCACATTCATGTTATGTTTCGATGAAATGTTTCCTGAATTGTCCTTAGAATTATCCTCCTTGCTATACAACAATTTCTTCTGCAGCTTGGTCTTGGAGCCAATAAATGGTTGATTCAGGAAGATTTCAGCCAAGCTTGGATTTTTTTCTTCATACAGGAAAGTGCAATACCTTGAGTAAAGTTTTACACATATTCCTATTTTGTCCACATCCCATAATACCAGATTCCTACACAGCTCCTCTAATGCTATGGGAAGGGAGATGGGGACACGCTTCTCCAAGTTCTTCCATAAGCAGAATATGGACAGCACAGTTCGGACAGTAGGTACCTTTGGAGGTTTCTTCTCTGCAAGCCAGAAATCCTCAGTTGTGTAGATTTTGCATGGATCCCAGTCTTGAGCTAAATATTCACTGTGGTTTCCTTTTCTCTTTGCACGGTTGAACTCCCTGCGGACCTTCTCTGCCACCACCAGGAGAGCAAGGCTATTGGGTACCAGTAACACTTGCCTGCGAGCCAGCAGCACCTGAATCAGGATCTGATAGAACATGTCCACATCAGGAGCTTCAGGATTGAGGACACAAATGTTTTGCAACACAAGAAGTTCCTGGTTTGTGAGATAACGTTCTTTGTTATTCGCAGGACCTATTATATTGTGATGTTCATATGGAAGCAAGTCAAAGGCTTCTTTTGCAACTCCATCCAAGTTTGAACGTTCCCTTAACATGGCTTCCAAAGCTTTACTGAGTCTGCCTCTTTGTCGAGGAATATTTGCCATGTCTCTGTTGGTGGGCATCTTACTATCCGTAGTATTGCAGTACAAATCAATGGCACTGATATTTAGCCCTAACTTTTGGACCAATATATTCTCAGATTCCTCATTGCTTTTAGCAGATGCCACAGGTTGATAATCAATACAAGTTCTTGACTGAGGCACCGAATCATCTGTAGACATTGGCTGGTCATTGCTGTCAGATGATGTCTCACTGGAAGACACAAATTTCTTGGATACTGCTCTTTGTGACCTGGATCTCAAGACTCTTGGACTCTTCAAAATCTTTTCCTCTGTCTTTTCTTTAGATACAAGTCTTGGCTTGCTGGTATTTTCATCAGACTCATCAGAGGACTCACAGTTTGGAGACAGCTCACTTGAAGGAGAGTTTTCCATACCTTCAAATGAAGCTGGCATAGAACTTTCTGATTCTTTTGAATCAGTTGAGCACAAACGTTGAGTTTCAATCCTTGCCCTTGTCCTCCTCTGAAGCTCTGATGGCACTCCTTCCACAACTTCAGTGAGATTCTTGGTTTCTTGGGTTTGTGTGTCTCCTGGTGACTTTTCTCTTGCTTCATCTGATAACTTTTGCCTCTTTGAAGAATGGGTACTGGAGCCCTCAGCTGATCTTTTTACCTGATTTGTAAAGCCGTTTCCTGATAATATACCTGAGGAAATATCTTGTTTCTCTATGACAGTTTGTTCTTTTGCATCTTTCATGTTGGCATCCTCAGATTCTGTATTTCCACTCAAAAGTTCAATATTCTTTCTGTCATGCCTTTTGACCTTTTCACCAAGGTCTTCATGCTCGGCTGTATTTCCTACTGATTCAACAGTGGACACAACCTGTTCATCATCAATCATGTTAATCTCACCAATCTTCTTAGTTTTGTCATGTCTCTTAATATCTGTATCTTTCGTGATGAAATCCTCACTTCTCTCATGTCTTTCAATTTCTGCATCTTCCATATCTTCTTCATTTCTGTCATGTTTTTCATGTCCAGCTTTTGCATCTTGCATGTTTCTTTTCTCAGTTTCCTTATTTTTGTCATACTTTATAGTGTCTTCATCAGTGTTGACATCCCCAGTTTTCCCATTCTTCTCTTTCATGTTTTTTATCTCAGTTTCCTCATTTTTGTCAAGCTTTTTAGTTGTTTCATCAGTGTTGACATCCCCAGTTTTCTCATTCTTTTCTTTCATGTTTCTTTTCTCAGTTTCTTTATTTTTGTCATGCTTTTCAGTTTCTTCATCAGTGTTGACATCCCCACTTTTCTCATTCTTCTCACATCTTTCAGTTCCTGCATTTGTCTTGTTTGCTTCTTTATTTCTCTCCCATTTCTCATGTTTTCTAACTTCTGTATCATTTGTCATGGTTTTCTCTGCTTCCTCATTCCTGTTGATTCTTTGTAAGTCGTATTCTTCAGTATCTCTGCTATGATCTTGTGACTTGATAATGTTACTTACAGCATCATCTGGGGAGGCCTCTGATTTGTGTGCAAGTGTCTGATCTTCTGCATCTTTACTATTAGTTTTACCAATTTTCTCTTTCCTGTTGGAACACTTTATATCTTTGTTATTGTGTCTTGCAACTGCTTCACTTCTGTCATCTAGTTTAGTTTTGCCCTTCCTATTTCCTTCTGCTTTCATCTGGTCCTTTTCACCAATATCTTCCTTCACTTTTGCAGTACTTTGTTCTGATTCAGTCATGCTCTTCTTATCAGCCAAGTGATTTGATGATTTCATAGTGACAATGTCAGATGAGTGCTCTAGTGAGCTTTCCTCATTCTCTGATGCATCCAGGTTACTCTCACTCCATTCAGACATTGTGTTATTCTCATCAGAATCTTTAAAGGAGCCTTTGCTAGCATACTCTGAAGACAAGTCTGTAGTAGAATTTTCATTCAGAGGCAACTCAACAGCATCTTTAACACTTGACTCTGACGAACTGTTTGTATCAGTTGATTCTTCATGACTCAATGAACGTCTCAAACTTTTCCCTTTCTTCCTGGATTGCAACATTTTATCCTCTTCCTCTGTAAGGGGCCGTTTTGTAGCTGAAGATCTGTCAGATGAGCTGCTGACAGGAGAACATATTCTTTGTTGTGATGATATTGCCACAGGTTTTCCCAGGTAAACACTGCACTCCTTTATAACATGGTTTTTGTTCAAACTCTGTGAATCATCCATAGGGGAGGTAACAGATGTTTCACTAGGATGCATATCTTGCTTTTCCAAAGTGGTTGTAAGTTTCTTGGGCTGAGTACTTGAATTGCCCCTAACATTAGTGCCTTGAACTTTCTTGGCTTCACTTAGCTGAGATGGAGTAATTTTCTTGGCACTAGTGGTATTGGTGGATAGTGTGGTTATCCTTGAAGATGCTCCAGCTCTGTGTTTTTTTTTGGATGTGCAGCTACTCTGGCTTTTGGGAGTCTTTCCCTTAACCTTACTTGCACTTTGCTGCTTTGATTTCCAAGTTTCATTTTCCTTTTGACTTGCAGGCTCTGTACTTAGTAAGGCTGACAGCATCACATCAGCAGTTTTCGGGTTGTACACAGCATCAAAGACTGTACAACAAGTCACTGACCCAGTTCTCATCAAGTACCTCAGCCACTCAACAACTTCTTGTATCTTCATATTTCCGATGTTCTTCCCCAGGTCAGCTCGCTCTAGGACATTTCTCACTGCCTTTTCCTTGTTCTGTGGATAATGAACATCTGCATAACTACTGAAGCACATGATGGCCCCATAGGTAATTTTTGAGTTGACTGTCACACTCTTGTTGCCATCAAAGATTGCATTCAGTACCTCGTCATTCCACAGATAGTGACATGTATTGCATACCAGGGTTATTCCAGCAAACTTTATAGGGTTCACAGGTTTCTTAATAGTTTCTGAGAGTACCACAATATCCAAATCATCCGAGTCTTCTGCATTTTGCTCCTCTGACCATGTTTTCAGTGTGGATGGCTGCTGTCTGTAGACTGCAGCTCTTGGTGTCTTTTTACTAAAGGACTTTTTGGCTATGTTTTGCTGACCAGGTGACATCTTACCAGTAACTGTGTTTTCACTGCATGAGCTGCTTAGCTTCTTTTTGCATGCTGAAGCTGCAGTGACAGTGTCTTTATGCTTCACTGTTCTAGAATTATCACATTTACTGCTGGTCTCTCCTCCAGGGTGTTCTGATTCCTTACTAACTTGACTTGTAGATGTATTTTGACACACTACCATCACTTCATCCATTTTTTCTGTAGCTTGATTTGTAGTTCCACTTTGTTGCACCATCACCTTTTCACTTATGTTTTCTTCTTCCCTGCTTCTGCAACTGATTTCATTTTTCTTAATTTCTTGGGATTCTGATCCAATTTCCTCATTTGGATTCTGTGATATTTCCTCTTGAGTTGATTCTTGTGATGTATCTGCCTTCACACTCACATCCTTGCCAGCTATTCTGTGTTTGTCAACCTGATTTAGCATATCTTTCGTCACATTCACTCCCTCGTGCTGATCAGTATTTTTCCCAGTTATCTCCTCAGCACCAGCTTGATTCTGCACATCTTCAGATAGTGTCACTTCATGCATATCTGTATCTATTTTTTCTTGCTGTGGTTTTGATTTAGTCTCATTTGTTAGTTTTAGTGACTGTTCATTCATATTTAACTGATCTAAATGATGTGCATCTTTATCTGGCTCATCATGATCAACTGTGGTAATCCAGTCTTTGCCTCTGCCTATGTCACTTTCCTCTGTTGCTGCATCTCTTCTATTTGACTGTTCAAGTTCTTTGTCTACTGATTTCTGTGTTTTGTCATTCTCTTTATTTACATTAATTTCCTGCACATCTATATATCTTTCTTCCTTCTCTAATTGTTCTTTTTCACAAAATTTGTCATTTTCTGCATCTGTTGGAGTCTTATTTTCCTCATCCTTTCCCTGAATTGTAACTCCTTTACTTTCACCTTGTTCCTCACCCTCTACTCTATACCCTTCAGTTTCCATCCCTTCTTGTTCTGCTTCAGACTGCACCTCTTCCTCTTTTTCTTTTCTTCTTGATTCAATTGCCAGTTCTGTATCCTTTTCTTTTTCCTCTGTCATTATTCTCAAATCCTGCTCTTGTTGTTCACTTATTTCAGGATTCTGTACAGAATTATCTGATTCAGCTATTTTTTCTTCCTCTACTAAACTTCTTTTCATGGAGTGCTCTTGTGTGTCTTTCAGTCTTGATTCCTTAGCCCCAAGGCAGCCCTGTGTTTCTTTGGCAAAGTCTTCAAGTTGCTCTTGGATAACATAGCTGTTAGCATTATTTTTTGTCTCTATATCACTCTCCTCTTCTGTATTCCCTTCCTTGTTACTTTCTTGAGTGTCCTCCTCATTCAGCACACTATTATCTTTTTCTCCATCAGGGAAAGTCATATTATGTTTAATTTCTGAACTATTTTCATTCACTACTTCCATCCTGTTACCTTCTTCCATTCTAATCAGAGTATTCACATTTCCACTGCCCTCCATGACAGAACCAGTTACCACTTGGCAGTTCTCATTTTCATTGCTTTCCATGCCAGAATTACACATCACTTGACTGTTTTCTTCATTTTCTTCACTTTCCAAGCCAGAACTAGACATTGATTGATTGTTCTCTCTATTTTCATTGTCTTGTAAGTCAGATTTAATTGTACTTTGGCTAACATCTTCATTTTCAATGTCATCCAAACTAGAACTATTAATTGCTTGGCTGGCCTCTTCATTTTCACCACCTTCAATGACAGAATTATTCACTGTTTGTCTGGTTTCTTCATTTTTGCTGACTTCCATTTCAGGAGAACTGCTTAAATATAAACTAATATCATTATCACCGACACTTGAGTCAAAACTATTCATATTTTGGGTATCCTCTCTATTATCATCACCTTCTGAACCAGAGATGTTCATACTTTTACTATCCTCTTCATTCTCATCACTTTCCAAGATGAAACTACTCATATTCTGGTTGTTTTCTTCATTCTCAAAACCTCCTGAGTCAGAGTTCATGTTACTTTCATCGCCAACATGAAATGTATTCTCAGCAGCTTTTTCTTCATTGTTCTCATCTACATCACTTTCACCCTCATGTGTTGCAGAGTGGCTTCCTATAACCTCTCTCACCCCTTCAAAAATATCCCAATTTTCATTTGAATCATCATTTTCTTTGGCAACATCCAATGTCTCGGAAGAAGTTTCAGGCTCATCTACTTCGTTATCTTCACCATCTGCTTCACTTTGGATATTTTCACCATCATGAATACTTTCAATACCCTTCCCTTTCTCTCTGTTCTCATTAGCACACTCACTCATCATGCCTCCCTCACTAGAACAGTCACCTCCACTCCCTCCGTCACTCAGCTTAGTACCAGAGTTATCCTGAATGCATTCTGGCACTATCTCACTCTCATTCTGTAAAACATTTTGGTCTGCCTCACTCTTGTCACCTTGCTTCTCCATTTTCTTAAGGTCACAATGGCTGGCTGTGCCTTCATCCTCAAACAAGAGAGATGATTTTACAGAATTACTTTGAGACTCTCCTTCCTCCAATGAATCTTCCATATTACTGAAGCTAGAGACACAAACTGTTCTAATGGCTCCTTATAATCTGGACTGCTATTGATTGTGTAGAGCCCATCTAGTATATAACTCACTTGGATTTAGATTTCTGAAAGTAAGTCTGAATACACTTACACAACTGGAGATGGAGGCTAAGTTCTCTTCTTGCACAAACATATGTTATCTGCACCACCAATGTCCTTTCCACAGCTGAGTGGAATTTAGGTCAGGCATTCTTGATTGGTCACAATCTTGTATCAACCTGCAAAGTAACAAATGTCATTACATCACAATATCCACTAAAAGAAACTAATAATCTTTAGCTCAGACTTTACATATTTTGATCCTAAACACAATTCATTTCTACATCTGACAAAGAAAGGAACACAGCATGAAGGAAAAATGAGTAAGGATTATTATCAGGAATTAAATGCACAGGAAAGGAAGAATAACCTCACCCAACCTCTCTCTCTCTCTCTCTCTCATTACAGTAAACCCTGCCAAAGTCAGATTAATTGGGGAGAACGCCAATTCAAGGTATCAGAAAATATGAGTTATCAGGGGGAAGTCTAATGTATCATTCTGTCACCTTTCAGACAAAATCACTAAACATGGCATTGTAAAACTTTTATTCCACACAAAATTACAAAAAAATTGCATTGTACACTGGACAATGAAATCACTTCACAATCTCTAGGCTAGTAAATACTGTAAAGAAAAATTATAAAAAATAATGTTTAATCACTCTGAATGGCACTTACACTCACTGTACAGTTGTAATATTTTCTGTGCTTGCTGAAGAGGTGGAAACAAATGAAGAACTTCCTGTGGAGGCAACTGTAACAACAAAGGAGGAGGTGGTTGAATTTGCCAATTCCTCAGACAGGGTCTGCATTCTTTAGCTAACTGGCTAGAAAAATTAGGATATTTTTGGCTGGACCATCTTTTCTTCCTGCAGGTGAGGAAGCTGCATCCTCACAATGCTCAGCACTTCATAGTGGTTAACCAGAAGCCTACCACATTGTCAATAATTCTGAGGAGTCAGTTAAAAAATAGCTAACTTGCTGTTTCTTCACTTCTTCCACAGGAGTCTCAGGATGCATCATTTTCCCTGCTATCTCTTCCTCTGTGTCATGGTGGTACCCAGACACTTCAAAATCTTCCAGCTGTTCCTGGACTTCCTCCTAATGCAACCCACCCTGGCTAATCTGTGTCAACATGCCAATGTCATATCAAGGTCTCAAAGCCCTGAAATAGATCATGACCAAGAGCAGGAATCTTTATCGTTTCTAGCAGTCTGCACCAGGCTTTCTTAAGAGTTATCAGGGGCAATTGCTTCCATGCCTCAGAACAGCTGAAAATTACATCTTTCAGAATGTAATTTAAAAAATTTTACATTGTCTTCTGGCATCTTGTGTTCAAATAGTCAGAGTCATCCATTCCATCCTTAGTCACCACCAGGTAATGGCTTAAGAACAGATTTCTGTAGTGCCTCTTGGCACTTTCAATAACACCTTAATCCACTGGCTGGATCAAGGTGGCAGTGCTGAGAGGCAGGAAGATGTCTTAATCCTGCCATCCTTGCTGGAAAACTTTGCAGCAGAAGAATGAGCTGGAGCATTATTCAAGAGAAGCAGTGCCTTCACATCCTCTGTAGCAATTCCACAGCAGCAGGTCTGGTACTGTCTAACTGCTGGATCGAACACAGTGTGAAACCACTCCTGAGTGATGTTGTGCAGGGTCAACCACTTGGCATCATACCTGATAAATTTATACAATTTGCAATTTTTTTTTTTTTTTTTTTTTTTTTTTTTGTGTTGCAATTACAGAGATCATTGGTTTTGACAAAGGTCTGTAAAGACTTCAAAAACAGGCAAAAAACTCTGAAACATTAAAATCATCACTACTGGAGCTAACATGGTGCTATACCATGCCTGCTCCAGTAAGCTTTGCCATTTTTTTGGAGAATACTGAGGTGAATAAACTAATTACCAAGGGTAAAAAATATTCCTTTCTGTTAAAGAAAATGAAGCTTACATGTACCTGAACAGTTAAGCAACCCTAAGCATTAAAAATTGTCACTGTTTACCTTATTAATTAAAAACAGGTCATTCCCTTCTTATGATCAATAAAAAACATCTAAGCAAGGGACAGTGACTTCAGCTTCCTAGGAGCAGCAGCAGATGTGTGTGAACTAGATGTAGCCTTAGAAACCATCATGAAGAACAGTAAACACAGCAGAGGTTGTACTTATAAAAAGTCATAAGGCTATGAATCTCATAAGCCTTTAAAATGGTGGGTATTTTTCATAAATATTTCATAAAGCACTATGAAATTTTCCTAAGTTCGCTGCACCACTATGACTAGGTCAGAGGCATCATAAGGCTTAAGAATTACCCATAAGCCAACATGGCTGAGCAACAAGTCAGTGTGCGGCAAGAGAATTTCATGAAAGGAGAGACATTCTCATTGAGCTTAGTGATGCTGAACTCACTAAAAGATACAGATTAGGCCATATTGGTATTGTTCTTGTCACAGACTTGGTGTGGCCAGTGGTTCTGAGACCAACAAAACACTTTCTCCAGAGATGTTCTTTACAAAGCCTTAATAAGCAGCAAGATTCACCTAGAGACCAATTAGGTTTTCTTGTCCTCTTAGGGTGAATGCAGCAGGACCAGCTGTGTCCATGTTGCTGATGTTGTTTTGTGCTGATACAAATGTCACACGTGGAGCTCAAGTGGTGATTGCTTGATACTGTTTACATTTGAGGCTGCCCTCTGGCAGCAGGTCTTGTTTTATGCACTAATTTTCTATATTTAAAAGAAATGCACCATAATTACTACATTAAAAAGCTAAGTAATATACATCTTCACCTTTCTAATCCCTTTCTCTATTAATTTATGTATATTTCATGTATATGTCTGCTATTTCTAGCAGCTAGCGAATAACAAATTCACTCATAGCTTTGAAAGAGGTTATTAAACACCCAGTCTCCTTATGACAAAGTTATGAATTTTTCATAGCTATGAGCAGAATTAAGGGTACTTATGACTTTTTATAAGTACCACCCCCAGAGTCAGACAGGACTGTGCTTGGCACAGCAGAAAAAAGCTGTACAGAGAAAAGGAAATGTTTCCAGTGTGCATATGATTGTAAATGCCAGCTGGCTATATATTATGCACTGTATAGGGAAAAAATAAATATTTGATATTTAAATTATGTATTTAATATTCAATCCTTAACGTTTTAACATCTTTTCTGGTGCACATCTTGAAAAATCTTTGCTTAAGCACTGGTAGCACTGACCACATCACTGCGTCCCCCACTCACCTCACCTTGTAATTGTATTAAAAGCAAAGATCATTTCAGCTAGTGGTTATTTTCTCCTATTTCTTTATTTGGATAACTAAGAAGGATAACACAAGATGTAATGCTCTACAGTATAATAGTACATTAGACATATATCAATGTCTATTCAAATATCCAACTTCCCCCCAAGTATCTAGAACAATTTGAGATATCATGTGTCTAACTGTGAGCACAAGTTTCCAACTTCTTGTATATCCTGGCTGACAATCCAAGATATCTGACACTTATCCAAGGGCACAAAAGTGTCCGACCTATCCAATATCCAAGGTATTTGGCTCCAACTTAGGTGGGGTTTACCATAATTACAAAAAAAAAAATCCTCGATGTGCTAATTCCATAAAAAGACAAAAAAAGAAATGACTAGGTAATGGATATATACTGTTGCTTTAAACTTACCATTTCCTTGAAAGATCACATGGTAGAAGGACAGATTATGTTGTCAAGGCCACTTCTTGGTCAGCAAGCTTAACAAGCTGCAACAATACCATCAATCAGGTTAAGGAAAAATAATGGTCATATAATGGTTCATATATAAATCAACAGCAGGCTAATATTAAAAACTAACCACTTGATGATGCATTTGCCCAGCCTATATAATATAATATGCATGTTATTAACACTGGTTTTCTCAATAGCTTATCTCCACTCACTATAAAGTTAAAATATTTAGTTTGATTTCGTTTTGAGTTCTTCACTGTCAAATGTCCAAGACTGAAGTGCAGGAGTTAATTCAACTTGCATGATAGCATGACTTTGGGAATAGAGACTCTGCAAACTGTAACCAAGTCTAATCTTCACCGGGGAAGATCAGTTACTGCCTATCCATCACACGTCTGAGCGTTGTCATGGGGGATGAGCGAGCTTACTTCACCATAAAACAAATAAATCTTTAAAATCACTGCCAGCATTACAAATGCTGGGTATATATATATATATATATATATATATATATATATATATATATATATATATATATATATATATATATATATATATATATATGGGGTTCAAATTACTCTGAATAAGAAGCTCAGATGACGAGAAGGGTAAGAAGCCATTTTGAGACTGGTGTAAGGCTGAAATGATACCCACAACTGCACTTGAAATGTCAACTCCCACGAACCTAATAAGTGGCGATCACAACCCAACATGACACAACCTTGCGGCAGCCAAGCACAAACACCTTTGCTCGGCAACACCACTTACAGCAAGAGAACAAAAGGAACCCTACCGTAATAATTAAACATTTATACACTCTATTATCCCAGTACACAACCATACGATGATCCACAAAGCAGGAGAAACTAAAAAGGGCGACAAACACTACCAAAACACAAGGGAAAATGAAAAAAAACAAAAGTATTACCCCGCCACAGGTGTCGCCGAGCGTGACTGGGTTGGTGATGGTGGTGGATGTAAACAAACCAGGGCGGTAATACTTCAAATCTACTTACAACTGGACACTGCTGCTGCATTTACTGGGGACGCTGTGAAGAAGTATTCAGCAGTAACTAATTTTCCTTCTGATATAACACAGACACATCAACACCGGTGGGTAACGGAGAATATTATTTTTCTCTCGGGTTTCCAGTTACTTACACACAGATGGCGGAGTGCCCACTGTTCTCCTAAGTCTCCTTCATCTTCCGTCTTCCCGCCCCCTTCATTTGTTTCTGTTTGTTTATTAACCCAGTTTCTTTCCTAAACTGTTTCCCAAAGAACAGAATAATACTCTTTTTGTTAACATGAATATAGACAATAACTAAAATCATTTACAGAAAATAAAAATGTTGGTATTTTGACGGAGTTAGTCACTTGTACTCCTCCCCCTAGATCATTCCCTAGATCACTGGAATATGCCATTTCTTGACCAGATCTCAAGATAACTAGGGTGATGAAAGTTGGTTATAAACCATATGGTTTGTAGGAGAATAAGAGAGAAAGACAGCTGATGTAGAACTGAAAGGATATATAAGAACTGTACAGAATATGGTCACTACACATGCCGATGGCGAGTTTCCCTTTGACAATTTGATCAATCATTGCATAATGATTGTGAAAATAATAGCAATTTTATTTCTGAAAATGTTTAATTTATTCTGAAGATGTCGGGAGACTCCGTCCTCCTCCATTGTTAAATTTTTATATGAAACAATCATGGAACTATAATATCCCATTATACCTCCATGGGAACAATAAATCTGTCAAATCAAATCAAGTATAATTTAATCTTGCCAGCCAAATACAGTTGTAGCCTTGATAATGACCACGTTTTCGTTTTCCACACTCCATCTTACGTACTAAGAGTGACATGATTCCCGATATCACGAACATTTAATTTGTTTCATCTAACTATCTGTCTATATATTTACATATTTACCTATCTACCTGACACTCTGAATCTGACACTCCCGAAACAGATTCTCAATTTATGCACCCTTTCCTATAAAGTAACTTCAGCTATTTACGATGATTTGCCGGACGCTACTTATGGACGAATTACATAAAAAGGCTAGATTTGACCCCTTATGACTTAATAAATACATAAAAAACACGTGCAAGGTGACGCAACAGCATAACAGACCGTCCTGGGCGCGATACAGTCCATGCAGAGCGGTACTAGCCCAGCCAGTCAGTCAGCTGGCGGCAGGCACAGCACACCTTGGAAGCCACGTGGAGGTGCCGCCCTCCCTTCCCACAACACGCTCGCACGAATCATGGAGGTGTCCGAGAAGCTGAGTCTGCTGGGCCTGTCTGAGCAGAAAGTGAAGGAGACGCTGAAGAACGAATCCCTGACCGCGGTGCTCGCCAATATTGCAGACCAGGTGAGAGTCGCCGCCTGTCACCTGCACTTCCTACAAGGTCGTGCATACCTGTACTCCAGCTCATGTTTATCCTTTTCCCTCAAATTTTGATGTTTAAGAGCCATTGGAAGCTCTTTTTTCTCCTGGGGGCGTTAAGAGCGGTGTTTCACGATATTTCAGTGATTTACATTCCAACAGGATTAACCTTATCTAACTTCCACAGCTCACCAGGGCTTGCATGTACCGTTATTCCGCTGACTTTTACTTATGGCATACTGAAAAATATTGGGTTAAGCCAGCAGATTTATGTCTAAGTAATTTATTATTAGTTATCAAATGGTGGAATGCTGTTGTCTGATTTATACTGTAAGGAATATACAGATGATAAAAAATTATAGATTTTGGTGAGTAATCACAGTTTCCTCTTCTTTTACTATGACCGATAAATATTAGGATCAAGTGAGGAGGAAGCTGTAAAATCAGGAAAACATATCAAAAATTGTTTTCCTGATATTTCTAATTGTGATGGGTAAAGTTTTTATAGAATTATTCTAGAAAGCGAGTTCTTAAATCTGCAATCTGCAAAATCGCAATAAAAATAAGAAATAGACCGAGTAATGTTATATGAAATTTTATAAGATGAATACTTGACACAGGCTGGAATTAGTGCACCTGTCAACAAGAGTGTGGGTAACCTGCTGTACCATCTGGCCACCAAACTGCCCAGGCAATTCCACTCCCACCTGCCACTCCTGGTGGAGTATGTGTCCGATGGCCGCCTTGACCAAGAGGCAAAGCTTACTGCTGCTATTAAGTTTGTGCAGGTGAGGTGCAGTAGTGATTGAAAGTTTATTATATCTTTGTTGGCTTATTTAGATCATTGTTATTACCATTCATATCACAATAGGCAAGGTTATTACATTCTTATCATCTTCATTATTATTATTATTAATACTGATATCACCATAATTATCTTCCATGTGAATCATTACTTGTTAAAAATTTATCTCACACTCATATCTCTTTCCATCCCACTTTTCCTACACAGCAATCCTCCAAAGGTTCTAACCAAACCTCACATAATTCCCTTAAAGATCCCCATAATAATGTCATTTATATACATGATAGTTATGCAGTAATTTTTGAGGAGTTGTCATGCCTTTTCACACACACACACACACACACACACACACACACATACATATATATACAGACGTACCTCGGTACTCGACCATAATCCGTTCTGAGGTGGTGGTCGAGCACCGATTTGTTCGAACACTGAAACCAATTTTCCCATAAGAAATAATGGAAAGTCTGGGGAAGAAATACTCGAACAAACTCCGTACGTCTTACTCCGCTGGCGTTCTGAGTCGAACTGACGCTTACCCGCTGGCCGAGAAGGGCCGAGAAGGGCCGAGGAGCGCGTTCGGGTCGACTCGGCTAGTCGAGTACCGAAAATCTGTTCGAGGTCCGATGCATTTTCTACTCGAATTTTTTGGTCGAGCACCGATTTGGTCGAGTATAGAGGCGGTCGAGTACCGAGGTACGACTGTATATATATATATATATATATATATATATATATATATATATATATATATATATATATATATATATATATATATATATATATATATATATATATATATATATATATATATATATATATATATATATATATATATATATATATATATATATATATATATATATATATATATATATATATATATATATATATATATATATATATATATATATATATATATATATATATATGTTGGATTTTTATTTCTCTCCTGTTTTGCTCTTCAAGGATCACAATAAAGAGATTAACCGAGCAGAGTTTGAGAAGAAGTGTGGTGTGGGCGTGGTGGTGACACAGGATGAGGTGGAGTCAGCAGTGGCACAGGTGATCAAGAAAAACAAGGATTCCATAGTGAAGCAGAGGTGAGCAGGACCAGTGAGGAATTAAAATGTATAGGTTAATGAATCCATGCTCTCTGGACTGTGTGAGTTTGTTATTTAAATGTCTTATCTTGTTATGCAAATATCTTATCATGTGTTTTGAAACAAATTTATTTGCACAGTCAAATGATGAAAAGCAATTAGCTAGGAACAACAGGACACTCACAAAGGAAGAACTTCACATTATTGTCTCCTTCAGGTACCAATTCAACACGGGGCCACTAATGGGTCAGGTGAGGGCATCTCTTCCTTGGGCAGAGAGTCGCAAGGTGAAGGAGGAGATTGACCTGCAGATACTGACGCTGCTGGGGCCAAAGAGAGAAGAGGACCTGGTCAAGCCACCCAAGAATAAGGGAGAGAAGAAGGAGAAGAAGGCTGATGCTGCCCCATCCAACACCCCAGCAGAACAGACAGGTTAGATGAGGGATGGGCTGATGAAGGGAGGTAGGACTAGGGGGAAATGAGACATGAAACAAAATAATGCCACAAATGAACTAAGATAAGGAGATAAGGCTAGAGAAATAGTGAGACATAGTCGGAAAAATAATCAATGAATAATTTCTGATGCTTTTGTTGTAAAATCTTGTCATAAATTACATTACAGAGAAGCGACCACTAACTATGGCAGAATTTCTTAAAACTGTCAACTTCCACGTCCCTGGGGAGAACTACAAAACAGATGGTTATGTCATCACAGACAAGACACATGACCTTCTCAAGGAACACCTCAAGACCACAGGAGGACAGGTGTGTTTGAGGACATAAAACCTGCTTTTTGATATGCTGTGTACTAATTTGCTAGGGAACAAATTTTTCCTAGAATAATCAGTAGAAAAGAGCCATGTATCCATCAGTCACTCATCTGAATTTTAAATATCTTATTGTATTCTTTAAGCCAGAACCTTTTGCCAGATTATGCTTGCATTTTAGAATCCAGGCTAAATATATTGCTGTGCTCTTGCTTAAGCAATAAAATTATAAATGCATATTTTCACGTATGTAAGGAAACTGAGCATACCATTATGTTCAGGCTAAGGTAATAAATTTGGTTCATAGTTTTATCTTATGTTGTTGCATTTTCCAGGTCAGAACACGATTTCCTCCAGAACCCAATGGAATCTTACACATTGGCCATGCCAAGGCTATCAACATCAACTTTGGGTATGCCGCAGCCAACAATGGTGTGTGCTTCCTGCGATACGATGACACCAATCCAGAGAAGGAGGAGGAGAAGTTCTTTGTAGGAATCAGGGACATGGTGGAGTGGTTGGGTAAGTGGCATTACTCTGTCATTAGGAATGTAGCAGTGTTTAGTTTTCCTGCAGGAATAGGGAAGTACTGATGCATTGTAGCAACAGGGTAATGGAACAATGAGCTAGAGTAAGGGAGCAGCAGAATGAGTGCCATTAACCTAACATAAGTCTCCATCAAACAGAATTAATGTCAATAACAAGTAGGGCATGGAAGTGATGTTTACAAGGAACAATCATGACGAAGTTGGATAGAAAAGTAAACATCAAGACTGAACAACACAGGGTCAGTGCAAATCCTATATACTATATCTGAGTAAGAACAGTGTCTCTCTTGCACAGGTTACAAGCCATACAAGATCACACATTCGTCAGACTACTTCTCACAGCTGTACGAGTGGGCAGTGTTATTAGTCAAGAAAGGCCTGGCATATGTGTGTCATCAGAAGCCTGAGGAGCTGCGTGGCCATGACCCTCCACCCTCACCCTGGAGGGACAGACCAATCCATGAGTCCCTGCAGCTGTTTGAGGTAAGATTTCCACCTTGACTTTCCTATTATGATTGGAATTGTAGGCTACTACCATGGAAAATCCTGTCTCAGTTACCTCAATAGGGTTAAATAGCATCTAGATACTAATTAATTTATGAGCATAGGTATATGTTTGAAAAGCCACTGTTTTATTTGTATATGTAATATAGTTATAACACAGCAAACTTGAACAGCAAACCCTCCACAGGACATGAAAAATGGTAAGTTTGATGAAGGTGAAGCAACGTTACGCCTTAAGACCATACTAGAGGAAGGCAAAGTTGATCCAGTTGCTTATCGCATCAAGTATGTGCCCCACCACTGCACAGGCGACCAGTGGTGCATCTACCCCACCTATGACTACACCCACTGCCTTTGTGATTCCTTGGAACATATCACACACTCCCTCTGCACCAAAGAGTTCCAAGCAAGGTGTGTTGACTGAAACTATGAAGCATGCAGTTGTGACAATTGCTGATAGCTAAACAAATGTGCATTTGTAATTAATTTAGCCTCTAACATCATTTGAGAGTCCAATACCTTTATCGTGAAAACTTGGAGAATCTTCCATCTCTGCCAGTATCAGGAAAAACTTGAGAGGTAAATGCATGCACATTTATCTAATTAGAATACATGACCCCTTACAGACGGTCTTCCTACTACTGGTTGTGTAATGCTGTTGAAACTTACTGCCCTGTCCAGTGGGAGTATGGCCGGCTCAACATGAACTACACAGTGGTGTCCAAGCGCAAGATTGGCAAACTTATCTCAGAGGGTTTTGTCAGAGGTGAGTTTGTCCAGTGCTGAGTCTGTTGGTAGGTCACTTATATCATTCTAGTTAATTTAATAATTTAATTTTGTAATTGTTTAGCTCAGTCACATAGGTATCAGGTGTATATAACACTCAGCACTTATCACACCTTTTTGGTGAGCTCATCCTGAAACTTCTTAATAACTGTTTTCTGTCAATTTCATAGTTATGAAATTGCATATAAATGCAATAACTCATAGACCAACTTTAGTGAATGAAGAGATTTAACAAATGTCAGCAAGAGCTCCATGTCCAGTTGAGGAACTCACACAGTTCTCTCCTTCCTATCCAGATTGGGATGACCCTCGACTCTTCACTCTATCTGCCTTGAGACGACGTGGCTTCCCACCAGAAGCTATCAACAACTTTTGTGCCACACTGGGCCTTACAGGAGCTCAAATCAGCATCCACCCCGATGCCCTGGAGGCTTGTGTTCGAGATATTCTCAATCTCACTGCTCCAAGGTACTGCAGTGAGTCTGCAATAGTCACCATATTTGTGTTTTTCTATCAATGTATTTTTTTAATTTTTCCTTTTTATTACAAGATTATAACACTTTTTCCCTTCAGAGCAATGGCTGTGTTAGAACCTCTTAGAGCAGTCATCACAAATTATCCTGGTGACAGTCCTACCCCAGTAACAGTTCCCAACATCCCTGGGAATGAGGAGAAAGGCACCCACACTGTTCCATTCTTCAAGGAAATTTGGATTGAACGTTCAGACTTTCGAGAGGTAAGATAACCAGCATATCTCGTCAGTTATCTTTCTGAATCGGAGGGTTGAGATAACCAGCATATCTCCTTAAATCCTCTTTGTTTTATTTCTAAATGGATATGTATTTAAAATCTCTTAGGTCATGCATTAATTTTTTTTTTTTTTTTACATACTACCTTATAAAAGATTTTATGAGGAACTTTATAATCCTTATGCACAGAAAGAAGAGAAGGGCTACAGGAGACTGATGCCACAGCAGAGTGTGGGACTGAGGCACTGTGGCCAAGTGATCAGTGTTGCTGAAGTGGTGAGAACCAGTTCAGGGGAAGTGGACTACCTCAAGGTCACATGTGAGCCTGCATCTGACGCCAACAAACCCAAGGCATTTATCCACTGGGTCGCTAAGCCTTTTAAGTGTGAAGTGCGGCTCTATGAAAAGCTGTGAGTTCCTCTAAAGCCTGTTGGACATATACACTTTTACCATCCTTTTCAATAATCTACAAGTACCAAAACAGATGTAATTTTGATCAGCATTAAAAGAGGTTCATGCCTAACCTAACTGGTAAATTAATTCAAAGTCAGTACAATGGAAAGTACAAGTTATTGGTTGAATGCCTAAAGTCTGCAGATTTAAAAGTTATGAGGATGTAAAATCTGAATGCCAAGTCTTACAATATGTACAGTTAGCATATTTAAATCCCATATTGTGTCACTCTTTTTCAGGTTTAGACATGAATGCCCTGAAGACCCATCAGTGGTTCCTGGTGGCTTCCTCACAGACATCAACTCAAACTCCTTGACAGTACTAGAGAGCCTTGTCGACTCCTCTGTCAGGGGCGCTAAAGCTTTTGACAAGTTCCAGTTTGAGCGGACCGGCTTTTTCTCTGTCGACCCAGACTCCACCCCAGACCACTTGGTGTTTAATCGCACTGTTGGACTCAAAGAGGACAAGGGAAAAAATTAAGGAAATTTCCACTAGGCTGTGCTTCATGGTTTTGGTACCGAGTTAGTGTAATAAACACCAACTCTCATAGTAACGATCTTGTTATTGATTCCTAGTAACTTTTACACTCATCCTTCTCCTACAGTGGTCTGAAGCAAAGATACCGTCCTCCTTACATGTTTCACTCACCTATGCAAGGAAGCTATCTATACACCTTATTGACATCACCCTTAATCTTAAAGGTGGATAGGCAAGACAACAAGAGAGGGCTGTTCACTTCCCTCACTCCTTTTAGTTGCCTTCTAAAAACAAGGAATGCAATGGCAGTATACTTTCCATAGAGTGGGCAGCCAGGCCATTTCTCCCATACCACAGCTACCAAACTCAAAAAAAAAATCTTAGTAAAGCTGAAGACATGTGAGAACAAACTTCATTACTGATCAATACAGCTGAAATCATACAGACCTCTTTAAATGGTCAATCACAAAGTCACCTATGCAGATAACGTAAAAGGAAAGAAACCTGAAAATCTGCTTGAAATTTGTTTATTTGTAGTATTCAGTTTGTAGTTTTTATTTTACCATTCATGATAAAAGTTAATTTATATATACATGAACCTTATAATTACTAAAATTTCATCAATATAAATATAAATTCAAATCTATCAATCTATTTACCAGTTTGACATCACCTGCAAAGGGCACACACACACACACACACACACAAAATATAAAGCTTCAATCTAGCCTCAAATTAATGTCACATCAAATGCTCAAAAAATAAAATAAAATAAAATAATCTGGTGTAGTTTTTCAAATGGAATGTTATGATCTGTTGGTTTTTAATGAAAATATCAATCTTAATTCGTTTGAAGCTGAAGAACTCTCAAAACCCATGATTTGTCTTTCATATCCAGCAACAGCAATTTATGGTAATATATATATATATATATATATATATATATATATATATATATATATATATATTTTTTTTTACTTATCAATTTATATTGTTACTTTTTTTCAAATTATTATGCAAATGCCTTTCAACAAAGATCAAGGAATGGGATTAAAAAATAAAGGCCCCCAAGTTTGTGCAATAGTACCTTCCCTTCCCTGACCTTCATGTAATCCTTACTCATTGAGCAGCGATGAGACCAGTGCAAGTCTTGGCTGTGAATTCTCTTCCTCTGCCTCTGTTAATGAATGTTCCTCTACCTGAAAGGACATTAATTGAAAATGAAACTTTACTAATTCAATACCATCACATAAATCAACTATGCCATTTCTTATTGTGCAAGGTACATGAGATTGTACAAGATACATGAGCAAAGTACATGAGATGAAATCAAGTTAAAACCTACATACAAGTGCTACAGAACTGGCCATCCTAGTGGTAACTCTTTTCTACTCAACCAGACCTTTTATTTCAAGTCTTTGTAGTGTTTTGTCATCTTTCCTCACAAAAATAAAGTAAATAAAAAGTATGTTATGCAGTGTTCTTTTTCTTAGGAGTTAAAGATGAGTATCTTCAAGAAAAGATTTTAAAAGCAACAATCTCAACAACATATGTTTTGTAGCCAGCCAGAGAAAATAACATTGTGTACTATCAGAGTGCAGTAAGGAGTGTCACAAAAATTAAAAGTAGCCAGTCACCTGCTGTGGGGGAAGCGTCCTGTCTGCAGTCTGTCCGCTGCTGGCTGGCCCCCGCAACACCACCATGTAGTCACCTGCATGCAACAAAATTTATCAACCGAGTGGATCCATACCTCAACATTATAACACAACCACCCTCTCATTATCATCACCATAGACCCTACCTACACTAAAGAGAACAGAGTTGAACTACATACACCACAGTGAACACACAAGGACTCACTCTCCAGCTGTAGGTGTATGGGAGGTAGCTGGGTGAGGGGAAGTGAGGTAATAGTGACATCCTCACTGATGGTAACAGTATGTTGATCCATATCTGATGTCACTACCTCATTCTCTCCGTTGCCTCCACCACCACTGCCATCACTATTGCCACCATCCTCTGCACCATCATCACTGTTTCTGTCATTGCTGCTGTTACTGTCCTGGCTCATGGCATCATCTTCAATAAGCCACTCTGCCATGGACAAACCTGCACACAATAAACTTTTCATAATATATAGCATTATCCTCCCAAGCAACTAATCAATGGCAGCACAAACAATGAAACCTCCACTAAGTGACATCAGTAGATGCTTCCACTTCTAACATTATCCAATCACATTCTTGAAGTAGCACTCTCCTGCTGTGCTTTACTTATAGCACAGAGCATGACCTACCTTGGTGATTCTCACAGTGTCGCAGGTGTCCCCTCACCACCTCCACTGAAGATATAAGGGTGCGACAGTCCTCGCATGAGACAGTTGTACAGTGTCTGGCATGGCTCCTCAGAACATCTACAGAAGACATGAGGGTGACACAGTCCTCACACGACAACTCAGTGGAGCTTGGGCCTTCATCTGCAATAGGACAAGACAACACCTTGAAGACATGCAATTCAAACATATTCTTCTCGAACAATAGTACTAAATCTGCCACAAGTTTCTGAATAATCAATTTAAAGCCTGTTACCTTGATCACATAATCTATTATCTGTAGTTTCACATCATTCATTTTCAAATATCTATAATACACTGTTGATCACTAATTCCTTTAAACCACATTTCATTATCCATTTCCTTATGAATCAAAACCAAGTTAAAGGTTTCACTATATCACAAATAGCCACTCATTACCAAATAAAAAATCAAAGTATGAACTCATCCATGCCTCCACCACACTCACTGTCACCAACAGTAGGCTCTGCAATGGTAATGAGCTGTGTTTCCTCTGGCTCTGTGGTGTGCATGACAAAGATGTGATGTTTCACTTCCTCCCCATCTTCCTCATCTACACCCTCCATCTCCTCCTCCTCCTCCTCTTCCTCTTCCTCCTCCTCATTTCCCACATCATCTTCCTGTGGAGTTGCAGGAGGGACATCTTCCTTTGTCACGGGATCAGTTACATCAAGATGAGTAATGAGAATATTTTGCTTCTCTTCCTCATCTGAAAAATACAAGGATATGAATTACACTGTTACCACTGTTAGTACTTTGTTCCATCATGTAGTTTCTAGATAAACAACAACCCAAAAAGCAAGGCACAGTGTTTAAATGAGGAAAGAAGGTAGGATGAACAAGGTCACTCAGGAATTCCTCAGTCTCAGAAGAACTTGACAAGCATCAAGATCAATACTACAACATTCTCTATAATATTTAAGCTTATTCACATGTACCTTGCTGGTGTTCAGGATTAGTCAAACGGAGAATGCTGGCAGAAGCTGGGGCGTTTCCCTTCTCCCTGGAGTGCAAACCTTTGATGTGGCGAGAGCAGGCAGCCATCTCATGAAACCCTTCAGTACATAACACCAAATGAGTGCATGTATAAATAACTTGAGCCTTTCATACAAAACCATATATCACTCAGTCATCATTAGATGTATCAAAAAAGCAAACAAATATTTAGATGTTTTGCTTCTGTTTCTTACTTTTGCCACAGATCTTGCACATGTAGGGCTTGAAGTTGTAGTGCCGGTTTTTGTGTTCCTGTAACGTCTGTGGCCGGGCAAATGAGGAGCCACACACGTCACAGCTGAATGGCCGCTCCCCTGTGTGTGTCCTCAGGTGCCTCTCCATGTCACCTGCATTGCATACACATACAAATTCGTCAGTGTACCTTAAAGGTAAAGTGTTAGACATTCATCCACACAATTTTTATGTTCAACATGGTTACAGATTTCTTCTCTTTCAAATATGCAGCCATCCTCCAAACGCATGGGATGACACACACAAAAAAAGATTGCTTGAATATTTGAATAGATATCTAACAAAATTCATTCTCCTAAGCAAGCAAGGCATCCAGTCTTGAGACAGTCACTTTGTTAACAAACTACCTCAGTCCTACCCTTGGTGGTGAAGCTTCGGTCACAATTGGGGCAGGAGAAGGGGCGCACTCCTTGGTGGCGCAGGTGGTGAGTTGCCAACTGAGAACGCTGGCGGAAGGAGCGCCCACATATGTCACACAAATGTGCAAACTGATCACTGTGGATGAGCATGTGTGCCTGGAGGACGCCAGACTGAGAGAACTTCTTGGGACAGACAGAGCACCTAGAGGGCAAACACTATTGTTAGTATTTTTGTAGGTGTTAGTGTGGACAATTAGTGCTGGCAAATCTCATTAGTGGAGTCTTCTTGCCAGTGATCAGATTTATAAAAGTATAACAGACAAATTACACACTATACTTTTCAGTGGACACAAGTAACTTTTTTCTCAAATAAAGGGATTATAAAAGCCTCCTATTTCCTATAAACCATAAGTAAAAAGAAGAAAAAAATTGGTCTCTCCAAACACACAGTATCTTCTACAATAAAAACTAAGAACAAAAGTACAGCACCAATTTTTATCCTCAAAGCTTTTTAAAAATTCTGATGTCAGCTATTGCTTTAATGGCACCAAAGAAATTGCTGTTCTGAGAATACTTTTAGTTTGCTTTGAATTAAACCAGTAATGCAGATAGTTTGAAAGCTGACACAATTAATGAATACCACTTTGTCTCAAATATGAAATACATTATGTTAATATGGATTTTACAATTAATATGGCACAGATACAAAACAGTAATAGTAGAGACTCACGCATAGGGCTTTTCACCAGTGTGTGATCGCATGTGCACCTTAAGAGACTTTTTCTCAGTGTACCGCTTGCCACACAAAGCACATTGCCACGGCTTCTTTCCCTCGTGGCTGGCTATGTGGCGAGCAAGGTTGCCTCGGGTAGTAAACCTTGAAGAACACTTGGTGCACTCAAATGGCCGCTCCCCAGTGTGGGTCCTCTTGTGTGCTGAGAGAGAAATGCAAAGCTGAATGACAGACTTACAATAAAACAGCATGTCCTGTAACACAATCTCAAGGAAGACAGAGTGCAAGTGTGCATTATGGAGGTGTTATGATGTCAAAGTTAAGATGGCTTCATCATCTGGTAAGAAGTATTAACCTACTGAAAGTGCCTGGAGAGCAACTGGTGAAGGAAGATCAAAAGAGGAGCATTGTATAATAAAAATGAGCCCCACTTCAGATCCAGACAGTAATTATTACAGAGTATCATTGGCAGATTAGTAATTGGATTACTAATTTACACCAAGAAATTATTATCACCAATGTGCACCAACTGGGAAAAGCGGAAAGGAGAATAACTATCAAATATGTATGAAGATTCAATGACTTTTACTAAATTACCTTGGCTCACCTACCATTTAGAGCATGTCTGTTGCATAGTCTCTGGTGGCAGATAGGACACTCCAAACTCTTACTGTGAGAAGACCAGTGTTCTGTGAAAAAATAATTGGGACAATATTCACTTTAGTTCATTATTCATATCAAGTTTTAACTTTTTCACTTTTAAAATACTTATGATTTGCAGGATTACCAAACAATGCCCAAGTAAGATATTTTTGTTTATCACACTAGGTCAGTCACTTGTTAAGTAAAGGAACTCAAGTAAAAAGATAGGCATAGATAAATTAACAGATAGATACAGATAGAGGAGAAGCTGATCAGAAATGGACATAGGTTTTAGGTTTCTTAGAAAGTACATGGAAATTGCATGATTGCTTTGCTGATGAAATGACTGCTTTGGTATGATAGACATTTCACCTGGGCAACACTTGATAATTCTGCTAGTGTGATACAAAACAGATCTCAGCACTTACTGTATAAAGCAATGGCAGTACGGCACTGCTTAGGACACTTTTCACACTGGTAAGTAGTCTCCATTTTGCCTGTGCTCTCATTCTTGAACACCTTTTTGAACCTGTTCATGCTTGGCACCAGGACTGGGTCAGCTGAGATCATGAGGTGGACTGACTGAACCTGAAAACATTAACAAAAGAAAATTGTTCAGGCTGCTAACTCAAGCAAAAAAAAGTATAAATAAATGGATGATTAAGTCAGAGTGTTTATGTTACAATCAAACTGAACAGGAATGACAGAAGACAGTTTAGATGAGACTGACTAAAACAGATATATGAATAAGTGCAAGATTATCTGGCTATGATGCATTCACATGTTTTATAAAGAAACTAGGAAATTCAGTCTATATTCCTGCATCCCATCACACCTCAACAAACCTTGCCAGCATCCTGAGCCTTGTCTTGTGACTCACTCTCCTGCTTAACTTGTGCTTCCTGTTTCACTGATGATTTGGAAGACTTCTTACCCTCACGACGGCCCTTCTTGACCCTCTCTGAATTCTGCTCTTCAATACTGTGTTCCTCCTTCACTGCCTCTTCCTTTGGTGTTGGGGTTTGTGTCTGTGGTGTGGTGCTCCTCCTCCAAACTATGAGAAACATTTTTCTTCCATTACCACTATGTTGTGGTGATCAAGATTAAAATGAGGGACAAGATTTTGGTAGGAACAGTGGTAGAATAAGAGTATAACAGAGGCCAGTGTAAAGCTGGCCAGGAAGGAAAAAAGAGAATATAAGAAGAAAGTTGGTGAAAGACAGAGAATCTAGAGCAATTGTTGAGGAGGGATCAAGTATAAAGAAGCATTCAATATATTAAAAAATAAAGACTGCAAAAGGAGCAGAAGTAGTAAGGTACAGAAAGCATGGGGTATAGAAATAAGGAAGTGTATCATACAAAGCTGAAAGTGAAGAGAATATAAAAGAAAAGAGAATAAGATGTGAGATGTTGATAAAAATGTTTCAGGAAATTAAAATGATAAGAACAGAGTATAAGTCCTGGAATATGAGAGTAAAGGACCTGATAAATTAAAAAGCCTGTTCATGTTCAGACTTTCTACTAAACTATCTTTTGAAAACAACCCTGAAAATCCTCTTATCATCTCATTCACAGTGGAAAACTATGTAAAGCATGTGTTAAATAAATATTCATAAACCAGTCAAGGAACCTCACCCAGACTTGAGGTAGCCTCAGAACTGTGTCCATCCTGTTTGACCTCCTCCTTGACCTGAGTTGATACACCCTGAAATAAAGTATATAATCATACACTTATGTCACATACATGGATGGATGTAGCTCATAAATGACTTGTTTGTTGTAAATTTAGCTTCTCCTGAAATCAACTGCTAATCCAAAAGGTCTCAAACAAATATGTTTCTTCTCACAAAGACTTGATATTACACATGCATGAAGTCAAAACAGGAAGCTCTATGATACATAATAAAATTACATATACAGGTGTTGTGGTGTGTTGCAAGGTGCGGGCTGCACTCACCTTCCTGGCGGTGATGAGGGAAGACTTGTCCCACAGGGACTGGATGTGGTGCACTGCCAGGTACCAGGATTCTGCAGCCAACTTCTGGTCTTCATTCTGAAGTTCTCCAGCTAGCTTTAGAATTTCACTAAGCTGCAAACAAATTTGAACTAAAATTGATATACCAGTACTGATAAAACTGTAGTTTTACATAGTATTTCTATTCTTTTTTTTTTTTTTTTAGTGTTCCAATACATGACAGGCAGAGAATATTAAGAAAAACACCAGTCTTACAATAGCGTCCAAATATTTTTTTTATTAATTTCTTAACTAAAGTTAACCTAATCTAACCTATCCTATTGTATCCTAATTGAGAGACTGCACCCTTCTTGACCCCCCTACCCTACCCTAATTGTGTGAGACTAGTGTTTTTCTCAATATTTATCCAGCAAGCTTGGTGACTTGGTGGAAAAAATAGCACTTCAAAATGGGAAAGGTACTACCTACTATCTATCGATAACATGGACATGTTCTCAGAACCTTTACTCCTTCTTCTCCAGTATGATGTGTCTTAAAAAGTACATTGAAATCATTGAAAATGTTCAGAAAAGGGCCACTAAGCTAATACCCATGTCATGGGACAAAGAGGAAAGAAACAAAATTGCATAAAAATATAAGACACCATCCTGTAGCTCTCACTTAAAATTATTTTCAAAGAAATTACCTTCAAGGAACATCCACAACTTAGAACAAAAATTTTTTAAGATCTCAATAAGACCTTGCTTAGTATATAATTTTTAGATTAGTAAGAATTTGAGAAAAGGTATTAAATATTACTGTAATTCAAAACATGGGAAATTATATATAGATTTGAATTAAATTCACAGCAAAGAGGAATATTTTTTCCTGAAGCAGATAATTCTTTGTTGTTAGAAAACAAAGATCATTCAAGAATTTATGATGTGAAAAAAAAAAAAAAAAGACCAAAAAACTTTAATTCACTGAGTTTGATTTTGGCAGTATGAGTGATAACTAGTTGAAATTTTCAAGAGGCACCTAAGTAGAGATAAAAATTACAAATTTCTAGGGATGTACTAAAAATCTGAGCTGTAAATGGCATGAAAAAGAACTACATGGTCAGTTTCATGGCCCATTGTTACATGTTACTTGTAAACTTTGTTATATATAAATAATCATTCTTCCTGATATAAAGTAATTATTTGATGGAGAGAGAACTGATAGAAAACTGATTCAACATAGAGGACATATAATTCCCTGCCATTATTACCCCCTGGTTAATGGGAAACATCAACCATAGAAATGTTGCTGAACTAGGGTGCGTGCGTGTTAGACACACACACACACACACACACACATATATATATATATATATATATATATATATATATATATATATATATATATATATATATATATATATATATATATATATATATATATATATATATATATATATATATATATATATATTTGTTATGTAGTCATGAACATCAGTGATACATACACATTATAATGTCATAATAATACTTTTAATTCAGGGTGCTTCTTTTCCAAAAAACTATGTCAAACAGAGGTTAGGGGTTGTTAAACTCCTGAGCACACTCACACTGAATTTATTGAAAGTTTTTTTTCTTCAAAATCTTTCATTAACTAATTCAGGGGTTTCCTTTCCTGGAATAAGGGTCCTACAGGTCAACAGTAATGGACAATCCACCTAATCAACCATGTGAGTAAATCTTGAGATGATTCCACAAACACATCTTCAAACCTTCATTTTTCAAATACCACCATGACATTTGGTCTTACAGATTTTTCGTACTGAGAAAGATTGAAGAAACTGCAGTTACTCACTTTGGTATGAGGACATTTATGAGGCAACATGAGAGTGCTACATTATATTGACTGAACTTTACAATGGAGCAGTGGCCTGTGACCCATTAAACCTGTGTGTGTGCCTTTGAGAAGGCACACACGCAAGAGGGCATCACTACATTTTTTTTTTTTTTTTTTTTGAGGGCTTTACTGAAGAAAAATCGCTTTCACCTACAGAACATTAGATCTATGAAATAACCTCCCAGAACTAGATAGAGCACCAGATACTGCAATATTTAAAAGTGCTTTGACAATCATTGGAAACCAATAGAAATAATACACGACCACATGGTAAATACAAAACAGAGCTTATAATCACAGGTCAGTAGGCCTCTTCAAGAATTTTTGTACGTCAGTTTCCTGTACATGCCTCACACCAAAGGGCACCCCGGGGGTTTAGGAGAACAACCCCATACAGGTATTCGCCAGTGATGTCCCTCACCCCCTGCGGGGCCTGCATTCACATGCGAATACAGTAAACAAAGCGACCACCTGAAGACCGTGGTCCACCCGCACCAGGCATCAGTGTTGTTGTTGTGTTGGCGATACACAATCCTCCCACTACTCTCGCCGGTGTCCAGGCGAGAGTAGCTCACCACCCTCTGCCCATTGCCACCTGTGCTCAACCTCACCTTTTGGTTCCACAGACGGAGGGATGGCGATGCATGCTCCATCTTCCCCACCAGTGGCGGTGATCCACAAGGCCGGGAAGGGCACGCAGGTTTA
>NC_087184.1:9680219-9707719 GCF_035594125.1 Scylla paramamosain
TGATTGGCTGAATGATTGATTTAATTTACTGCAAAAAGTCTCTGCTGGGTCATTAATGTCAACAATCTGCATCCTGTTAGTATCTGGTATCTCCCTTTCAAATAAGTGAAGCTTTACTTCAGAGAAAATTCTTTAACTTAGAAATATGTGATCTTGGACGTTGGTTTTTCTAAAGTGAGAATAAACTGGAAAATGATCGGTAACATATGTAATCAATATTGTTCTGTGAAGTGGATGATCAAATATAATCTTGTTGGTTTAGTCGTGAGTGGGAAGCACGCGTGAGGTGCTACATTATGTCCATGAAATCTATGACACCTAGTTAATTAGTTTTGAGCAAGTCAAGATTCAATCTCTGAAAAGCTATACGTCAGAACATTCTCCTTTTCACAAACTCAAGTTCCAAATTATAAACTACAGTATTAAGAAAGAGAGGCATTACCGTTAGGCGGCCTAAGAAAAATAGTGTCATTGCCATCGATGAGTTATATACAAATGCATTCAGAATGTCGCTCCATCACGTAACATTCAGGTGAGACACAAGAACTGTAAAAAAAAAAAAAAAATGCAAACACCTGCCTCGCCCCGAGCAACAACAGCCCTCCAGCCACGCCCACCACCACCAGGTTCGGGTCTTGCTGGAGGAGGAGGAGGAGGAGGAGGAGGAGGAGGAGGAGGAGGATGAGGAGGAGGAGGAGGAGGAGGAAGAAGAAGAAGAAGAAGAAGAAGAAGAAGAAGAAGAAGAAGAAGAAGAAGAAGAAGAAGAAGAAGAAGAAGAAGAAGAAGAAGAAGAAGAAGAAGAAGAAGAAGAAGAAGAGGAGGAGGAGGAGGTGGTGATGATAATGTTGGAGGTGGTAATGTAGGAAAATTAATAGGGAAAGGTAATAGAAAAGATAGACAGATAGATAGACAGACAGACAGACAGATAGATAGATAGATAGATAGATAGAGAGAGAGAGAGAGAGAGAGAGAGAGAGAGAGAGAGAGAGAGAGAGAGAGAGAGAGAGAGAGAGAGAGAGAGAGAGAGAGTAATTTTCGAACAAATAACAATAATAATAACAATAATAATAATAATAATAATAATAATAATAATAATAATAATAATAATAATAATAATAATAATAAAATTATGCCTGTTTTGGATCAACTTTGTGGGTAGTTTATAATTTACTTTAGAGCACATCACTACAACATAACAGACGAATACTCACTGACAACTCGAAATGAAAAAGTCTAGTGTGTGCGTATTATTAAATGAGAATAAGATCACAAGTGACTGCACAACAAAGACTAACTTGTGTCTTGTCTGTTTATCCCAGGCAAGCCCTGCAAAACCTCTTGTCTCATTTCTCCTCGTTCTTTCTTGGAACCAGAGATTCTTATTAGCATCCCTGTCAGGTCTGATCGTCACCGTTGCCAGCTGCTCCACAATTGACAGGCACTGTGGGCCACTGATCCAGTATAGGGAAGTTAGGAGCATGGATAATGAGTTACCCAAATACCTAGTAACGCTGGCTTGGGGGCTTTGGTGGTAGGTTAACTTTCCTAGTAATTTTCCCTCTCTTCTGTTTTCCTTCTTTTTTATTTTTTTTTTTTGTATATATATAATTTTATTTATTATTTTTTTTTTATTTTTCCCTGTTCCCTCCTTATCTTTACTTGCCCCCTTCTTCCTTCCCCAGTGATCTTCAAGGCTAGAGGTTCTCTCCGGGTCATTGCGCAAAACAGGTCGTTGGCCATAAGGGTAGAGGAGGAGGGATTCCCCACCTCTTTGACGTCACAGATGAAAGTGTGAATGTGCGTGTGTAACGTCACCGCCTGGAGAGAGAGGGAAGACAAGGTAACCGGTTTTTTTTTTTTTTTTTTTTTTTTTTTTTTACCGAGACGTGCAGAAAACGAGGATCTTCGCATGAGACGCATATTGATTAAACTTGTTGATAACTCAACATCATATTTGTGTTATGAGAGAGAGAGAGAGAGAGAGAGAGAGAGAGAGAGAGAGAGAGAGAGAGAGAGAGAGAGAGAGAGAGAGAGAGAGAGAGAGAGAGAGAGAGAGAGAGAAACAAACGAAAAAGTACATTACACTCCCTCCTTCCATTTTCTTCATGGTCAAAAATGTAAAAAAAAAATAAATAAATAAACAGCAAAAGACTGAGGAGCATCAGCCTCCAATGGGTAGAATAACCAAGTATTTAAGATATTTTTTCTGTGATTTTTATTCTACAAGTGTGAGGATTACTACATACATACAAGGACTGCCACGTGTAGGTCAACTGGCTTCTTGTAGCCTCCCCTATCGTCTTATATTATATACTTCTCCAGCTACGTTAAGAAATTGGATCACATATATATCCCGAAGATATGTGAGAGGACGGAAGATAAGATGAAAATGGATACATGGAAACAAGGAAGTAGGAAAGAAATATTCAAATTCTAACAGGTTCCAGAGAGAGAGAGAGAGAGAGAGAGAGAGAGAGAGAGACTTTCCCATTCTTTTTCCTCCTAAGCGAAATCTTCACCCGCTACTCAGTTCTACTCAGTTTGCCTCAGGTTCAATACACTTCACACTACCCATGTCACACACACACACACACACACACGCACTGCACCACGTGCCAACCGTACTTCATTAACCCCTGTGTGTTAACCCTGGCATATACGGCCTCTCCCTCTCTCCACTCGCCTCGCCTTCCTTGCTCTATTATTGCTCTCATAAAAAAAAAAAAAAAGATCAAGATATTGTTTTACGCCACGTGTCTGAGAGTTCTAGCGAGTTCGATTGAGTCAGCGTAGAATGATAGTCTAGTGTGATTTTTTTTAGTGCATCTCGATGTGTTCTATTATATTACACACTGCAAATGTTTTTATCATCGTTATTATAATTAATATTCTGGTGCAAATTGAGTAATAGTTTGTGGAGTGTTATTCCAGTGTTTCTTACATATGCGTTTTTGTTGTCTTCTGGTGTCCTTTTATTTATAAATTTCGATTCATTATTATTATTATTATTATTATTATTATTATTATTATTATTATTAATAATAACAATAATAATAATAATAATATTATTATTATTATTATTATTATTATTTAAAGATATTCTATGCCACGTGTCATTCTCTCTCTCTCTCTCTCTCTCTCTCTCTCTCTCTCTCTCTCTCTCTCTCTCTCTCTCTGCGTAGAATTACAAGGTTTGGTCTGAAATATAGTTATCTGCGCATCATTATATTATGCAGTGTGCAAATAGAACATTTCTTTATTATTATTATTATTGTTATTATTATTATTATTATTATTATTATTATTATTATTATTATTATTATTATTATCATTTAATTATTCGTTTGGGGGGGAAAAGTCCTTGTGGTGTATATTTTGAATGTATCGAAAAATGTTGGATTATCAAAAGCCGTAATTTTAAATGTTTTGGGGCTTACATAAGGATTACTTTTAAACGACACATGAATGATTGGTCGGCTTTCCGTTAGTGTTTTTCTTCCTACCGGTGATGCAGAATCCTTATTAAATTGTCACTAGAATAATGAAAGCACCTCTACAAACTTATTAACTTCCACTAGATCCCGCTAGAAATAAATAAATAAATAAATAAATAAATAAATAAATAAAATCAATGTACGACACGAATCAGAATAGAATTACTTATTATTTAGATATTATCGTTTACTGTAACATGCCCTGTAACAGTGTCCTCTATACTGTACGAAAAGTGTTTGGTTGCGCAGGGAGTGCGCATAATGACGGGAAAATTACAGGAGAGAGAAGAGCTAGGGTCATTCCCCGGACAACCTTGAGACTGGGGAGGCAACGACACGCCCGGACCATGCATGTGTGTGTGTGTGTGTGTGTGTGTGTGTGTGAGGAAAGTGCAAATGTAAATAGGAAAAGAAGAGGCTAAGGGGAATGGCTCGTCCGAATTAGGAAGTGACATTGAGTTAGTGTAGCGAGTGAGTAGGTGGAGTGAAATGGAAAACGGGATTCTCTCTCTCTCTCTCTCTCTCTCTCTCTCTCTCTCTCTCTCTCTCTCTCTCTCTCTCTCTCTCTCTCTCTCTCTCTCTCTCTCTCTCTCTCTCCAAGCTCTAATATTAAGTCACCTCTCATATTTCAGAATTCTACGAAAGTGCAGGAAAATTAGTTTCAAAATAAAATGAGAAAAATAAGAGACGCATTATTTTAAACATGAATAACGTTACAACAGTGAAAACAGGGACGATCTTTGGTGTGTACATGATTGTGTCCATCTTTTGCGTATATATGGATATGAAAAAGCCTCGCACATCTAGCCAGAGAACCAAGGAAAGCCAGCAGAGCATTGAATCTCTGGAAGTGACTTGGGCAGAAAATGAAAAGGAGGTGGAGTATGGGAAGACTAACAAATGGCATGTTTCCAATACGTATACAAAAACAGTGGACGTGCGCAGAAATGTCCACAGTGCTGAAGACGAGGAAGGAGGAGGAGGAGGAGGAGGAGGAGAAGTGCAGTACGATTATTTTCGAAGTGAACAAGTGAAAAGAATCAAGAACAAATCGTACACTGAAATTTTTAAAGATAAATTCAGCAATATGAAGAAATTTCCACCAGAGAATTATTCGTTTATCTCCCAAAAGATCTTGAGAAAACGTGCCCATCTTCTCAACCAGAGCAACGCGTATGATCAGCTTATTCACCTGATAACATTGCCAACATCACAGACAGTTTTCAGGAAAACATTTTCTTCACCGTCACATTTTTTTCTTCCCACATCTTTCACTTCTCTTCTTCCTACATTAAATCCAACATTTTTTTCCCCATTACGTCTTTCGTCATCTATCACCGCCTCATCTTTCAAGTGTTCGTTCGCTTCGCATTCCTCATCCTCCTTGTGTAAAAAGAAAACGAAGTACTGTGTCAAGCCTCCTATTGCCTTGAAAACTAATTTACACTTTTCAGACATACAAACAGAAGGTCCCACTCACCTAAACGTAAATAAAGGCGGTCATCTAGGTAATCTAAATGCAAATCCCTTGATCGGTAACTGTCCAAAGGTAATCCAGCGACAACTTGGGAGGTTAGGCAGGGAGTGGGAAGGAGTCGGAGTGATAGAAAACATTATAAAAGACCGACATTCGGACGTTTGTATTAATAACTTGAAAACACGCATGAAAACAAAGGAGAAGAAAATTGATGAAGGAAAGAATATTGAGGACATCCGCATTTCTCTCACCATCGACGCAAGCTCCAATTTCGTTCAAGATGCCAATGATCAGCACTTCCCCCGCAGCCTAGTTCTTGACCTTATGTTTGACCTCGCAGGCCTCAACTCCCTCCATAAGCATGACATCATTGCCAGCCTCGTCCAGGTGAGAACCACGCCACTATCCAATGAGCGTGAACACTACAGGTATGCTTGTGGCCAGTAAAAAGAACAAGGCTTAAGTCAAATTTACTACGTGCTTGCCTTTTCTTCTTCCTCCTTTTAATTTTCGTTATTTCTTTGTTTACTTTCCGTTTCGTTGCAGCGCCAGCTTTATTTTGAATGTGAAAGTGGCAGACCAAAGGCACGAAAAATAAGCAGCTTAATTACTTTTTTTCTTTTTTTTTTCCCTAATATCCGGGTAAGGTGCCATCCTACGCAGGATTAAAAATATTTCTGCCTCAAGTGAATGTATCTAACGATACCACCACGCCAGCAATGAGTCATGTACAGGATATAACGATGTGTCCTATTATATCATATGATCTCAGTTGACCTTCGTACGGTAAGAGTGCAAGTTGGCCTATATTTTAAAACGCGCGCCGTTTTCGCCCGTATTCTACGTATGTCCATCAGGTCACTGGGAACGTTTTAACACTACCAACAAATTACTATTATTATTTTTTATTTATTTTTTATTTTATTTTATCTATATATTTATTTATTTTTATTTATTATTTTTTTTTTTATGGCTAGGTTGGCTATTAAACCAAGCACATCATGCTCAGTGTGGAATACAAGCATGTTAGAATAAACTACCCTTGCATCATAGAACAAAAACCTGCTACAGGAACAAATGACATTATACTGGATATATGAACTGAACAGATGGTGTATAGCCTTGTCCATACCTGTGTTCCATTCCTTAGGTGCTGCAACAGCGGGTGGTAGCACGAGGGTACCAGCTGGTGGCCTCCTCTGCCAAGGAAGGTGATTTGCTGCAGTACTTCCACCAGGAAGGTTTTCCGCCTCCCCTCCTCGTGCACTCCTTCTGGTGGCGCCCTCACTGCATTTGTGACTGTTCTTGGCCTATGTCATTGGATTAGTACAATATTATCTTTGGTCAATATATAGTTTCCCATTATTAATTTTGAAAGGAAAAATGTATATATTCATTTTGGTATAAAATAACCTTAGTATCCTTAACCATTTTGCTTCTAGCTTCGCATTATTAATGTTTATATTCAATTCAGTAAAGAAAATAAGAGCACAGATTGATTACGGTATCCCAAATTATATATTATATTTTTCTGAAGATATTTTCGGTCGTTAATTGGTTTGAGAATACGGTTTCGAATAAGCCCTGTACTTCCCCCCCCCCCTCTCTCTCTCTCTCTCACCACTGATAATGGGAAACTACAAACGTCAGCTTTCAGACACCAGGTATTGTTGACAGGCACACAGCAGTGATTGATTTGCTTTCTCCTGGCTATCTTCTAAGAGCCAAATTAGTTGCCGAGTCTGATTCTTGTTAATTAGGGGAAATAAAGCATAACAATGATAATCTGGTGGTTTTCTAATAAATGTGCAATGGCTGGACTATGAGACTGTAAAATTATATGAACTTATATCTTGAGTCATTTGGAAATTAAGTTTCTTGAAAATCTCCATATTATCGTTTTCAGAGAGAGAGAGAGAGAGAGAGAGAGAGAGAGAGAGAGAGAGAGAGAGAGAGAGACTTGCTATACATTCTATCTTTACATTAAGATAATTGTCTCCACGCATGTCATAGTGACAGGAAACGCATCCTGCACGCTGGTAATGATTATATAATAAATGTGGTTTCCTGCATAGTGTCTGAACATAACCCAACCTAAACCGAATTCACACCAATAAATCAGGAAAACCTTCGACAAAACCCAATAGCAATGATTTCTTTTATTTGGTGTCATGTTTACAAATATACATTCACAAAAGATCATAAGTTATTTTGTATATGTACAAAACTTTACATTTAATAAACACTATTGAAATTCACTATAGCAATCATTTCTGAAAGTTCTCTCATACCCAGCTTTACTTAATTTCATATAGACTAAGAAAATAAATTAACATTGGGATAATGTACCTCTATGGACTTTTATTCAACCTCAGAAACCAACTAAGTCTGTACACATTGGGGGGATGGGGGGCGGGAATTTCCATATAAACTTGAGTAAAATTTCACTTTATAGACCAGCTGTCATTCTCGAAGAAAAAATACAAATGAATGCTTTGGCTATGTGTCTTAATAAGGCTATATGGAGGATTGGAATGAACGGGTGTGAGGAACTAAACACACACACCAAGAGCCTGGTAAGCAAGAGGTTCTAAATGTCTCAACATTCTGAAAAACACAATAAATGGAAAGTGTACTGGATACTGCAAAAATCTCTAAATAAAACTGCTTCACTTTCATTACAGGACATCCTAAGCTGCTGCAACTGTATTGGCACTATCACATCATACAAGTGTTATTCACCGATACATCTGTATAAAAAGAATCTAAACTATTCTTATATATAATGATATGGGGGTAAAATAACTTTGACATAAATACCTTGTACCATTGTTGCACTCTTGCCGGACCACCGAGTTTCAAGAGCAGCGTGAGTACCATACAGAAGTCTCTCGGAGCGTAGAGTTAAGGCTACACAGCAAGACATTCTGGCCCCCAAGAAGCAAAGCAGAAACTTTAAATTTAAATACATTCTTCACATATGAACTTTTAAAGATAGACTCCAATTTCCTGCTTGAGGGCCATTTCTTTAAAGCCTAAGTTTTATTTATGGAGAGTGTACTTGGAGTTAGCTCTTTTATCTATGCTACCTATATGGTGTGTCAATAACGAAAGAACAGTACAAACTGCTATGTCTTAACAGATCTCGGTTAGAAGAGTTACCATGTTCTGGATGGCTATTCTATTACCTATGGATGTGCTCAGACATATTAGGGTGGCTGATGGAAGGAAATTACTGCAAAGAAAATGGTGCCTGTCATTATACGCTGTTCTAAATCTCTGGAAGAAAAATCCTTCTTAAATGGAAGATCTCAAAAAATTTGCAAGATAACAGAATTTTTCACCTAAAAATGAAAATACATATCATGATGTTGTTTGGCAAGCTTTCAAGTTGGAGAACATAATGGCAATGTAAACAAAATGTTTTCATAACTTACAACTGCCAAACATTAGTCTCAGTGAGGTAATGTGCACTCTTATGATGATGGTGTTGTTTTGAATCTAACAACAACACTGCAATTCTCTATTCCAGCATTTACTTAGTTTTGTTATCATGTGAGTAAAACAGTAAACAAAAGATTCCTTGATAAACAAAAACTTCACACAGTCCTTTCTGCATCAGCCTTTCCTCTGCTCAAGTAATGGACCTTCCACATCACACCAAGCACATCAGCCCTTTCTGTTGTCAACAATGCTGCTGCTGCTGCTGCTGCTGCTGCTGCTGTTGCTGCTGCTGACTCAGTAGTGGTAATCCCCAAGAGACATACAGAAGACATTGTAGTGACTCAACTTTCAATGTGAGGACTATATCTACTCCATTCTCTTTTCAGACACTTAAAAACATGGAGATAACAAATATTTCCAAAGACATACAAATATCTAAGCCTCTTACATCTCCAAGCACTTGCAAACACTTCAGGTCATCTGCAGTAATAAAGGTTAACAGGGTATTCCTTAATAACATCTGAAATCAAAGAATTGTATGGCTATCATCTTTGGTTATGTGGCAATGGCATAATTTTCCACCCTGTTGCAACCACCCTCAAGGTTTGCCTGCTGTGCAGCCACTTGTTCACTGCTACAAGACAACCCGAGGGGAGTTCTTTGCTTGTCACACAGGTACTGGTTGTTGTTAAAACTTGTATAAGTGATTTTCTGCACCTCATTCCACAGCTTTGCCTTTTCCCTCAATTTTTTTAAGTCTTCTAACCTGCTGAAAATCCACCTATGTGTTGTGAGGGTTTGCTAAGATTGTCAGCAGTTCAGAGGACTCAAGACTGACGGCAAACACCAAAGACTGTGGAAGTGAGTGCACGTGGTTATTCGACTTCCAACCACAAATAAATAAATAAATAAATATATATATATATATATATATTTATATATATATATATATATATATATATATATATATATATATATATATATATATATATATATATATATATATATATATATATATATATATATATAATCTGTGTGAGTGGGCAAAGTACTGTCTGAAGCATATGAATTGTATGTGGCTCCTTTAGGCTCTTGGTTCATCATCTAGAGTTGCTTACCCTAAACTTCCCATACACTGTGAATGAAAAATATGCTACTGGAATTCTTCAATGATCAAAAATTAAAATGCATCCTCAAGTAATATGCAAAAATTAAGTTTATAAATAAGTTTAGAGAGAGAGAGAGAGAGAGAGAGAGAGAGAGAGAGAGAGAGAGAGAGAGAGAGAGAGAGAGAGAGAGAGAGAGAGAGAGAGAGAGAGAGAGAGAGAGAGAGAGAGAGAATATAAAATATCAAACATGAGATATGGCTCTCCAGTGGTTGTCTTGCAGAGGAAACTTTCTGGCAAGAGTCACACCACTTGGAGGCTGATGGAAACACTGCCTCATTTATCTTAGGCAACTCCAAACTTTATGTTCAATACTGCATACCACAGAATGACAGGCTGGCACTGGATACTGTCATTGATCTTTCATAACTAGCTGCTAAGAAAATGAGAATAAATGTTTCAATAGTGTTTATTACAAAAAAGCAAAAACGTAAATTTATTTTCATGACATTTAGATTGGAACTGAGCCATGTTATTTGCTACATGAAGACCAGAGCAACACAGCCAATGCTACCAGTCTTGTGTGAATACTGTACAACTGTTTAGCGTTCAGTTGGGAAATAAAATCAGGTACAAGAGACTGACTGTTAGGTAAGGCATCAAAGCCTCCTGTTATCACATTTCGTAACTGCCACAATCTTGGCCGCAAATAATGGAAAAATAATGATTACCACTGGAACTTACAATGTAACTCATGAACTTGATGATGACACACCCTCTCATCCCTCAGCTCATGTCTGTTACCCAACATATGTGGAAGACTTTGTATGAAAAACAAGAATGAAAACTTCTGTTTTAGGGAAACTCAGGGGATATTCAACAATCTCTACAGTAATACATGTTATTTACATTCCAGTCTTAATTAAACAAATGCCTCCATATTTCCAGCTACCCTTTGCTGATGCCTTGAGTTTCTGTGTCATCCTGTAAATTAACTGTCAATGCTAAGATACTAACACAGATAATAACATAAACTTTACTTAGAGACAAAAACAGATGTTAGAACAACACTTGTTTAGTGGTGGTGGCAGCAGAGAGTGTGTGTGTGTGTGTGTGTGTGTGTGTGTGTGTGTGTGTGTGTGTGTGTGTGTGTGTGTGTGTGTGTGTGTGTGTGTGTGTGTGTGTGTCAATACTGAAAACCATTTTACAGAGTCCTTTGAAAGCTGAGATGATGAAGGAAAGGGTGATGCCTGAAAAAAAAATGTAAGAGGAAGGTGGGCAAGAAGGGAGAGGAAAAGGGAACAGGTATGTAATATGTGTTACTTAAGTGTTCCTATTGTAATAATGAAAGCCACCTCAATTACTATTATACCATGCTAGCAATGACTGCTAGAGAAGTAGAAATCTTTGTATTTCATCAACTTCAGAAGAAAAGAAGAACTGATGGAGAAATGTGCCAAACTGGAGGCACTCACGACTTGATAAGAACTAACAGCACATGAAAGAATTGTATAAAAATGGGAATAACAACTGTTGTGATTTAGAAGACACATCAGCATATAAGATAGAAGACACATTAGAGTGTGTAAAAAGACATATGGTAGGTACTACACAGCCATTAACAATGAAGAGAGACCAATTTGAAGAGAAATCTTCACATTTTTCTGCTCCAACAGCATGTGTCCCAAATACCTCAGAATTCTATGTGTATTTTTCATCGTTACATACTATATCACTGCTCTCATAAAAAAAAAATCCCCCAGAATACCCCTTTTCTTTCATTCAAACCACACCACATCATTACTCCATTCACTCTCTTGCATCCTGCTCCAATCCTTCATTTTTCACTAAAAAGCTTTCCTTTTTTAATTGTGTTGTAAGTTTCATTCATAAAGTTTTTGTTCATCTAGCTTTAGTGCTACATGTTCATACTAGTCTACATGTCTTGATCCATTCTGCACTTGCACAATGGATTCCATAGTCTTGTTCTTTCATTCTTGTAGCACCTCCATTGTCTTATTTACTGACCGATTACAATAAATTTCTATCCTTTGTAACCCCAGAACCTTAATGAGGAAGTATAACTTCACTGCTCTAACTTTTTCCTAAATCATTCACCCAGTCTCTATCACAACCATGTCAGTACAGGTAACAAAACACTGTCCTGCAGATGTTTCCCTACACTGACATTTTTTGGGCCTCCCCACAAAGCCATTTATTTCTGGTGCCAACAATAAGTGAATCTTGATACATAAATATCTAATTTTCAGTTTTATTGTATCTCATTTTATGAATGCAAAGTCAATGAGCAGCACAAAATACCCAAACGTCTACCAGGATTCATGAACAGTGCACTGATCTATGTATCCGGATGCATTTCTTTAGATTCTCATTCCCTGTGGCAAAATGCTAAAAGTAAGTCTTGTTGTACATAATCATGACTTTCTCAGCCCTCTTTCACCCATTTAATATTTTGATATGCTTCCCCATTCCCACCTCTACATAAGTACCGAGTGCACCCTTGAAATATATATATATATATATATATATATATATATATATATATATATATATATATATATATATATATATATATATATATATATATATATATAAAATAAATCATCCTATCCTTCTGCCTATCAATAAAATTTACTTCCACCATCCATTCAGTCTTCCAATAAATAAAAGCTAAAACAAAAACTACATCAGTATTGAGGGAAGAAAGTTGGAGCAAGAAAAGTGAAGTTTTCTCATGCTGCAAAATAAAAAGGCAGCAAACACTTCTCGATATTTGTCCATTAGTAACCAGAGACAAATATTTCAAAACAAGTATCACACCAATATAATACCTGTTAGTGAATAGGACAGTAGATTTTCATCAGACACTGAAGGGAGTGACAGGTAAGGGAATCACTGTCTACAGGAAAAGACTAAATATTTGGTGGATTGAGCAATTCAATCTTCTTGTATGGCAAGTTGCAAGAGGTGTGTGTGTGTGTGTGTGTGTGTGTGTGTTTACCTATTTGTATTTATACAAGAGTGAGTTAAGCTGGTAATGTCTTGTGTGTGTGTGTGTGTGTGTGTGTGTGTGTGTGTGTGTGTGTGTGTGTGTGTGTGTGTGTGTGTGTGTGTCCCAGCCCTTGCACTTGTGAGAGAGAGAGAGAGAGAGAGAGAGAGAGAGAGAGAGAGAGAGAGAGAGAGAGAGAGAGAGAGAGAGAGAGAGAGAGAGAGAGAGAGAGAGAGAGAGAGAGAGAGAGAGAGAGAGAGAGAGAGAGCATTGATCTGACACACACAGGAAAAGAAATGGACTAAAGATCCTATTTTACCAGACTTTAGTTAGAGATATAAGAAACCCTGTCTTCCATACACACCATAAACACAGTGTCGCTAAGTGTAAGAGAGACAAACAGGTGATGGTTACATAGCTCATCTAATACTGAGGCTGAGGGATAGGTAGCCTTCAGGTTTGGTAATTCCTGACCTCACCAATAAGACCCCAGAGAGCTCTTCCTCCCTTCCCTTCCCCCCCCAAAGCACCAACACCAAGACACAAGCAGTGGAGTTACACTTTTGCTTCCTTTCCTACACACAAAGGTAAAAAAATGAATAGATTCTCACACTATTACCCTCAACTTCCTGGATTTCTTATACTGGTTGTGTTTTCTCTACGATGAAATAATGCCAATAACAATTAAAGCTGTTAGTCACTAAGTTGAGGCTAAAAGATAAGAAAAACAATTTATAGATGTAATGGATGATTTTAAAGAATAAATAATGAGAACAGAAATAATAAGTAAACCTAATAATGTAGTATCACAAAAATCATTTACTGCAGAATATACAAAGTACAGAAGTTTTCTTGATGGGAGATGATATGGTTATTTTTTCAGGTGACTGATTGCAAGACATTACATTTCAAAATGTAGGAATGAAATCTGGCAAATCCCAAAGCACAGGGAGACAGACAGACATGGCTGACCAGATTGATCACCATTAGGGGAACACAGGGAGAGATGCCACGGACAACAACCCAACAAAGATCAGGCTTACAGGAACTAATAAAAGTATCAAGCTTGTCATAATGCAAGGCTACCCGCTAACCATGAGGTGCTTAACACAGGGTGACAATGTGGTGTGTGTGTGTGTGTGTGTGTGTGTGTGTGTGTGTGTGTGTGTGTGTGTGTGTGTGTGTGTGTGTGTGTGTGTGTGTGTGTGTGTGTGTGTGCATGAGCACGCATGCATGTAAATATGTATATGTATGTGAGATTCTTTAGGGTAGTAATAGTGAGGCTATGACTGACTGACTGACAGAAAAAATATTTTCTCAAATAGTTTTAAGTAAAGAATTTCCTTCAAAAAAAATAATCCTTTCAAAAAGAAAAGAAGAAAACGTAGTGGCAGACAGAGTGACTGGCACCAGTTTCCTGAAGCAGCGTTAAGGCAGCAGTCTGGCTCTGTTTCTCAGGGCCTTGTGTGGGCCCAAGCTGACCTGTCTGTTGTTGCTGCTGCTGCTGCTGCTGCTGCTGCTGCTGCTGCTGCTGCTCACCTGAGAGACACCTGCTGATGATGCTGATGCAGCCACTTGTCCTCTGTCAACCTTCCTCCTCTTCTTGAGTGTAATCCTTTTGCCTCAATGGTGTTTCAGCACATCAAAAGCACATCTTAATGTTGTTAAGAAGACATTCAAACTACTCCTTGGTTGTTGGCAAGGAATCTGTATGTTTTCAGACATCATATAACCATTCAAACTTTTCCACACAAACTCAAGATTTTCAATATTTAAATAAACCATAACCAAATAACTTCTTGGAAACGCTTTTCTGTGGCAGGCAAAGCACATGATGCACATTTCAGCGATGCTTTCAACACGCAGAACACACAATCACATGAACTTTTCAGACACAAAAGAATCATTGGTGACAAAAAATTTTCTGTTGACATTTGAAAGTTTTCGCACACCAAATAACTTTTCACTTAAACAACATAATTTTTTCAACACAACTCTTATTTTGCCATTCTCTGATTTCCAGAAGAGTTATAATAATAATAATAATAAAAAAATAAATAAATAAATAAAATAATAATAATAATAAATAAAGAAGAAATAAATAAAATAATAACTGATAATAACAAGACATGGCCAAGTTTGAACTGGGTATAAATATCGTCTCTTATCAACAAATGAGCTTCACAGTCAATATTTCACAGAGCACTACAGCCCGTCCAACCATCAAGTTGTCCTAATGCGTTTGGACTGTGACTGACCGAGGGTGTTGTGGCGTTGGAATATGTACTTTATTTGAGAGAGATATGTGACAAGGTCCGTGGTGAATATCAGTGGCACTAGGTCTGGTGCCACAACACTGCCCCAGGCATTCATTAACGTGTTGACTTGGTGCCTGCAATGAAAAAGACAAGACAACATTAGTGGTGGCTGACCTGAATACACTGTAGGAAGCTATAGAATCTGATTATCTCTGAAGAAACTTGAACTAAATATAACAAACAGTGACAATTGTGACTTATGAATCAATTCTGTTCTGTTCACAAATTCAAAACATAATGTACTCAACTGCAGATCTTTTTCAATATCTTTAAGTTTATCTTCATTCATAAATGTAAATTCTGAATTCTGCATTTGTATATCAAAACAAAGGACATTATTATTATATTCATAACTTCAAAAGATTTGCAAATCAAATACACATATACATTATGATTAATCTGTACTCATGTTGTGTCTAATGTTTTATGTATATATAGACTAGGACAAGAAAATGATAATTCTTCAAGACCATAATCATATCACTGTATACACTGAAAAGCTTGCATAGTGTATTATCTAAAGATTGAACAGTGATTTCCTTGGTAATGAATACTTAGTGTTGAGGTGGATGGGGCTTACCAGTTGGCTTTGTATACAGTGACGTTGAGGACATTCTGGAACACCTCGATGCACTCAGAGAGGGTGGCGGCTGGGAAGAAGTCCTTTATGACATCCTGGAGGGCCACCATGTTGAAATCTGATGCACTCTGGTGGGTGTAAGCTGTCCTGTTGATGCATAGGACGCCCTTCCCATCCATTACCATCTGAGGGAATTATACATCTTATAAAAACAAAAACAAGAATATGTTCCACGTAAAATAAAAACAATCTGCATTGATACTAAACTTTAGAGAACACACAAAAGTAACATGCTCTTTATGAAGTATCACAGATAACTGAGAAATCTGCTGAAGGTCTAACCACGAGGAAATGGCTGAGGACCAAATCCTCACCAGAAAACTCACAGTGACACAAATCTGACATTTACAGATCAAATCAAGATTATCACCAAGGTTCAAGTCCTGCCATTACACAGCTATGTATCACTGAAAGTGCAAAATGTATTTTCTTACAATACGGAAGGCAAAGAAATTTATCACATTCAAATGCATAAACATGAGAGGAAAAGAAGTTTCATGTTGTTTTCCACATGTTGATGATGAAAAGAGGAAGAGCCAAACCTTTCGAACTTTGTACGGAGGTTCTTGTCTGGTGGGGTCCGGCCTGAATGCTGGCGTGTCCACAAGTCGCTGCTTATCCAGGCCATTTCTTCCCACGCCCTTGTGACTAGACAGGTTGTCGGGCCGCAAGCCATTTGCCACTGGTATGAGGGGTGGAGGGGCTTTTGACAGTGATTTTGAGCTGCTGTTTGCTGAATTCTGTAATGTAAAAAGCCCAGCATGAGTTCCCTGGGAAGAGGTGCACAGGTGGCAGTGTGATATGGATTAGCTGTTAGGCATTCCTCTTTGTGGAATCACAATGCACGATGCTGTTCCCTTCATCTTTTTCATGTTTTCACAAGAATCTCAGTTTACATGTCAAACTCTCAATGTTTCTAACAATGCTCCTGATACAGGATTTAGTATATAAGACTTGAACATAAGCAGACCTTCTTGACACAAATCATCCAAACCCATTCCCCTACACTTCCCCATCACTTTTCTCTCCATAATTCTGTGAGTTTCACAATATGAAACCAAGTAGTGTTGAAAGCAAGACACTTACATGGTGCGCATTGGTTGACTGCCGGGTATTATATGAATGCATAGTAGGGGTGCCAACATTGACTAACGAGTTTAACGTTGACTGGTTAAGCTGTGCTGTGTTATACCCTAACTGACGCAAGGTCGCATCAATGCTGCTACTCGATCTGCAAAGTTATGGGACAAGATTAGGTTTTTGGGAAAGAAGACATCTGTAACACCAACTGAGATGGGACACTGCATGAAATATTAATCATGGGAAGTCTATTCATATTATGACACATTACAAGGCACTTTATATCCAATTGATGTATAAAATTCATTTGCTTGAATGCAATAAAAAAAAGAAATTGTTTATTATAACACATCAAAACAAAATCAATGAAAATCCCATTGGTAAAACAAAAGCAAGAACCTCTGCATACGCACAGACGACTACTGGAAGAGGTAGATGTTGAGGATACGTCACTAATGGTTGTTGACGACCGGACGAGTGGAGGCGGCCGCACCCCACTCTGGCTCGCCTGCAGGGATGCAAGGAGAGAATAACCCTGAGTGCTGCTTACTGTCACTAGGTACAAGTGCACTGCAGTTTATCAATGAGGTATGTTCCTTACAAATCCATTCATAAATAGAAAATTCATAAACTGGAAAGAACCATAGATCTTGAATTTTCATTCACTTAATGCACTTTTCTAGTAAATTTTTCTTTTTTCATAGATATGAAGTCTAAATATATAAATCAGAAAAATATGATGTATTTTTATTCGTAAACCCTAAAAATGACTGAGTTAAATGTTTAAGAATTGAAATTTGTCTGTTCATGTGATTATTGGTACAGTAATATATTTTAAACTTTCATTTATCATCTTTGACATCAACATATCAATATAGATCCAGCCACTGTCACCTGTTTTTTCCCTTCTGTTAATTACAAACTCTACATACTGTCATCATTGTTTTGAAGTGCAAGTTCTTTGCTTACAACATTCAGCCTTAGTCACATGATGACTGTCTGCCAAGAAGCATGACCATACAGTTTTTTCCTCGTAAGTTCCTTGCTTTCTAGTTTCTTTTTCAAGACATGCCCCATGTCTTCTATGCTACCAGATTTTCTTCTCCTTCTTTTTTCTCCCCAAATTCCATGGTTTGATACGCATCTGCCTTTCCTTCAAAATAATGTGCTTATCTTTTCCCTCTGACAACCTGTGACCACAACACCACCAATGACACTATCTAACAGCCTGAAAACATTTGTAAGAACACCCACACAGGACTGTCAAACTATCCACACAACTTGATAACATTTTGATACAAACAATTTATAAATAAAATTGTTCTTCAAATTTGACATCCAAACACTATCAACACAGGACTGTCATAACATCCACACAACTTCAGAAGTCTCAAACACAACATGCATACAACTTGACAGCATCCTGGCACTACAAACAAATGACTGTTAAATCATTAACACAATTTGACAGTACCCCACCAACACAGGATTGTTATAATCATCCAAATAACTTTAAAATACAAGAATACATCAAGGTTTCACTAAGTTTTCATCAAAGATTATCTTCTCTACAAAAATAAAGAGTAAACCCTCTTGTAATATCCTAGAATCACACAAATACAGACAGATAGTTAGACAAAGTTTTTAGATGATTATGTACCACTTGCAATTTTTAAGAGAAACCTTTAATATGGAAGATGGCCAGTAACACATGTAAAATAAACAGAGTTGGCTTGATCATCAGATAAAAACAGAGGATGTAGAACCTATCAAAAGACTCTAAAGAACATCTAGGAAAATGGTCGAATGGTAGAGAAAGACAGGATGAGACAGATGACATGAGACAACATAGAGCACCAGAAAATGCAATGGACAGGCATAACTGCACAACTGGAGAAACTTGTCCATGGCACATTACCTCAACAGTCAGAAAATGGTAAAAGAAGAAACAAGTGCAAAAATATGTAAAAAGCAAGAAATAAGCCCAGTATTCCAATAACAACATGTAACAAGTTTCAACAAGTGACAGCATGAGTATAGACATATAGACATTCAAGTGAAGTGTGAGACTCATGAATGAAAAATTAATCCAAACCAACAATCCATTAACACTGATGGATTAATTTTCTTTTACACACATGAAGCATGGGGAATACTTTCCTTCTTGTGAGAGTGAGTAATCAAAACAGCAGTGTCAATCTTGATATAGCCAATGTGAATGAGACAAATATGGAACAAAAGCAAGACTCAGGATGCAAACAGAGGAAATTAATCATCTAAGGGATGTTTGTGGTATGAATATCAAAACAAGTGCTAAAAGTATTGAGTGTATACCAAGGAAAGTTTAGTATATATGAATACTGTGTATAATAAAGGATTAGGAACAGGAATTAACACAACTACCAGAGATGGTGAAATGAAGCAGCACAAGTCATTTGGAAATACATAGAGAGGGCAGCATAGGCAAAGGTGTTAAATCATCTTGAATGAAAATGCAACAGAAGAGATAGACTAACATACATAACTTGGTCCAATGTTAAGCAAACACATATATTTAAACATTTGGAAACTTTAAAAAGAGGAAAAAATTGGAATCTTTGGGGTATGTGATGAAAGTGAGACAGTAAAACTTTGTACATATGGAAAGTTTTCTAACACATGTTAGTGAAGACAATGACACTGTATGAAAATGTGTGCAAGCAACCAAATGTTCAAATATATGGAAGCATGTGTACAGCACCACAGATGGTCACTGTTTGCTAACAGGTGTTTGAAAGCTCCTCATGTGTGCAGGGCTTTGGTATGGAAGTAAAGTAAGAACTACATGACAGCACAACAAACAGTACCAACACTGACATGTGAGAGTACACTAAATAGAGGTAACAGATCAGGGTTACAGTATGGAGATGGTTTATTGTGAGATATGCTTATTTTATTGTGTGAATAGAATGGGTGATGAAGTCTGTTTATATATTCTGAATGATAGAGACAGCGTAATATAGTACTACTTAACATAACTTCATTACCAGAGAGAGAGAGAGAGAGAGAGAGAGAGAGAGAGAGAGAGAGAGAGAGAGAGAGAGAGAGAGAGAGAGAGAGAGAGAGAGAGAGAGAGAGAGAGAGAGAGAGAGAGAGAGAGAGAGAGAGAGAGAGAGAGAGAGAGAGAGAGAGAATCAGGATATAAAACATGGAATGAGTGGATGCAGTGGGATGTTAGGGGATGAATTCACACAAAGTAACATCACAGTGTGGAAATACTTGAGAAAGGATAGGAGACTAATAAGTACAAGAAGAAACTGTATCAATAAGAGCAAATGAAGACTCTTCTGTCATTGCCTTATAAAATGGTAGAGTGGACACTGGAGTATTTATGGTAGAAGGAATAAGGAGAGGGAAGGCAACAGACCTAAGCAGCATCAGGAAGAAGTATATGGAGAGGATCCGGTGGTGTTTAGGGATGAAGCGTTTAGAGAGGAGTTACTGGAGGCTCTTAGCCATGACCAAACCCCTACAAAAGCTCCAAATAACAGATGCTAGCATGTACACCCAGACAAAATGCATCATCTTGCTGTCCATGCAGCAAATCCACATACACAAAAGATCAAGTTATTCTAAGTCAGAAATCTCCATTGTCAAATACTTTAGATGCTGTAGCTTGGAAGTAATAGAACATTTAAATATGAACGCACATCATGGGTAAAGTGGCTACACAGTCCAGTTCTGCACTGTGCAGCTGATCACTGTTACTATATGGAGTCCATTATGTTTAAGCAATTAATTGCTACAACAATATTCCATGTTCTTGAATTTCAATTTATCTTTATTTATAAAAAAATCTTGATGTGTAATCACATCAACATTTTGAAGAAATTAAATACCCAAGAGCAAATAAAAAGTAATACCCTCAAGATGGCAGTGCCCATCCCACCCTCCCTCCCCATCACAAACTCCCAGTGCATCCACAGTTAAATGCCCTGTAACTTCTAAACAATGGCATTAAAATCATTTGACCAGAGAACATTTCCTAATTATAATGGCTTAATCTTTCATTTGTGATTATGTGACTTTCCTCATGGGTCACCCTGTCTTCCTTCTTAGACAAATTATTTTTCTGCTCACTTATTTACATTTTTATTCTTCATAAAATATTATGCAGGTACAAAGTGTTCTGCCTCTTCTTCACTGTTATGTCCATGTTACAATAACACCATAGGGCTTCTTTGCTTTGTTTATCCATACACACACAAAAAATATCATTGTAGACACAGTTCAGTACACTCAGTGGCACAACACTGCACCTTTTCCACTGACATAATTGACACTTTCTTTGATATTTGGCCATCACAAAGTCAAGCAACATTATCTAATTGCTTTTCTTTTAACAACTTTCCAGACAGCATGGAAAGCACAATTCCACCAAACAAAATCAAAACAAAATTTACACATAACATTTGCAGTGATACTAGAAAAAAGTACACCACAACACGACAGGCAATTCTTTCCAAGGGAGTTATGGCAATGGTGAAGAGGCACTGTCCCAGGAGGGAGACTTACCGTGATGGTGGGAATGAGTGGTGTGGAGACTGGGAGAGTGACCTGGGGCTGCAACCGCCTCATCTGGTCACTAGTGAGGCCTGAGAGGAGCGCCTGCATGTTGGAAGCACCAGAGTACGCCGCCACAGCCGCTGCCTGTCCATTGACCAGCGTTGCCCACTGAGAGTACAGGGAGTTGATGTTGTTGAGGGAGTTGGTGAGGGAGGCCAGTGAGTTAGTGGTGCCCGCCGTCACCCCCACCGAGGCTGACACCGCTGCATGGTTGGTCACTGTCGTCACCACTGGTGGCGGCTGCTGCTTGCTAGACAGCGGGGAGAGGGAGGATCCGAGGGCAGCCTGTGTCACACCACCAGGGGAGCCACCTGGGGGCCGCTGGGTCCACATGCCCCCTGGTTTGGTGCCATGACTGGCCACCTTCATGGGCTCCGCTGTTTTCTGCGGCCACCAATCTTCAAACTGTGTGTCCTTGGGGAAGTACTGCTGCACATCCTCAAGACTCACCACTGCACATGTGTCACTCGCAAAAAGCTCGTTCCTGATGCCCTGCACTTTACAGCAGAACTTGAGGTATGCCAATTCCCAGTTGTCCACCTTTTCTGCTTTTAGCTTCAAGGTGTCCGTTTCGCCCTCAAAGTAGAAGAGCGGCACATATTTCTTTCCTTCCTTCACTGTGTACGGCACAACACTTTCCCCATTGATGCGCACAAACCCACAATGTTCACTTTGTTCAGGGGATTTCTGCACCAATTTCTTAAAGCACGTGTCTAGGAACTTATAAAAGCACCGCGCGTCCTGGAGTCTCACCACAAGGTCCTTGGTTGTGAAGAGATCACGACCAAACTGGAACTCACAGTGCTTCATGTTTATCTCGTTGAGGAGCTTTGCCTCGCCCTCGGTGATGAAGTAGCTCCGCACGTGGATGCAGGTGGTGATCTCATGGGGCAGGTAACTCAGGTACTTGTTCAAAAGCTTGGTCTCCACCATCCGCACAGCACAGTACTTATCCTCCCGCCGGAACACATAGGGGATGTGTGCGTTGTGGATGGTGGACCAGCCGAACCGTCCCCGCACGCTCTCCTCATCTATAGTGCCCTTCTTCTTCTCGTCCATCTTCTTTGGGAGGATAGAGTCGTCACTGGACCGTTCCTTGTTCTTCTCCCGGTTGAAGTAGAATGTGATCATCTGCTGTCCCCCTGCACGTTGGAGGGCCTGCAACAAAAGTTGGCGTTAGTCACTGGCAATGGACACATATTAGGAAAAAGGGCTATAATTAAGGAAGAGTAAAAGCAAACATTTAATTCTTTGACATGTGCATATAGTGAGATGCTTTAACTTTAATAAGAGCAACGACTCAAGCAGTTCTTCATTCAAATTATATACCCAATGAAATTTAACAAATGCTGAATGAAAATGAGTAAAAACTAACAAAACACATCTGAACAGTTAATTCAACACAAATTTCTAGACAAGAAAAGAGGGAATTTCTTGTTAACAAGTTATTAAAAAGCTGTTCAATTACTAGTTAACATGGCTTGTTTAGCCTTCCTGTCCCACATCACAACACTACTGATAACATGTCACATTTCACAATGCTTGGGAAGTAAACTGCCACAATTTGTATATTTCTATTTGGGACAAAGCTTCAATGGAATACATGGAATGTTTAACAGACAGGATATTACATGATATCCACTATAACATCTTGAAAGAGCAACAGGAAGTATTGCTTAATCAAAACTATTTTGTCCACCATTACTCATAGTATATACATTACAATGTGGACTTTTAAAATAATATATAGTAGTATTCAGTATTGAATAAATATTCAAGGTTGCACTATTTATCTTTAAAAATTTTGAGAGACATTAAATTCATCAGCAGCATGACACTATTTCTGCTGGAACATCCAGTCAAACTTATTTCTGTGAGCAAACACCCACATCACATCATCATCATTATGAAAGCCTCCATACATGCTAGCATGTGTTGATTTGTTCACCTGATGGCAGCTGTCCAGGCTGTAATCTCTAGCAGCCTCCCTGTACAGACAGTCACTTCCAATACATACTTCTGTTGATGTTTCATGGACAGTGATGTCCTTCAACATAACAAAATTCTTTCTAGGTCTTGATCCAAGGGAACAGTGCTCTCAGTCAGTGATGTCATCAATTTACTGTCAGACATGATAACTGTTGACAATGACCATGCAAGTAAACATATAAGTAAAAGTAATAAGTTTTTGCATCTGCCTCTGATGTGTTGGCCACTGAATATAATAAAAGCAAGAGGGACAAAACCAGTAACCAATAGACTACCTTATATATCATTCTGTTGCTTCATAATGTACTCCTTCCTAATATAACAATTATCTCCTCACAATGGGGACCAAACTGTACGTCACATTAACATGCACTACACCTGCTGTTCAGGCTGTGGCATAAATCAAGTTAACCATGATATACTTACAGCTAAAAGTGTGTGCGTGTGTGTGTGTGTGTGTGTGTGTGTGTGTGTGTGTGTGTGTGTGTGTGTGTGTGTGTGTGTGTGTGTGTGTGTGTGTGTGTGTGTGTTAGTAGTCTCAGACATGAGCTTGTAAATGAAGGATTAAAATAAATAAATAAATAAAGATTCCATTTTCAATGTGATGTATGGACACGAGGCACATACAAACCTGCTGTGATGCCTGTGTCTGCTGGGCAATCTGTGCAGCCTGGGATATCATTTTCTGCTTATTCTTTTCAACCATTTCCAGAGCCAGCTGGTTGATCTCTCGATCATCCAACCGCTCTTGTTTGATGCGGGGAGCTGTGGGAGGGTGGCAGAGTTAGTGCCAGGGACAACAATAAAGGGCCACCAATGCATTCATCCTAATGGGCAGTGCTAATGTAGTAGTGACAGATCATGGAGGGGTCGTGAGGCTTCAGCTGTCCCTCAAATTACCCTTTATATTGTGCTCAAATACAAGGCCAACACAGCTACCTAAGACACCACCAATTTGTTTCCTGATATCAAGTTTTCCATAGCTCCTTCCCCTTATTACCTGGCTAATCCTTTCTCTTCACTCAATGTCTGGATAATTCTCTGTGTAGCAAGATGTCACTGGTACTGATGACAGTACACATAGTCATAGAGTCACATCTTACAGGCAACAAGATGTACAGAGTAGAATCACAATAAAATTTGACATTTGTGAATAATTAACAAGACAACAAATAATACCAATTATAAATCACATAAAGTGCAGTTGTCATGCAAGTAGAAAAGAAACTATAAGTAAAGTGGGTAAAACTATTTCAAAGTTGTTTGCATCTCATCACATAATTAGTACAAGAAATTCCTGAATGATTGATTAAAAAAGGGGCCGTTTCAATATCTGGTTCTTCTACTAAACAAGAACACAGTCTATAAACAACAGTAATATCATAAAAAGATATGTATCACAAACTTCTTAAGACAATGGTGGAAAAAAAGAATCATTGTGAATAAGTCTAGCTACAATTTCCACTGATGAAGGTACATTTGTACACTAAGCAATGAGACATGAATACAGACAAGTAGACAGACTAATATGTGGAGAGTCTTGTATTAACCCTTTGACTACTATAGCTTCTCCTTGGGAATAAAAGAATGCTAAGGAGCAAGTTATGAACATAATTTTGAGACACCATTGATAGCAGAAAGGAGTGATGTTGTGGTAAGCAAACATTTTAGTGTCTGTAGCTATAATCTTGCTCATATGAAGTGGTGTCACAATGTCACTAACAGCCAGAGGGTTAATAGGTAGTAATAATGCTTATTATATTTACCTCATAACCTCCTATTGATGTCATCAGGTAGTAAACTAGGAACAGACTAGTATTCATGACCTATTCATGCAGACCTCTTCTGAACTGGATATATAAAAAAAAAAAAAAAAAAAAAAAAAAAACAAGAGAACAAAATTATATAAGATCAGGAACAGGGTACTTGCTTACAAGAAACATGAAAATCCCCAAAATGCACTATAAAAATGCAAACACATGCAAATCACCTTCATTGATCATGCTGTAAAAAATCATGTGAAGAGGAGGAGGAGGAGGAGGAGGAGGGAAAATCATGCTGAAATTATTAGGATAAAGAGGAGCAGCAGCAGGAGGAGGAACAGGAGGTGAGGGATGAGGACGACCAAATACAAGAACTAGAAAAAGAATGGAAGGATAACACTGAACAAGAATTGGTAATGAAAGGACTTAACAGCATAAAGGAAAGTTAGTGAGGTGGAAGAACAAGGTGCCAGGAAGTGGACTCAGGTGGCAGGTGGTGGTGGTGGGTGAATGGTGTGCCAGGAGGACAGATAAGATGTCAGGCATTATTGTTCTATGTCTGATGATACACAATGTAACGTGGTTAGGCAACAAGTGCACTTCTGACCTTAGTAACTAAGAATACTGAATATGAGTGAAAAGTATCAGTATCTGATGTGATAGACAAATGCCTTTATAGACCAGTCATCTTGAAACATCTGGATCATTGACAAGAACATGATCAATGCATACACTAAAGTACTTGTAAGTTGAAATATAATTCTAATACTCCACAATTTTATGGCTTGAGCTATTTACTCAGTAAGGAAGCTCTGCATGAGTAACAGCTGGTGATCTTTATAAACTTACAACCAGCAGCACAAGTGGTAAGGCATGTGTGCTGAGCCACGTGCAGTGGTTCAGTGAAACAAGATGATGGGGATTCAGCAAATGTTGGCTTTTGATATATAGCAGTGAGTTACATATATCAAGTGAATACTTTAATAAAAAATAAAAATAAATGAAAAAATAAAAATAAATAAATAAATACTAGAAAGTGTCTGGTCACAACTACTCAGCTGCATACCTATTCTCTGCTGTTGTTCAAGGGGTACAGTCCTCAAGGAGAAATGCAAGAATTATCTTCATCTGACCTGGGACTCAAACCTAAGAACTTAACTGTGAGCCAAGTGTGTCATTACACCATCAGGCCATTATTGTGATGAGTTAACCTAACTGGAGACGACCTAACAAAAACCTGCATCTGGTAATAGTGAGAGGCATATACTGATCTGCATTCTACTACTATGGTTATCTCCATTTCCCTGGCCAGCACAGGACAATGACCTTTCACACTGGAGCACATGGCTGACAATATCTAGGTTAGTAGTGTTTACTTATGAGCTGCATATCTGGTAGAATCATTCCAGCACACACTAATTATGTGTGATGAATTAAACAAATGCCTCCCTAACCATGTGAATACCTAGCCATGCCTTTGAGACCAGTGAAGTTCACTGGAAAAATTAAATTAATCCAGATCAAGGGAATATGAATATGTTAAGTGTACTGAGGCAATGAAACAAAAAAACTGAGAATGGTTATCCAAAAAATTGTTCTTGATGTGGCATTCAGAAAGTACTGAGACTGACAGCTATATTAAAAAATGATTGTCAACCATCTCTGTCGATTATAGCAAAATATGACATTATGAATACACAAGCTTTGCCCTTTCTTTAACTAAACATGGGTAATGTTTTGCCACTCAACAAATAAGCAGGTACTTTATGCAGCATTTGCCTTTTATCTTCTTTATTTATTATTATTATTATTTTTTTTTTTTTACTTTATCTGGTTAAGAATAACTCAAATGAATCGTTCACATATGCGTACTGTACCTATATGCTAAACCTTCACTTGGATCCCTACACAGAACTTGAAACTGCATGAGACAACTTCATCAGTAACTGCCATTTTTTTTTAAGCTATTCACGCAAGAACTGATTATCTGGGAGGAAATATATAACCGCAAGTGTGTATAGTGTGTATATGACCACTAAATAGTAAAAATAAGCCAGAACTAGGGAAGTGTATCCTAACTGCACTTGAAACATATACAAAGCCATAACTTGCCTACTTCTGCTATTTTCAGAAACATCCAAGCAATTACTGATAATCTGAGAAGTAATGTAACAGCTACACATATATATTTGACCAATAAAACACTGAAAATAAGCCAAAAACAGGGAATGTTATGCGAGGCGGTGAGACCAAAACACGAGCAGACATCTTGTTCCATTACTCTTATTTAGCCATTGACCATTAACCCGAGCAGTAATGTGGAACAGAAGTATTGATGCGCTTTTGACTGGGCTATATTAATTATGGAGGCAAGGTGTAGAGGTAGGTAGGTAGAGAGGATGGGAGGAGAGGGGTGGGAGGGTGGGGAAGCAGAGAGAGAGAGAGAGAGAGAGAGAGAGAGAGAGAGAGAGAGAGGGGTGGAAGGGGGGGGAGCGCCGGGCCGGTCAATCCCCCTTCAAACACTTTCTTCACCATTATCTCCATTTTCTTCCTTATTTTACTACCCTCTACTTT
>NC_087184.1:9717719-9720219 GCF_035594125.1 Scylla paramamosain
CTCTATATACTGTTAGTGTACAAATGCGGGAATATGGTGTTTTATGTTTGGATTGGTCTTCAACACTTCGGCGCCTCAACCTTCATACTCTTAAGAGGCTCTAGTGGAAGCTGCAGGGATTCTCAAGAGTGTTCTCAAGGTTCTAGTAATAGTCTAACAAGAACCCTGCATCATTAACGGAAAGAACTCCCATACGAATAAGGCTAATAATCTTTGTGGTCTTAAAACTGTCATGGGGAGAGAGAAAAGTGTTTAAGAGTACTGGCACTTGAACTCAAAGGAACGCAAAGTAACACAAAGGAAGAACAAATGGTAGAAGACCTGGTGGCCTAACGAGGATGTTTTAGGTGGACGAGAGCAATGTCAGGCAGGGGAAGCACTGAAGGAGGAAGATAAGAGAGGAAAGTCTGCAGGAGGAACTTCGACTGGAGAGTTCTGAAGGAGGTTAAGGAAAAGGTTTTTGTCTCAATTAGAAGAAGTGGCCTTGTTGTTTGTACTGACGTTGTTGTTGTTGTTGTTGTTGTTGTTGTTGTAGCTGATAGTGATGGAAAACATACTGACACGAATTCACTGGCTGACTGACTGGCTGACTGACTGACATGCAGACAGAAAGGTGTACACACACACAGTCACACACACACACACACACACACACACACACACACACACACACACACACACACACACACACACACTGAGAGACAAAGACAAAGAGAGAGAGAGAGAGAGAGAGAGAGAGAGAGAGAGAGAGAGAGAGAGAGAGAGAGAGAGAGAGAGAGAGAGAGAGAGAGAGAGAGAGAGAGAGAGACTAGCATTTAATAATTTAATTTCATTTAACAGAGCATCTTCATAAGCCTAGATATAGAACATGCTATAAATAACCCAATCGTGCGTACAAGAAACCATATTTCAACCACTAGTGTGCGTTTAAGGGATTCGATACCACATAAATAAACTCCAATCCTTTTATAGCCACTTAATTCCCTTCTGTACTTAAGATAATTGATAGCAAGTAAATATAAAAAGTAAATACAGTCTTGATAATGTAATCAGTAGTGGATTGATGAAACTGGATACCACACTGGCGATATCCAATCCTAATCCCCTAATATAAGAGTGTTTAAGGGTTCCCATACCGCAGTAGAGGCGAGGCAGGCACAGACACACATTACTCAGTAGTCTGTTGTACAAGTGTGGGTTTGAGTGTAGTTCTCCTGACAGCTTTCTCGATCAAGTATTCATGAATAAATGATTCTCTCTCTCTCTCTCTCTCTCTCTCTCTCTCTCTCTCTCTCTCTCTCTCTCTCTCTCTCTTGCTTCAGTTTCTTCCACGAATTCTTGTACTAAAACTGTAGTCTCTTTCGTTCTTTCTTCTCGTTCTCCTTCTCCTCCACTTCTTCTCCTCCTTCTCCTCCATTACTCACCATCTACACACACTCTCCCTCCCACTCTACATCAAGACACTTCCTTCCCTCTTTCCCCACTTCACCAAACTCTCCCTCCCCTTCACTTCACTTCCCGCTGAACTCTACCCAAGTGTCCCTCCATCTCCTCTCCCAACACTACTTGATTCTCACTTTTCCCTTCTCATTCCTCCCAGTCCCCTCTACACTAACCATTCCCGTCGTTTACTTCCCCCACCCCTCTCCCCCTTCCTCCATTCCCACTCCATGTCCTCACCTACACCTTCTCTTCTCTCTCTCTCCTCTAATGTAAAGGTGAAAATGTTGCCGTGATATGACAATGCTAATTAGCGTGAGAAAAATTGCCTGCCCAGGTGAGAGAGGAGCCACACCTGTCCAGAGCCTAATTAGTGACTCCTTACCTGTTTACCTGTTTCCCTAATGGACCCAAGATGACCAGGTGAAGAACGAGGAAGTGGTGGTGGTGGTGGTGAAGGAGAAGGAGAAGGAGAAGGAGAAGGAGAAGGAGAAGGAGAAGGAGAAGGAGGAGGAGGAGGAGGAGGTATAAAAAATACATGCCCCCCCCCTCTCTCTCTCTCTCTCTCTCTCTCTCTCTCTCTCTCTCTCTCTCTCTCTCTCGTGACGTCACCTAAGTTACTCTATCACGAACTTTGACCTTTTTTTTTCACAGGGAGGTCGACGCTCTTCCTTCAACTCTGACCCTGACCTGCGCGACCTCGGGGTGGCTGTGTGTGTGTGTGTGTGTGTGTGTGTGTGTGTGTGTGTGTGTGTGTGTGTGTGTGTGTGTGTGTGTGTGTGTGTGTGTGTGTGTGTGTGTGTGTGTGTGTGTGTGTGTGTGTGTGTGTGTGTGTGTGTGTGTGTGTGTGTGTGTGTGTGTTATAGGAAGTGAAAGCTTTCGATATTAAACCGGAAAGAAAGAAAGAAAATACATACATACATGTATCGTCGCGGTACTTTCTCCTCCCATCCTGCCTCCTATAGGATGGGGATATGAGGTGAAGGAGTTACATCTTGCAGAATTAGGCGTTTATTCGATGTATAGATGAATAATACAGTGTATGCTCCCACCAGAGTCT
>NC_087184.1:9732719-9735219 GCF_035594125.1 Scylla paramamosain
GAACAAGAAATAGCGGGTTCAAACTCGAGAGAGTTAGATTTAAGAAAGGGACAGGAAGGCACTGGTTCACAAATAGAGTGGCAGAAGAATGGAATGGATTCAGTAATCGGGTAGTTAGTGCTGAGTCATCGGGGAAGTTTAAAAATAGATTAAACAAATTTATGGATGGTGATGACTGGCGGAATTTGGTATGCATGTTTCGTACAAGGACTGCCATGTGTAGGACTGATGGTTTCCTGCATCTTCCTTTATTTTCTTATATTTTTAAGTTAGATTTGCTTCCTAGACAGCCAGGCAAGCACGCAGAGGTCTGATGCTATTAGAGTATTCCTATGTAATTCTATGGAACACCACCGCGTCAAACAACACCGTGGCCTCACCGGAAATAGTTCCTCTAGTGCCAGCTCAACCAGTGCCATTTCAACCAGGAAATTATCTCAATGGAAAGCAATTTTCTTCTTTTCCTTAAAACCGATGCCAGGAAATAAGGAATAAATAATTTGGAAGAGAGAGAGAGAGAGAGAGAGAGAGAGAGAGAGAGAGAGAGAGAGAGAGAGAGAGAGAGAGAGAGAGAGAGAGAGAGAGAGAGAGAGAGAGAGAGAGAGAATCTGTTTGCACTCTTTACACACACGCACACAAACCCACACACACACACCCACACACACACACCAGAATCTTGAATACGATTACTCATATTAATTGCTTCCACTTACAAATTATGCGCAGAGAAATACGAGATGAATAATTCAGCAAAACACACACTACTCTTCCTCTTGACAAAGGCGAAGAAAAAAAAAAATAGACTAACAGACGTGGGCAAATAATCAAGACGTGCTTATATCAACTTGACTGCCTCGCGTGTTATATAGCAAAGCTTGTTTAGTTTTTTGCACTTACATCTCACGCCTCTCTTTAATTAACATTCTGGCAGTGGTCTCTCAATGTATGACTAAAATTACAAACAGAGTATTCAAATAATCCTCAGCTTTCCCCTCCGGTTTAGAGCGTGTTAGAATTCAGCTTTGTACTTTCTTCTTGGCCTCCAGTGTTATCTATTGACTTCCATTTGTGTACCGAGTTATTAACAAAATAAGAGCATTCAAACAATCTTCAGTCTTTAACTCTGCTTAGAATCGTGTTATAATGATACTCAGCTTTGTACTTTCTCATTATCTATTGACTGCTTGCTTTATTTGTGTATTTATTTAATAACAGGATAAGAAATGTTAAAATAATCTCTCGTTTTCTCGTCTGGTTTAAAACGTGATATAATTAAATTTCGTACTCTCTTTTTGGTTTTAAGTAATATCTACTGATTACTTGGTTTGCTTTGTCTGTTAAATTACTAATATTTATTGACTGCTTGGATCTTTTCATCTATTCAATTACTAGTCAGATAAAGAGTATTCAAACAAGCTCTCGTTTTCTGCTCTGGTCAGATTTGTGTTTGAATTAAATTCTTTTACCTTCTTTCTGGACTTCAGTATTATCTATTGAGTGCCCCATTTGTTTGTGTATTCAATCACTAACAAGATAAGGAGTGTTCAGGCCATCTTTAGTTCTTCACTGCGGTTAGGACTGTGTTAGAATTAATCTTTGCATTTTCTTTTTGGCCTTCAGAAGTATTTATTGACTGCTTGGTTCTTTTTATCTAATCAGTTGCAAACAAGATCTATCAGGAGTGTTCAAACCTTCTTTCGTCTTTCACTCTGGTCAGAATCGTGTTAAAATTCAACTTTGTACTTTCTTTCTTTACGGCATTCAACGTCACCTATTGACTGATTGGTTTGTTTGTTTATTTGCTAACAAGATCGATCAGGAGTGTTCAAGCCTTCTTTCTTTCACTCTAGTTAGAATCGTGTTAGAATTCAAACTCTTTCTGTTTGGTCTTCTGTACTGACTGCTGACAGATTGGTTTGCCTCTCCTATTCAGTCAACAATAAAAAAAAAAATATTCACACTATTCCTCGTTTTCCATTCTGGTTAAAGTGGTTTCACAATCTCAGTGTTTTCATTGACGCTTTTAGCAATGTATTGACTATTTGGTTTGTTTGATTTATGACTTACTGGTTGGATATTTTGCCTATCAGTTCACTTAATAGCAAGATAAGAATATTCACACTATCTTTTGTTTTCCATTTCAGTTAGAAAAGGTGTCACAATTCAAAGCAATGTTTTCTTCGTCATTTCTAGCTTTTTCGTTAATGGGGTGTCTCATTTATTTATTTATTTTTTATCTATTTGTTTGTTTACGAATTTTTCTTTATTTTTCTACTAACAAGAGAATAATGTGCATTTCAACTGTCTCGTTTTTTCATTCCTGTTCATAATATATCCCAAGGCAATACTTCCTGATCCTTTCCATTATCTACTGACTACTGGGTCTGCTACTATCTTTGTGCATCGACTCAATTACAAACAAAATAAGGGTAGAAATTCGAACTGTTTTCTACTTTAGATGTTGATCAGTAAAGAGTTGGAATCCAAAACATTATTTTCT
>NC_087184.1:9752719-9755219 GCF_035594125.1 Scylla paramamosain
CACACACACACACAAAGAGGCTGAAGAAATGACGAGGAAATGGCTTTACACACACACACACACACACACACACACACACACACACACACACACACACACACACACACACACACACACACACACACACACACACACAAACACACACATGTTTAGAGCAGCAAGTTAAGAGGATTAGGTACACGAGGAAGGACAGAAAAAAAGGGAGAAAAGGAGAGAAAAAAAAATCATCAGTCACGAGAGAGAGAGAGAGAGAGAGAGAGAGAGAGAGAGAGAGAGAGAGAGAGAGAGAGAGAGAGAGAGAGAGAGAGAGAGAGAGAGAGAGAGTTTTCCTTGAGAGTAAGGTGTTAGGGTGATGTTATGTGGCGATTTTCAGGATGGCAGAAGAAGCACAGACTGAGGCTTAGACACCGTGATGCGAGGTGACGCGGTGACGTGACTGAATGACGACCAACATACAAATGGGAATGAATGGAGGCGAGGAAGTGCATGAGTGAGTATATTTCTTACGTGTACTACAGATAATTGTGTTTACTTCTTTTTACTGACCTAATCTTCCACTGTAAATAAAACTGCTGACTTGAGAGAATAGAAGATTGGCTTTGTCTCTTCCAAGTTGAAGAATTATTTTCTCGTGGACTGCAGTACAAAAATTGGAGTCTAAAAGGAAAAAGAAAATAGGCGCTTGTCTTTTGTCTTTTTCCAAGCTATAAAACTGTTTTGGGAGACTGTAGCACAACAAATTGAGTCTAAAAAGTTGTGAAAGATTATGGGAAAGACAGCGGGAAGATTAAGAGGGGAAATAAGCATACTCGTATCATAAACCTTGGAAATGACGTAGATGAGTTCATTTTCAAGAGAAGTTGAAGGAAGTACATTTGTAAAGGAAGTACAGGGAAGTGTAGTGATAGAAGAGGCTTTAGAGGTGAGTGTGTTCGTTTCATAGGTGTACAAGTGAGCTCATTTCTAAGGGGTGTTGAAAAATATGTATAAGAGGTACTGAAGTGAGTGACAGAAGTGTAAACGTGTAAAAAGGTGACTACTGACAGAGGTGACGTGAAGTGAAGACAGTACAGGCGTGAGTGTGGTGACAGGTTTGTGGAAGTGAGTGTATTACTTTAAGTGTAGAAACAAGTAGCGATATGTCAATACATGAGTGTAGTGGTAGAGGTGAAACCATTAAGTGGAGGAACAGAAGCACAGAGGCGTTCTGACAAATATGTGGGAGTGTAGTGGCAGAAAAGTAAAAGCGAAAAGTGTAATACTGACAGAAGTGTGTGCCGGAGTGTACTGATATAGGTGTAGATGTAAGAGTACCTGACGTCCATAAGGGTGTCGGTAATAATACAAATGTGAAAACCGATTCCATACTAAAGGGCAGAGAAACGCGTGGGTCTCAAGCGTAACAAGAGCGTCGAGGTGAAGGGAGGCAAGAACAGAACAGGAGAACAACAGAAACAAGTCGAGGAAAAATAAACATGTTGCGTTGAGTGGTAAAAGACTGTTAGGCAAATAATTTTTCCCTTAACTGTGCCAGATTAAATGTAGTCCATGAGACAGAGAGAGAGAGAGAGAGAGAGAGAGAGAGAGAGAGAGAGAGAGAGAGAGAGAGAGAGAGAGAGAGAGAGAGAGAGAGAGAGAGAGAGAGAGAGAGAAATGAATGAACAATACTACAATGTTAGGGAAGACGAGATGAAAAGTTCTCCGCAAGATGAAAGAAGATTGTATGTGTGTGTGTGTGTGTGTGTGTGTGTGTGTGTGTGTGTGTGTGTGTGTGTGTGTGTGTGTGTGTGTGTGTGTGTGTGTGTGTGTCATTCAAGATTTAAAACATTGACAGAGTAAGGACAAGACTAAGTAACAAGTATTGAGAGAGAGAGAGAGAGAGAGAGAGAGAGAGAGAGAGAGAGAGAGAGAGAGAGAGAGAGAGAGAGAGAGAGAGAGAGAGAGAGAGAGAGAGAGAGAGAGAGAAACAATAGGTGATGGATGAAAGATAGATGAGAGTGAGGAGGAGGAGGAGGAGGAGGAGGAGGAGGAGGAGGAGGAGGAGGAGGAAGAGCTTGATACAGAGAAAGGCAAACATTTAAAGGTTAAGAAAGAGAATAGAAAGAGGAAATGACGAAAGGGACCTACATAAATGAAACAGGAATGATAGACAGAGACACAACAAGCAGAGAACAGAGAACAAAGATAAAAATAAAACAAAAATACAAAAAAAAAAAAAAAAAAAAAAAAAAAACCTGAATGATAATAAAGAAATGAACACGCAAAGTTGAAAATACAAATAAAATGACTGATATCGAAATGCAGGAAAAGTTAGGAAGGTGAAGACAAGGAGGAGACAGGACAAGAGGAATAAGTGGAAAAAGAGGATAAAGAGGACACAGAAGGGGCAAGAGCAGTGTAACAGAAGGTCGCCTCTTGGATATAGGTAGAGGACAATGAGCCTTTGACACTCTGAAGGCCAAGCCACGGTTACTTTTTTATGCCGCTTTGAGATAACAGA
>NC_087184.1:9760219-9762719 GCF_035594125.1 Scylla paramamosain
CCTCACTGCCTCTTCCCTCTTCTTCCTCTCTTTTCCCTCCCTTTACTCTCCCTGCTTCACCCTCTCACTTCTAAAGGCCCTATCTTCTCTACCATTCCCTCTCCCTCTCTCCCTCTCCCTCTCTCCCCCTTTCCCTCGCCATATCTATAGTCAGTTCACAGGAAGCTGGCTGAGCAAGCTGTGAGGCAAGGAGTGTTTGTAAGCCGTGCGCTGATTGGCTGACGCTCTATATTCACAACTTACTGATTTTTGTTATTCTATTCAGTTATTATTTTTTTTATTTCATTTTAGTGACTTTATTTACTTTATTTATTATCATTATTATTATTTATTATTATTATTATTTTTTTATTCATTTCATTTTAGTTATCTTATTTAGTTGCTTTATTTATTTATTAATTTTTTTTTTTCAGTGAGAGGGGCACTGGTCTAAGGCAACAACAAAGAAGAGAAAGAGAAAGCCAAAAGGATTGTACAGAATTAAAAGATAAGAGTCTTGAAACCTCCCTCTTGACAGAATTCAAGTCATAGGAAGGGGGGCAAACAGAAGCAGGCAGGGAGTGCGAGTTTGCTTATTAAGTAATTTTATTTAGTTATATTTATTTGTTTAATTTCGTTACTTTTTTTCACAGACAATTCAGTCAATAAACCATAATAATAATAATAATAATAATAATAATAATAATAATAATAATAATAATAATAATAAAAATAATAATCTTTTACCTTCAGTACTAGTCTCAATCTCTCCCTTCCCACTTCCCTCTACCTCTCTCCGCCTTTCCTTATCTTATCCCTATTCCTTCCTTCTTTCCCTCCTTTTATCTCTCCTCTTTCCTCTCTCCCCCCACTTCCTGCTTCATCCTTGTCCTTATCATTCACTTTCCGTTGCTCTTTTCTTGTTTTCTTGCTATCCCTCCCTCCCTCTATCTTCTCTATTCCTTCTTCTTCTCTCATCTTCCTCTATTCCCCTCCTTTCAAACTATTCCTCTTTTCTTCATTCTCCTTCCTTTCCTTTCCTTCCTATTTATTATCCCATCCCTCTTCATCTATTCCTATTATTCTCTTCTTCACCCGTCTATCTCTTCCTTCCCTCTATCTGTCTCTCCTTTGCCTCTTCTCTTTCCTTCTTTTCTCTCCTCGTCATTCCTAGCTTCTCTATCAACTTTCTCTTTCCTCCTCTTTTTCACGCATTCCATCATATTCTCTCTCTCTCTCTCTCTCTCTCCCCCTCTCTCTCTCTCTCTCTCTCTCTCTCTCTCTCTCTCTCTCTCTCTCTCTCTCTCTCTCTCTCTCTCTCTCTCCTTCCACCCCCCCAAGCCTTATCTTTCATTCCTCCTCTTCCTCTTCCCCCTCTCCCCTCCCTTCCTTTCCTTCCCTCCTCTTCTACCCTTACGTCTTCCTGTCTTTCTCTATAATCTCTTTATTCCTCCTCCTCCTCCTCCTCCTCCTTTTTCTCCCTCCTCTCTTCTTCCTTCTGTTTTCTCACTCCCAAATATAATAACATCATTTCCCACGCAACGAGAGAGAGAGAGAGAGAGAGAGAGAGAGAGAGAGAGAGAGAGAGAGAGAGAGAGAGAGAGAGAGAGAGAGAGAGAGAGAGGAGTGGGGGAATGGTGATGTTATAGAACAAAAATATTTACATGTCATTATGTGTGTGTGTGTGTGTGTGTGTGTGTGTGTGTGTGTGTGTGTGTGTGTGTGTGTGTGTGTGTGTGTGTGTGTGTGTGGGGAAGCACACCTGTAGGAAGAAAACACCTGTCAAAACTAGAATTCTCTCTCTCTCTCTCTCTCTCTCTCTCTCTCTCTCTCTCTCTCTCTCTCTCTCTCTCTCTCTCTCTCATTTAATTAAGGTAGAAGCCACAGTAGCAAAATCACCGTGAAATACCTATTAATTAATATATCACATTAATCATTATTAGATTATTATTATTATTATTATTATTATTATTATTATTATTATTGTTACTTTTTAATACTAGTAGTAGTAGTAGTAGTAGTAGTAGTAGTAGTAGTAGTAGTGATAGTAGTAGAAGTAGTAGTGCTAGTAGTAGCAGTAGTGTAGCAGCAGCAGCAGCAGCAGCAGCAGCAGCAGCAGCAGCAGCAGCAGCAGCAGCAGCAGCAGCAGCAGCAGGAGCAGCAGCAGCAGTAGTAGTAGTAATAGTAGTAGTAATAAAAGAAATCAAAAACTCACGAATGGGAAGAAAGAAGCGATGTAGAATAAATCAAACAAAGAAGCAAAGAGACAAACAGACAAGCAAAATAAAGTAAACAGGAGAGAAAGGAAACCAAACAACAGCACAGGAAGAACCAGCAAACTGTAAACATGAGGAAAGGAAGGACGGAACGAAAGCAAACAAACAAACAAACAAAAAAACATCACGCACGTATACACACACACACACACACACACACACACACACACACACACACACACACACACACACACACACACACTCCCACACACACACACCTACGAGTACACACACCCACATACACA
>NC_087184.1:9775219-9780219 GCF_035594125.1 Scylla paramamosain
AGTAGCAATAGTAGTAGTAGTAGTAGTAGTAGTAGTAGTAGTAGTAGTAGTAGTAGTAGTGGTGGTGGTGGTGGTAGTGGTGATACAAGTACTACACGGGGTTGCTAATCGTAACTGCAGGAGGTGTTCGCGATAAACTTTAAACATCAATATTCAGCCAACATAACATATCACACCAAGTAAATTATTTAGGTGCATGGTGCAGCTGTTCGATATATTCATCACCTGCGTAATACTGGCACTTGAAAGGACACATTTTCCAAGGAAGAGAATTCGAGAAATCAAGAAGTATTAAACAGATAAATAAATAAATAATAATATACCATTTCATGTAGCTTCTGTGGCGATTAAAAAAAAAAAAAAAAAAAAAAAAAAAAAAAACAAGAACAAAGCATATAACTCTACTCTTCAATCTCATTTCTTTTAACACTAAGCGAGGAAAAGAAGAAAAAGAGGGAGGGAGGGAGGGAGGGAGGGAGACAAGGAAAGAAGGAAGAAAAGATGAAGAACACGAAGAAAAGAAAGAAAAGAAGAAAGAGATAAGAAGAAGAAGAAGAAGAAGAAGAAGAAGAAGAAGAAGAAGAAGAAGAAGAAGAAGAAGAAGAAGAAGAAAACAAATCAGGAGATGAAAGACGTCAGTATCCCAAAGCACGTGTCCTCCTCCTGCTTATCAGCGTCATCACTAGGTCAGTCCTGCACAATGAAACACGCCAAAACGGAAGTGGCTCTTTAAACACGTACCACCCCATTCAGTACTTTGCTTGCGTGACTCAGCCGCGTCTCCTGGCTAGAACAGTATTTACCCGTCACTCAACACTGCTAAGGTGAAGGGCGCTCTTATACTAAATGTACCGCTTTGGGTGCTAATATAAGGTGATTGTAACTTTATCTGAGCAAACCTGAATTATATTACAGGACTTCTGAAACTCAACATTGTGAAAATTTGAACTGTTACCTACATCACTATTTTGTATCGCTGGAGTCTTTCAGAATTACTCTAAACTTACACTGCAACATTTTTCCAAGTTTCAGAAGCCATAGCGGTCAAAACGTCACCGGGATTTCGTACCTTCCTACCCTCCTAGTAGACGCTGTACATTCAACCCGGAAGTACAGAACACCTACGCACGCCAAGATCAGGATTAACACAAAGAAACGCTCCTTGCTTGTTCAACCTTACTGTTCAGCCACTAACCTGAGATCTCACTTGTTTCGTTGCCTTTTTAGTCTAACTTCCTACATAATGCATCTCCTGGCTATGCTTTCATTTTATTTTCTCTTTTCTTTTCTTTACTTCAAGTGACGTTAGATTCAGATACGTATTCTTAAATGTTTCGCCCTCCCATCACGACTATTCCCAAAAGGTCACAGAGATGATACGTTGGATTTTTTTTTCAATGATAATGCATAATCCAAGTTAAACTCTTAAACTCACATTAGAAACATACAGATACCTTTGGAAATCTCACTAACCTGCAATGGGGCCAGTTAAAGGTAATCAAGATAAGGAACTGAAACCTTTAAGAGTACTGCCCTTAGTTTCATAAGCAATACATCGACTAGGTTTTCTTCTCTCTTCCTTTCGTTACTGTTCCTCCACGCGGTGTTTGGTTTAGAAATGCAGCACACCATTACAGGTTCTAGAGAAAATGACCCATCAGGGAACGAGAATATCTCACGCGTGCGCAGTACTGAGTAGAGACGAGATGTGTTTAAAGAAGGAAAACTGCACGTGGTTACTCCTAAAAGCACACCAGTAGTAAAGATGCCACAAGTAGGCCTAACTTGTCACGTACAGGCTTAGTGGCTTCCTGTAGCTTTCCTTGGGTTTTGATACGTCGAGACTGTAACCCCGTAAAAATAATGAAAGTAATAAAAAAAAATTTGAAATAATAAAACAGAACCATAACAAAAACGAAAATTATACAAAAAAAAAGGAAGAATGAAGTATAACAATGAGATAGATAAATGCAAACACAGGGAAAGATAAGAAGATAACGTGACAGCACAGAAAAAAAAAAATCTTTAATAAAAAAAGAACAATGCTGCAACAAAACAAGATTAATAAATAAAAAAAAGAGAGAAAAGTTAATAAATAAAACCAGTAATCTACTAATACGCCCCCCCCCCCAAAAAAAAAAAAAAAAAAAAAACAGCACAAAGAAACATAAACAACGAAAAATCTAAGATCTGGCAACTTCACAAACATGAGTTGCCGACGTTCCCGAAACATTGTAATTATCATTTTATTATACGAAGGACAGGAAACTCGACCTTACTGCCCCACGTTACAAAACCGAGCAAGAAAAAAAGAAAAGAAAAAGAAATTAGGAAAAAACTGAAGAGAGAGATTGGAAGCGGGAGGGAGGGAGGGGGAGGGGTATTGGAGAAGTGGATAGGGGTGGGGGGCGGGGGAGGGCGTGAGTGATGATGTACAGATTAAAATGATTACGAAGTCTATATTATCTACTAGTCATTCTCTCTCTCTCTCTCTCTCTCTCTCTCTCTGATTATTCTAAAATGGTCTCCTCCTCTCTTCTTCTTCCTCCTCCTCCGTGTTCTCTTTTTCTTCTTTTTATTAGATTATTGGAGTGTTGCAATCTGCTATTGACCTTAGGGTTTTCCGGGGAGAGAGAGAGAGAGAGAGAGAGAGAGAGAGAGAGAGAGAGAGAGAGAGAGAGAGAGAGAGAGAGAGGAGAGTTAATTGATTGATTGATTTAAGAGAGAGAGAGAGAGAGAGAGAGAGAGAGAGAGAGAGAGAGAGAGAGAGAGAGAGAGAGAGAGAGAGAGAGAGAGATGACAACTCGAAGCCTTCATTTCATCCTTTGCAGTGCACAACTCGCAAGAAATTAGGCAATTGGGACACAAGAAAAGGGTACAATACCTTAACTTCCACTACCTCCCCCCACGTCTCTCTCTCTCTCTCTCTCTCTCTCTCTCTCTCTCTCTCTCTCTCACACACACACACACACACACACACACACACACACACACGTGGAAGAAACTAGGAAACAATTATTGTGTGTGTGTGTGTGTGTGTGTGTGTGTGTGTGTGTGTGAGAGAGAGAGAGAGAGAGAGAGAGAGAGAGAGAGAGAGAGTCGAACTTCCTCTCTCTCTCTCTCTCTCTCTCTCTCTCTCTCTCTCTCTCTCTCTTCGGATGAGGCCGCTTTGCACTTTTCCTGAACGGCCCACTTGCCTCGTGTGGCCAAGATGTTTCTGTGCGATAAAGACGGAAAATAGAAGTTCTGTAGAGCCTTTCGGAGGAGGAGGAGGAGGAATGGAAATATTAGCAATAGTGACTGTAGTAAAAGAAGTAGTCGAGGCGAAGGCAATAGTTGTAAAAGTAGCTGTAGTAATAACGAAGGAGGAGGAGGAGGAGGAGGATTACTTAAGATTACTTATGAAGAAGAGGTACCAGAACTTTCGGTCTTCAAGGAGGATATGTATTGGACTACCAACTACAATTACTAGTAAACTATAAGTGGCAGAAGAGGATGGAATAAATAAAGAAGGAAGAGGAAGAGGAGGAGAAGTATAAGAAGTAAAAAATAATAGCAGAAGTGGAAGTAGTTTAAGAAAGGAGAGGTTACAGGAAGCAGAAGGAGGAGGAGGAGGAGGAGGAGGAGGAGGAGGAGAAGTAATCATAATAATAATAACAGGCACAATAGCAGACGAAGAAGACACGGTGCTGCTGCTGGTAGTAGTAGTAGTAGTAGTAGTAGTAGTAGTAGTAGTAGTAGTAGTAGTAGTAGTAGTAGCAGCAGCAGCAGCAGCAGCAACAGTAGTAGTAGTAAGACCAATAGCAGCAGGGGCAGCATAAGTAGTAATAGGGGTTACAGGAGTCGTAGTAGTATAGCTAATAGAACAACTTTTATTGGGCGAAGAAACAGCGGACCAGTAGTAGTAGTAGTAGTAGTAGTAGTAGTAGTAGTAGTAGTTGTTGTTGTTGTTGTTGTAGTAGTTGCGGTAGTAGTAGTAGTAGTAGTAGTAGTAGTAGTCGCAAAAACAGCAGCATCAACTTCGCAATGGCAGCAGCAGCAGTATTAGTCGAAGTAGAAGCTTTCGAAAGAGCAAAAGCAGTTAGCAGAAGACCTGAAGAGTGGCCTTGGCAGCACCACCACTACCAGCACCAGTAGTAGTAGTAGTAGAGGCTTCAGGAGCAGGCGCCTTGTGTCCTTGTGGCTCGGTAACCGCGGCGGGAGGAATGACGTTTGGCAGGGCCGTTCCGAAAAGGGCTGCTAGCGTTGGAACAAAGCAAAAAGGTAATCATAACATTTCCCTTTGCTCTTCGTTCATCGCTATAGAGGCTAGAGTCCCGCGCTGCCTCCACCCTCACCCTGCCTCACCCTCCCTCCCTACCACCCTCACCCTTCCTCCTCCTCCTCCTCCTCCTCCTTCTCTTCCTCTTCTTCTTCTTCCTCCTCCTCCTCTACCGCCACGTCGACGAAGCAATATGAAACATGAACGATGAACGGCGATACATGGTTTGAACGTGTGCCCCCCCTCCTCCTCCCCACTCTCTCTCTCTCTCTCTCTCTCTCTCTCTCTCTCTCTCTCTCTCTCTCTCTCTGCTCGGGTTTCACGGCCCTTCTGGCTACTGGAGGTAAGGGCGAGATTCCCATTTGCTTTACGTTAATTTACCGACTCTGTTTGTTATGACATTCTCCCCCCACACCCCACGTCATACCCCCTCCCCCCCACCTCTCTCTCTCTCTCTCTCTCTCTCTCTCTCTCTCTCTCTCTCTCTCTCTCTCTCTCTCTCTCTCTCTCTCTCTCTCTCTCTCTCTCTCTCTCTCTCTCTCTTTCACTGCCTTCCTCCCCTCCCCTCTCTGCCTAAGGGGGACGGAGGGGAGGGAAGTACAGGAGGAGGGGGAGGAGGAGGAGGAGGAGGAGGAGGAGGAGGAGGAGGAGGAGGAGGAGGAGGAGGAGGAGGAGTATTGCCATGAAGTATTTTAGTGAGCACTATGAGTTACTATCACTTCAAGTTGAATAGGCTAGT
>NC_087184.1:9785219-9787719 GCF_035594125.1 Scylla paramamosain
CCAAAACATAAAAGATTAACAGGAGAAAAAGACTCGTGATGAAAATATGAAAGAAAAACTACAAAACCAATTAAGGGATGTGAAAAAAAAAAATGTACTTAACATGTTAAGATAAAGACGATCTCATCTCGAGTGTTACCAAGATGCTCCGTGTTACCTAATCACGTTATTAAGTTGTCACGTGTTACCTGTAGAGTGTTACCAAGGTGTTCTGTCAAAGTTACCAAGCAGTTTCGTATAATTTGTTGTGTTATAAAGGTGTCACGTATCAACTGTTAACTAATCAGTGTTACCAAGGTGTTTTGTGTTATCTAGTAAAGGTTACCAAGGAGTGATGACACTTGTTACCTTACGAGTGTTATCAGAGTCACGTGTTTCTTGTTTCCGTTATTTCGTGTTACCTAATTCTGTTACCAAGGTGTTACGCATCATGTCAGGATTTTAAAGAGTGTGCAGCGTGTAAAGCAATGCGACACACAGGAAACCAGCAATTTTAGGTGTGTGTGTGTGTGTGTGTGTGTGTGTGTGTGTGTGTGTGTGTGTGTGTGTGTGTGTGTGTGTGTGTGTGTGTGTGTGTGTGTGTGTGTGTGTGTGTGTGTGTGTGTGTGTGTGTGTGTGTGTGTGTGTGTGTGTGTGTGTGTGTGTGTGTGTGTGTGTGTGTGTGTGTGTGTGTGTGTGTGTGTGAGGGTGGAAGCATAGATCAATTTTTCTTCATTTTTATGTTAAATTTTAGGGACATGAAAGACTGATTATGTTTCTATTTATTTGTTTATTATATATATATATATATATATATATATATATATATATATATATATATATATATATATATATATATATATATATATATATATATTTTATCTTCTGAGTTTTTCTCTTTCACATTTTAGACAAATTCTCTGTATGCGCAATAAAGTGTTATTATTATTATTATTATTATTATTATTATTATTATTATTATTATTATCATCATCATCACTATCATCATTACTAATACCTGTTACCTAGAGTGTTATCAAGTCTTCCGTATTATCTGTTACTTATCATTATTATCAATATCATCATTATCATCATCATTATTATTATTATTATTATTATTATTATTATTATTATTATATGTTACCTAGTGAGTGTTACCAAGTCTTTCAGTGTTGTCAAGCTGTTCCGTGTTACCTAATCATGTTACTTGTTGCCTGGTGAGTTACCTGGCCAGTGTTGCCAATCACCCACCTGACGGACACGTGCTTCCCGCCTCAGGTTGAACCCTCGCCTGCTCTTCTTATGCTCAGGCATATCTCACACACACACACACACACACACACACACACACACACATACACACACACACACGTATTTCAGTACAAAAAAAATCACAAGCACAAACACACAAACATACACTCGATACTAATTCGGTTGTTACGAAGAGCACTCAAGAACGCATGCAACGAACTGCGCGTGTGTAGTAGTATAGTATAGTAGTAATATAATAGTAGTAGTAGTAGTAGTAGTAGTAGTCAGACCATCATCATTTAACAACTATTATAAACGGAGCCCTAATCACTGTAACAACCACAACTATTACACTATTATTATCGACCGCCATCTCCCCACTGACGTCACCACGCGCTCAACCAATCAGCGGGCAGCGTGGGCGGGACTTCGTGCTTCTAAACCAATCAGCGTCAAGAGAAATATGAATCCCCCAATAAACTCCCTCACAGTTTTTCAATGGGTGTGAAATTCAGGTAGTTTGGTTCTTGACCTTTGACTGTTTCGTCCACCAAGTTAGGTGGGATTCGAACTTGTGGTTTGGGTATTGGAGAGTTTGTCAGTTAGTCAACCAGTCAATTAGTCAACCATTTAATCGACCAATCATTCAATCAATTAGCCTACCAATTTATCAGTCAACCAGTGAGTGAGTGAGTGAGTGAGTGAGTGAGTGAGTGAGCCAATCAACCAGCCAACCAGTCAGTTAATTAGTCCCCCAGTCAGCCAGTCAGTCCATGAACCCGTCAACTAGTCTACCAGTCAATCACTCAATCCGTCAATCAGTCAGAAACTCAGCCAACAAGACGGTTTGATGAACATAAAAAAAAAATAACACAAATAAACGGACAGCCACATAAACAGTTAGACAGACATACAAACAGACGGACAAGTAAACACACCACTCTCTCCTATTACAGTTACAGATTATTACTTCTTCCTCTTTCATTTCCTCTTCCTTCTCTCCCTCCTCCTCCTCCTCATGTTCCTCAATCTACCTCCTCCTACACGCACCCATACATACATACACATGCACACAACAATTATCATTAACTAATACATACAAGTGAAGCTGTGAATAATCGAACAAAATATACATAAATAAATAATACATCAAAAGAAAAAAAAAGAAAAAAACAAGGAAAAAGAAAAGAATCGTGCAACAAAACTTAATTAAATTTTAAGAAAACTTCGTTGCAACTGAAATCAAGTTATTTACGTTCATGAAAACTGA
>NC_087184.1:9790219-9797719 GCF_035594125.1 Scylla paramamosain
AACTGTCGATAACAGGAAAGAATGAAGGAAAGACAACAAAGGGAAGAAAGCAAGGTAATAATAAATAAGCGCCAAAAGAGAAAGCTTCACTGAAAAAAAAGTAAAAGCAAAAAAATAAATAAATAAATAAAAATGAAAAAAAACTCGGAAAATTTGATGGAAAAAAAGGAGGAAAAAGGAAAAGGCAAGTTCGCTGACCTAAAAGAAAAAAAAATCATAAAAATAACACATAATAAGTAAATAAATAAATAATTAAAAAAGCAAATAACATGAAAAACACTTCAATTTATGAAAAAAAACTAACACCAACAAATATAAACAAATATAAACAACAATAGACAAAAAAAAAAAAAACATAAATACATAGACAGAATCACAAAGAACATCACGAAAAAAAGGAAAGATAAATAAAACGAAAAAAATTATAATCCATTAAAAAAAAAAAAAAAAAAAAAAAAAAGGCCACACAACAAAAATCCACACTTCGGTCACGCACGGAAAAGAAAAATCCTGCATCACCGAAATCGCAGTTGTGAAAAATCAAACGGAAAACGCAGAAAACGGGAAATCAGAAGTCGCGCAGCAGTACGTGGAAAACGGGAATTCAGAAAACGCATGTATACTGGATGTGCTTTCCAAGTATTCCTGTGACGCCGCCTGTTATATCCGCTCTCTCTCTCTCTCTCTCTCTCTCTCTCTCTCTCTCTCTCTCTCTCTCTCTCTCTCTCCTCCTCCTTCTTTTCCTTCTTTTTCTTTCTCGTGTCATATAACTTTTACCATTATCATTTGAAGGCTATTTCGATTCTACGCTAAGTTTTGCCGCGGCCGTTAGTGCGCGTAACGAGGATGTGACGCGACGTAACGAAGCTAACAGCGAGGTGAGAGGCAGTTATGACGCGCTTTGCAGAGAGAGAGAGAGAGAGAGAGAGAGAGAGAGAGAGAGAGAGAGAGAGAGAGAGAGAGAGAGAGAGAGAGAGAGAGATACTTAACTCGTTCGCTCTCAGTTGATTAGCTTACCTGAGTCGAGATTACGATTAGGAAAGGAGTGATTGACAGGATGCAACAACAACAACAACAACAACAACAACAACAACAACAACAACAACAACAGCGTCATTAATAACGAGAACTATACTACTACTACTACTATTACTACTACTACAAAAATAAGGAAAACGTTAATACATAATACCACTACTACTACTACTACTACTACTACTACTACTACTACTACCACTACATACTACACCTATTACTACAAATATTTTCCTTCCTCTTCCTCCACCTCCCACCACCACCACTGCACTACTACTACTACTACTACTACTACTACTACTACTACAACAACTACTACAACTACTGCAACAACAAACACCACCACTATCAGTTCAACAAGCAGTAGCAATAACAATAACCAATCCCTGCTACTCTTAATAACATAACCATCAACGCGGCGAAAACAGTCAGAACACATGCCCCCCCCCCCTCACGCACTCCCCTTACCCTCTATCTCCCCTCTCACCCCCTCCCTTCCCTCTCAGCTCTCCCCTCTCACACCCTCCCTTCCCTCCATCTCCCCTCTCACATCCTCCCTTCCCTCTCAGCTCTCCCATTCTCTCTCTCTCTCTCTCTCTCTCTCTCCCACACCTCCCTCCCTACCGTCTCATCTCTCCTCTCCCCTTCTCTCACACTCCCCTCTCACTCTCTCTCCTCTCATCTCTCCCCTCTCCCATGTATCTTTCCCTTGCCCCTCACATTCCTTCCCTCCCCTCTATCTCCCCCCTACACAAACATCCCTTCTCAACTAGCCCCTATTCCCTCCAACACTCCCCTCACTCCTCTCTCTCTATTTCGTCCCCTATGCAAACATCCCCTCTTCCCTCTGCTGCCCCATACCCTTCCTCCCCTCCCCCTCGCAGTGCTGTATCACCCATCAAATATTCAGCACGCAGGAGTTCCGGAAAGCCGTGATGAGCGTGGAAATGTGATCCCGTACACGCGGCGGAAAGAATCACAGCCACGGATACGATTTTGCTGCATTTAGTTACTCTTTTGTTCTTGTTTTTACGATTTTTCCTGCATTTACAATTTTTTTTTTTTGTTTTCTTTTAGTTTATTTATTTCTCATATTATTTTTTTATTTATTTGTTTTTCTTAGTGGTTTATGGTGTTCGTTGTTGTTGTTGTTGTTGTTGTTGTTTTTGCATTTAATTCATTTTATTTACTTATTCATTTACTTTTTTTTCTTTTTTTCAATGGTTAACTGTGTCTGTAGTGCTGTTCTTGTCGTTGATCTTCCTTTTTTTGTGTGTGTGTTTAAAGTTTTTGTTTTATTTTGTTTTGTTTTTATGCTTGAAAGCGTGTTTTGTTGTGGAAGATGAGGATGAGGATGTGGAGGAGGATGTAAACGAGGAGAGGAGGAGGAGGAGGAGGAGAAGGAGGAAGAGGAGGAGGAGGAGGAGTGTTGCAAGAGGAAAATGTCGACGATAATACAAAGGAACAATGAAAGTGGAACAACAATAATGATAATAATAATAATAATAATAATAATAATAATAATAATAATAATAATAATAATAATAACAATAAAAATAATAATAATAATAATAATAATAATAATAATAACAACAACATCAACAATAAACAAAAAACACAGTTTCCTATGAAGTATAATTTTATATTCTCTCACATCCGTTTTCTCTCTCTCTCTCTCTCTCTCTCTCTCTCTCTCTCTCTCTCTCTCTCTCTCTCTCTCTCTCATAAACCACTGTTCCATCCATACATTAATCATACCATCCATTAAATCACCGCTCATATCAACACACACACACACACACACACACACACACACACACACACACACACACACACACACACACACACACGTCATACATTCCCTCACACATACATCTCACCGTCTTATTTATTATTCACTGGCGGGCTGAATTATTCACACCTATACATTTCACACACGTTCATACAGCCTCGCCTTGCCATGCATCATACAGGGCCATACAAGGTACATGGGGGCATACGTACATACATACTCGTACATATACATACATACTTGAATATAATACTGGTATATTCCAAACCTGCGCTTGTCCCTTTATTTACATGCACTGACACGGGGAGAGAGAGAGAGAGAGAGAGAGAGAGAGAGAGAGAGAGAGAGAGAGAGAGAGAGAGAGAGAGAGAGAGAGAGAGAGAGAGAGAGAGAGAGATACCAGCTAAGCACAACAAACAGGGACTAATGAGATAGTTAGGTTTGCGTTACAGAGCTTGGAGAGGAAAGAAGGAAATGACAAGGACATGACAACTTGTATACGAAAGCGGAAATGGATGGAGGATATATATAGGGAAAAAAAAAAAAAACAAAAAAACAAAAACAAAGGAATAATGGAAGCGACAAAAAAAAAAAAAATAAAGAAAAGAAAAAAAGCAAGAAATATATTTAGATAGATGGACAGATAGACAGACAGACAGTTCCACTCATACTGCTCTTCTAGACAGGGTGGAATCAAAAGCTTTTCGTCTCATCAACTCCTCTCCTCTAACTGACTGTCTTCAGCCTCTCTCTCACCGCCGCAATGTTGCATATCTAGCTGTCTTCTACCACTATTTTCATGCTAACTGCTCTTCTGATCTTGCTAACTGCATGCCTCCCCTCCTTCCGCGGTCTCGCTGCACAAGACTTTCTTCTTTCTCTCACCCCTATTCTGTCCACCTCTCTAACGCAAGAGTTAACCAGTATTCTCAATCATTCATTCCTTTCTCTGGTAAACTCTGAACTCCCTGCCTGCTTCTGTATTTCCACCTTCCTACGACTTGAATTCCTTCAAGAGGGAGGTTTCAAGACACTTATCCACCAATCTTTGACCACTGCTTTGACCCTTTTATGGGACTGGCATTTCAGTGGGCATTTTCTTTATTAGATTTTTGTTGCCCTTGGCCAGTATCCTTCCTACATAAAAAAAAAAAAAAGACAGACAGACAGAAAGACAGGTGAGTGCTGTAGATAGATACATACATACAAAGATACATACATACATTCATAGATAGATAGATAGATAGAGAGACAGACAGACACAGACAGACAGACAGAAAGACACAGACAGATGGATACATGAATACAAAGACAGACAGATAAATAAAGACAGATTGACAGACATACAGGAAAGAAAACAAAATCCGTTTTATTTCCCGGAAAACAAATCATGGGGAAATAATAACACGAGGAAAGGTTTTTGCTTCCATTTCAGTGATAACCTCAAGGATAAAAATTAAATACGTACTAAAAATCATAGCGAGGACTTTTAATATAACCTTTTTACCTCAAAATTTAAATAACTTTTTTTTTCGCTTTCGTCAAAAAGACGTATTAAAACTACAGTAATGAGGAGGAAACGAAATAAAAGGGAATAGATGATTAAAAAAAAAGGTAAAAGAAAAGTGAAATAAAACTAGATTAGCTTTCGCGAGTCTAAGGCAAAAAATAAATCAATGAATCATGGAAAGAAAGTCGAGAGAGAGAGAGAGAGAGAGAGAGAGAGAGAGAGAGAGAGAGAGAGAGAGAGAGAGAGAGAGAGAGAGAGAGAGAGAGAGAGAGAGAGAGAGAGAGAGAGAGAGAGAGAGAGAGAGAGAGAGAGAGAGAGAGAGAGAGAGAGAGAGAGAGTCTAAAATCATAAATAAATAAACACAGGATCAGAATTTATTAATCTGCTTTTTAATTGTTTATTAAATCGAGGAAATAACACAACAGTAAACAAAAATCAAAGATTAAAAATATATCAAATAGTGGGAACAAACAGAGAGAGAGAGAGAGAGAGAGAGAGAGAGAGAGAGAGAGAGAGAGAGAGAGAGAGAGAGAGAGAGAGAGAGAGAGAGAGAGAGAGAGAGAGAGAGAGAGAGATTAGCTGCCTAAGTCGAAAATAAAAAAAGGAACTAAAAGTGTATTTAGTGAAAAGAAATAAAGGAAAAAAATAAACTGTAATAGGAGGAGGAGGAGGAGGAGGAGGAGGAGAAAAGATAGAAAAAGAAAGAAACAAGAACAAGAACAACAACAACAACAACAACAACAACAACAACAACAGAAATTGCGAAATATAAGAATAAATTAAAACAAACATGAAAGTAGGACAAAAGGAAAACAATTTTATCAAACATCAATTGCTTATTTAACTTTTTCCTTTACACATCAAACTGACGTCGAGTTTCATCGTGATTTTAGCAGTTTCTACTCTTCCTCCCAGTAGCAGCAGCAGCAGTAGTAGTAGTAGTAGTAGTAGTAGTAGTAGTAGTAGTAGTAGTAGTAGTAGTAGCCTTAAGTAATTTCATATATAAAGTGAAAATGACGTAGTTTTATCTCAATTTTGGGTACGCTCTCTCTCTCTCTCTCTCTCTCTCTCTCTCTCTCTCTCTCTCTCTCTCTCTCTCTCTCTCTCCTAGCCCCTCCCCCCAAACTATTTAGTTCCCACGGGCGTACCCAATGACCTCGTGAACCCAGAGATGGTGGTGGTGGTGGTGGTGGTCGAGGTGGTGGTGGTGATGGTGGTCGTACCCAATCCAATGCGACCAGCTAGTAAATACTCTCTCTCTCTCTCTCTCTCTCTCTCTCTCTCTCTCTCTCTCTCTCTCTCTCTCTCTCTCTCTCTCTCTCTCTCTCTCTCTCCATATGTACTCTTCCATACTCTTTTACCCCGCCTACACAATCTCTCTCTCTCTCTCTCTCTCTCTCTCTCTCTCTCTCTCTCTCTCTCTCTCTCTCTCTCTCTCTTTTTCTGTTCACCCATTTTGTCCAATGTTTTAGTTGAGATAAAAATAAGTTATTGTATTCGTCCCAGAAAATATAAACAAATAAAAAATACAGAAGAAAAAGAGAGAGAGAAAAAAAAAACATACAGAAAACAGAAAGTAAGATAGAGAAAAATAAAATGTAAATATAAAAATACCAAACAAAACATTAAGATTTAAATATTCTGTGTTTAATATTCTCTCTCTCTCTCTCTCTCTCTCTCTCTCTCTCTCTCTCTCTCTCTCTCTCTCTCTCTCTCTCTCTCTCTAGCACATTCACTATACACCACAATTCACTATACATTCAACCTCCCCCACACTCACACTACATACACATACATTCATACACATCCACTCATACACATCTATTCATACACATTCATTCATACACATTCACTCATACACATCCACTCATACACATCCACTCATACACATTCATTCATACACATCCACTCATACACATTCATTCATACACATTCATTTATACACATCCACTCATACACATCCACTCATACACATCCACTCATACACATCCATTCATACACATTCATTCATACACATTCACTCATACACATCCACTCATACACATCCACTCATACACATCCACTCATACACATCCATTCATACACATTCACTCATACACATTCATTCATACACATTCACTCATACACATTCACTCATACACATTCATTCAAACACATTCATTCATACACATTCATTCATTCAATCACTACACACCACCTTATACGTTTCATCTACCTCCCATAACAATAATTCTCTATTTACGCATCAGAATTGTGTTACCTTTTCAGTAGTAGTAGTAGTAGTAGTAGTAGTAGTAGTAGTAGTAGTAGTTATTATTTTATTTTCTAATTTAATACCCTGCTTTTGAACTGCAATACAACAATACAACCTTAAAACCATCAAATTTTGACCTGAATGACTAGATACAGTACGTGGGCACAAATCCATCAGTTATCCACCCATCCATCCACTCATCCTTTCATCCACAAGCACTGACATATAAAAAGACAAAACTGACCCCATAATCATCACAAATAACTAGAAAATAGAAGTAAAAGGAACATAATCAAAATATATGAAAGTAAATGACCGAAGTAAATAAATAAACTAACAGATAAATAAACAGATAAATGAACGAATAAATAAATAACAATAACAATTAAAATTAAATGCCACTCTATCCAAACAAACTTATCAATAACAAAACCACCACCACCACCACCACCACCACCAACAACAACAACAACAAGAGCAACAAGAGCAGCAACAACTGTCAAAAACTTTCTTCCCACCCTGTACAAGTCTTACAAGTTCACCAGTTCTCCCCCGCCCCCCCAGTACCCCCCAAAAACGCCCAGACACACCTCCTACCCCACTCACGAAAAAACAAAAAAAACAAAACAGAATTAAGTAGATGAATCTGAGAGAGAGAGAGAGAGAGAGAGAGAGAGAGAGAGAGAGAGAGAGAGAGAGAGAGAGAGAGAGAGAGAGAGAGAGAGAGAGAGAGAGAGAGAGAGAGAGAGAGAGAGAGAGAGAGAGAGAGAGAGAGAGAAGGGAAACAAGAAGACTACGGTAGATAAGAGGATAAAAAAGTACTAAAAAAAGTGGGAGGAGGAAGGGAAAGGGATATTGAGAGCTTGAGGACAAAAGTTTATCCAGAGAGAGAGAGAGAGAGAGAGAGAG
>NC_087184.1:9810219-9850219 GCF_035594125.1 Scylla paramamosain
CCTCTAAGGATTTCACCCCTCAACACATTAGTGGACATCAGTCAGCTGAGGAGGCAGGAAGTGTGGCTTCTGGATCAGCTTAACCTACAGTAACTATCTATATATCTATATACCAGCCTGGTATATAGACATGGGGTGGCCCATACACAGCACCACACACTCATACTCACATCATTCACATTTTTATCATCAATTCCTGGTGGAAATGATCAGTATCATAGATCCCCCTACTATATCCCATGTATAGTAGGGCATAGCACAGTTGGCCACTTACTTCCACAGCAATGCCCAACAGCATACACTGGTTTGTCCCTGCTCCTTCATATTAAGACTACAGTTGCTAGTTTTCCTCCCCCCCCAACAAAAAAAAATAAAATAAAATAAATAAATAAATAAATAAAATAAATAAATAAATAAATAAATAAATAAATAAATAAATGAATAAATAATAATAATAATAATAATAATAATAATAATAATAATAATAATAATAATAATAATAATAAATAAATAAATAAATAAATAAATAAATAAATGAATAAATAAATAAATAAATGTACCCAATCATTTATCTCTTTTCTACATTATGGTGTGAAAATCAGAAGGTTAAAGATAAGACCAGATATGTATACATTTTAGTAGGTGTATAATACAAGGATACAGTACCACAGGCATACAAAATAGCTTTTTTATTATTATTATTAATATTATTATTATTATTATTATTATTATTATTATTATTATTACAAGTCGTTTCCTTATTGATGTGGTGACAAGATGTGACTGAACACTGAGTTTCATGGTGTGAGTTGCAAGAATGTTCCATTATCCTAGAACATGGAAATGGCATCTTTGTGGATAAAATTTGAACATCTTTCATCACTATCTTTCTTTTCAATACCCAATTATACCTCTTTCTAAATTTTCAATTGACAATTTTTTGTCCGCCTACAATTCAATTTATATACAGATCTTTCTTTTCAATGTCATTAAACCTCCTAAGTTTTTATTACAGCTACCTCTTAACATCCAATTACATCCGTTTCTCTATTAATTTGGATTAGAGAACTGACAATAATTCCTCATCTTGTTCTACAGTTCAAAGTATTACATGATAATCCCATGCAAGATAATATCCCAAAAGTGTAACCATCAGTACGTCTGACTGTGTGGGACAAACATCTGAATGTGGACACGGTGTAAGTAGTACAAGATTTTTAAAACAACGCCACATGAACAGCCACCATGAAAAAACTCCTCAACACGTAAAAATCAAGACACGCACGCACACACACATACATACACCACACCATCGGGAATCTAAATTAAGAAACCATTGCTTCGTCGTGAACAAATAAATGCAGAGTTTTCGCAGTATATTGAGATATAATATATGCTCTTTCTTCACTACACACCAAGAACAGAAAGGTGGGATAGTATACGTACATGATGACATGCTCTGCGGAGAGGAAGCAACATTATGCATGTGTCTGTGTACATAACCAGGACAGCATTACATCTTGCCGTGGTGCTAAGTAAGGGCCATGCTAGGACTGGGAACGTGGTGTGTAACTTGCATACCTTAATAGTTACTATGGAGGGGACTACTAATATACAATACCTAGTCATTATTAGATCCAGAGATTCCGCTTTCTCTCTCTCTCCCTCTCTCTCTCTCTCTCTTTTTCTTGTATAGCAGGTTCCTCAGACCACTCTCTCCCTCACCTTGCTTCTACTACCCACAATAATCATGAGTAATTATTTAAAGCTTTTATTGGACTATAGCTTAATTAACTGTAGTGCTATTATTTGGTATTCACTGTACCTGCTAATCTTCATGCCTGTAACTCTTCACACATAATGATAATTATGATGATTTTTTAAAGTATTTCCTGACTGCCTCTTTCCCCAGTATCTTTTTCACTCAATGTTTTTCATCCTCCTCAACAGGAGAAATTTTGAGACACTGCTTCTCCTTTCCTTGGAAAATCCTCATTGTTGAATATTTCCTATTGTTGAAATAAATGATCAGTCAGATTTTTTTTTTTCATTCACAGGATGAATTTCTTTTCCAGAAAAAATTGTTATGTTGCATTTTACAACACTTGGTTTTCCTTTCAATCTTCTTTATATAAATACTACATTTTATATGATTTCTTCAATATCTTTGGCAATGTTTTAGTATCCTCACACTCCCCAACCAGCAGGCAGCAGGCAGCAGCCACGCCACACACACCCACACCCCACCCCACACCACTGCCAGGGCACTCGGCTGCCCAACACAAGCAGGGTTGTCGGCATCACCTGGAGCAGCGGAGGACTAGAAACATAATAAACAGCCGACAGTAATGACAACCAAGAGTGAGCCTCACACTACACACAGTGTGCGTAGGAACTAACACCTCTGAGCCCCAGGCCGCCCCACTACACTCCTCGGGCAACAGTATTAGACTGAAGAGACGTCCAGCCTCTATACAAAGGCTAATTCAAATGCATAAATCATTAGTGATGGATTACCAACACAAAACATGAGGACAATGCCAAGCACACGTTGTCTTTGGACCAGGGGAACATAAAGCCTTTTCTTCAGTATCTCTCGTGCTTGTGGTGCAAAAACATCGGGGACGTGATATTTCCTGAACTGTGGTGTGAACGAACAGGATGAAGACAACCTCAAAAATGTAATGCAAGTGATGCCCCACGTGACACAAACGACCCCCTACAGCCAGGTCACCTTGGGTCACCTGTGCCTCCACCAGGTGTCAGTGAGCTCCAGCAGTGTGACACAACACTTAGGGACTTGGTTTATTTCTTCAACATGATGATACACACAAATATAAGAGGATATAATTATGCATGTAAGTTATTGACACAGAGAGTAGTACAGTCTTTCAACAACTCCTTGAAACACTGGAAAAACTGTGAGAAAACACTGTATTACATGTGATGATTATATATTACTGACAAAGACCCACCACCGCAGCACAACACAGGGTCTTGAGTAATGAAGTGTCTACATGCACCATATATATATATTTCAACAGAGCAACCATGTAGTGTGGAATTACAACTTCTTTTTACACAAACATTTATACCATTAACGTCACAACCTGGCAAATGAGCCTCTCACGGTAGTACTTACAGTCAATCCTCAATAACAAACTAACATGGTCTTCCCAACACGACACAGGTGTGACACTACTGTTGTTAGATATGAACTGATCTCAAAGGATATGATATTACAGTATGCTGTGTTTGGAATAGTGTATTTACTCTCCACATGAATAAACTGCATTAGATATATTGATAATGCAACAAGTACTCATGATGCCTTGGGTAGTTCATTTTTATCACAAATGAGTGCAGGTGAATCTCAATTTATGAATGAGTTTTGTTCCTTAAAATTCATAAAAACTGAACACTTGTAATTCAGGAACAATTTTAAATTTTAAATCTTTCTACTGAATGCATTTTCATTACTTCTTTGCAACATCTTGATTTTTATTTGTAAATGAAGATTCTATATTTGTAAATCTGGACAAAGGACAAAATTTAATTTATAACTTCATAAATTGAACTTCCATAAATAAAGTTTCACCTGTGCTGTCTCCCCTTCCCTTAAAAGCTTTACATGGTGTACCTCACCAGTGTGGCCTCCAGGGAATGATTCAATGCATCCAGTTTGTAGAGGAAGGAGTTGGGATAATATTGTGATCGCATCTATAGCAATAGGTAAACAATGACATCAGATGTTAGGTAGATCTTAAGAGTTCAGTAAGATAATGACCAACTATTATGGTACATTTACTGTGGTGAGGTTAGATATCTTCAAAAACCACTGAAGAATATTATGGTAATACATGAATAAATAATTAAGTATGCACTGATATCAGACACTTGATGAATCTTAAGGTTTTAGTATATTTTTGAACAACCCATTTTGGAGCTTTTTCTATGGTTAATATCTTCAAAAACCACTTAGGAATAGAATTGTATTATGTATAGGAGTAAATATTATATGCTCTCATCTAGTGACAGTGTGCATGCACTGCCACTGGATGCTTGGGAGATCTTGAGAGTCAAGTATACTTTTGGTAACCTATTAAGGTAGTTTTCTTATTGTTAAATACTTTCAAAAGCACCTAAGAATATAATATATATATAAGGGTAAACAAGGCTCCCTTATACTCAGGAAATACATCACTCTCAGCTTACCTCCCTCGTATATAAGTTAATATTATCTGTACATATAGTCAAGAATTACAAGGGACAGCACATCATTAGCCTATGAGGTGTGTAGGTTTAGTCAACACCACGGCAACAGCCCAACTCCCCCATCTGTCTTAACATTCATCAGGTGTGTAACTCTATGATGGCAACGACTGTGACAATGATGGTGGCGATGATGATGATGATAGTGGTGACTACTGTGTAAATTACTTGGGCCCTCTTTACCAACTCTCTCACTCTTACTTAATTAAATACGGCAAAGGCTTACACTCACTCGTCAATCCAAAAATGAGTATTGCATGAATGAAAACAGAGGAATGTGCCACAACACACGTCAGACTTCCAAGCATGCACAACTCTGTGCCGAGTCGTGGCATGCTCTCCCTCCCATCACTACCAGATCGAGTGCACAACATATGCCACAGTTAGCAGAACACACACCACACATACACATATATACATCAGCTCTGGAGGAAAATTGTGCACCCTGTTATAGCCCAGCAGGTGAGTTCCCGAGTGGAGGAGTCTTCCGGACCTCCTCCACAGTGCACAAGCCTTACAGAAGTGTCCCACTTTTCACTACGGAAAAGTTGAGTTTCATGCTTGTGACGTGCAAGAATGAAAGGAAATGATGTAACACAGTGCTACATCATGGTGAACAGAGATGAGTAAATTTGATGTCAGGGCTTGAAAATCCCATGGTGTATTCTAATGATAATAATAATGTTAATGGTAATGATGACAATAAAAGTAATGATGATAATAATAATGTACATAATTCTTTGGCAACATAAAGCATAAGTCTCAAAATCAAACTAAAAAACATACGAGCCCAATCTGCACATTACTAGTAAGCAGGAATGCTGCTTAATGTAGGTTAATATCAGTACAAAACACAGGTCACTGACTCAACTTGTTCCCTGCAGAACACTGACTTAGGGCTATAACACTCAATAAATCATACACAGCAAAAATTATTGTAATTTCTTTATCCAGCATACATTCAAAAGTTCTCAAGCCTTGACTGTATACATAAAGTGAGATATACATACGTAACAATCATGCTCAACTAATCCACAGCCTTGATGTGAACGAGGTCACAATAAATACAGTGTACTTAAATACACAAAGAACTTAAGCAGCAATAGTGTGTGATAAAAGTAAGAGTTAACTTAAGTCAACACACAGCCTTGAGAGTAAAGGATAATGACTCACCATTTCAGTTAGATCAACCCACTGCATTCTTATTTATTTCCTGTAGCACGAGAGATGCTTCACAAAATGTACGTGTCCTGTAAATATTTATTTCACTCCATGCATAACAAAATTCTAACTGATAAAGCTAAATTCATCCTTCTGCTCCTCAACATACACTGCAAATAAAAACAAGGTCCTTGTTGGCAACATAATCATGAGGTGACAATACTACAACTGAAGACGCACAGTATTTTCCCACTGATCCAAACTGGATTTTAAAATGGATCACTCGTGCTACAGATAAACAAGAAACTGCCTTTTGATATGGTACTCATGTTATACTGAAGGCCGAATATAGTAGTTCTTGCAATAGTGATTCCTAGTGAAATCTATACAGGTATTTATATGCTTAACAAACACCCACAATAATGTATAATGTATATAGTATATATATAATAATTCTCTCTTTCTCTCTCTGCCACAACTCAGTTGACAAAATTCATCATCTACACAACACTCAGCAGAATTCACTAACAACACGAGATTCACTTCCTTTGGTGCAGAATAAAGGACCCGCTGAAATCTTACCTAGAATAGCTAAACAAAGACTTAATTATAGTGGTTGGACAGTCTAGGTTGACTGAACCCCACTTGGACCTTGGTGTTCTTCACAGCTTGACTGGAAAGGTGCCATGTGCCTTGAGTGTCCTCTTATAGGTTTGATGCCCAGCAGCTCCTCTTTGGCTTGACCCTTTCATTCAGCTTCCTGGTGTTTCAGGACACGAGCTGCTGGTGTTACAGTGGTGGCTGTGATGGGATCCCTTGTGTTGTGTGCTGGTTTCACTGGGATCAGACCCCTGGTGTTTCCAAATATAAACTCTCATCCCCCCAAAAAACGCTACTGAATAGTGAACACTTTATCACTAAAGTTTATTATGTACATGTCACGTAAAATACATTATGAATATTTAAACATTTATGAGTTAAAGCATTTTTAAAATATTGACATTTAATGGAAATAAAAGATAAGAAAATTGAGTAACTATTATTTTGTCCTTCTTTGTCCCTATGTCAATCTGCTAAATAGTCTTATACTAACATTTCATCATTGAATACAATTATTTCCATGAATCAGACCCATTTTCTTTAACTTCACCCTTTTAAATAAAGACAAAATCATGGAAGCAACAAACTCTGAAAATGAATTATCTTTCATTCTTCATGATGTGAGAAATGATTAATCTTTTCTCAGTTAAAAGTTTACAGCTCCATGTCTGCATTTAGTTCTGTATGTACTTCAAGCTGATAAGTGAATCAGTATAGAGTGGACAGGTGGGCAGGATCTTTGTTCTCAGTGCATCCAATCAGACTAAAAAATCAGAGCACCCGACCCCACCTGTCCTCTGCTCACCTGGTCAAAAGGGTCAAAACTAGGTGAGAAAAGGCTAAGTAAGCTGGGTCACTTTCAATCTCAGTCTGAGAGGGCAAAGAAAAGACATGTGGTCTGCTGGAACAACTGTAACTACATTTTTTTTAATTGTGATATTCAAGGCTGACCAAGCTTCACTCAGGCCTCTTGGATCATCATGTCCTTATTGGTAAGACTGATGAAGCAACTGTATATCATGTTGGGTACCATTCTCAGCCGGTTCTCTATCACAACTTCTTAAATAAATTCGTTTTCAAAATACAAGTCAATGACATTACACCAGAAGATCAATATTTACTCCATTTCACTTGCTTTTTATTTATTTTTTTCTAGTTTGTCTACTTCGGTTTTTTTGTATGATGAAACTTTCATATTCTAGAAATGATGGAAATAAAATACAGTGTCTGGATATTAGTAGACTAAGGTTACTCTCATAAATCCCAAGGCAATATTGTGCCACTAAAAACACATAACAGTGATTTAGTAGCAAAAGGAACGGCGTGCAGTGGCGAAGGGGAGTCCGAACACACTGCACTACATAAGAAGCCACTGGACGCTGATGGTAAAGTTAGATTTAAGAAGCAACGGACTACACTATCCTTCATTCTCGGTTCTTGTCAATGATGCACTTTATTTAAGTCAATAAAGCACAATTATGGTGTGTGTGTGTGTGTGTGTGTGTGTGTGTGTGTGTGTGTGTGTGTGTGTGTGTGTGTGTGTAATATATATATATATATATATATATATATATATATATATATATATATATATATATATATATATATATATATATATATAGCGTAATTCAACACGCTAATAATTTGTCACATTTTCGAGGTTGCAGACTATACTAATTAACCAGGCCTTTCATTATCAGTTCCTGGCGGTGACAAACATCACATGCGTCAATGAAACGCAAGTAATTAAGGCAGAATTAAAGCAAAATCCTGGATATCATATAATGCGTCACACACAGCCTCCTGTACTGAGGCTCCAATACCATGTTATGCGGTCTGACACTCACCCACGCGGCGCCCATTGGAGGTGGCGAGGCCTCCGAGTCATCGCCTTGGTGTTCAGCTACAGGTCCAACACTACACACGTACACACGGAATTATGAGCACTATCGCAGCTGCGACCAGCCGTCCCCGCCCTGCCAGATGTGTTTTGTTGACATCGCCTGCACTCCATTAACGGTCTTCCAAAACATCTTCATACTCCTCACTTAACTTGCATTCTTTGGTTTAATGCTCTCAATATCTAAGCAAATAAGTTACAGTTATATGCCATCTTGGTGTATCTGTTTGCAGTAAGGCTCCGATAATGTTTCATTTACTTATATTATTGGAATGCCCTGCTTCGATTTGCGCGCCAAAATTCAAAACATCACATGTCACCGGTCCCTTAGAAAATATGCTATACTATTGCTTCGTGCCAATTTTCCTCTAAACCATAACAATCGCGCAGCTCGACACAATTTTATGATGCATTATAACTAATAAAAATTAGCCATTCCAACAAATCACACCAGAGGAAAAAAATCACTATATGGCATGGAATTAGCAGATAATCCAAATTGTTTAAGGAATAACATGACATGAATGTCTGCTTTGAACCCAGACAATGAAAACACAGATAGCCTGTATAAGAAGAGGTTAGATGCACGCCAGGCAGTTGGTTAGGTTAATGAATTGGACAAGGTAGACAAAGAAGGACATTTAGAAAGATATCACAAATTGTCATGGGGGATTGGACATTAACTTAATTGCATATCTCTTTTTTCCAATCTCAGGTAAACCGACCTCAAAGATATCTGAATTGATGGATGAAATTATCTGAACTGAATTAGAATAAAGGAAACCAAAGGTGTGTATAGTTATCTTGAAAACATCACAAACTGATCTCCCAGTACAGGCAAGCCAAGTAGTGACATTACAGTTAATATATTCTAAAAGACCTTTTTAGTCCATTGGTAACACTCAGGAATGATTAGAAACCCTTCATACTTGTCATCTATTAAATTCAAGGTTCACATCCCTTGCCAATCTTGGGTGTTGATAAATTCCTTCCAGTTATAATATTCTGCCATCACCAGATATCCTCACCAGACTATAGTACTCAACAGAGGTGTGAAAACAGAGGCAATACACAAGACATTGAGCCCTAAAACAACACACACAAAACCTATGCATGATGCAGGACACTAACAGATGAATATCACTCAGGCCAACAGTAGCTAGCTTAGGAATTACAAAGGCAGATGAACGCTAGTTATTCTTTTTTTTACTTCAGTCCAGGTGAGTGTGAGAGGCCGGTGGTGGTGTGGGTGTGTGGGTGGATGGGTGCCGCCTTACAATGTGCCAGGCTGCTATGTACTGCTGGCATCTTGGGAGCTCTGAATGGAGAGTGTCTAGCTGTTGGAGGCTGAAAAGGAGCAGATGGTATCAATGAGGATGTCTATTCACAGCACACAAAAGACAATTAGAGTAACAGAATAGCAGCCGGGAGATGTTAAAGAAAGCAGGGCAGACTAATGACTAGATGGACAGATGAGTTTTGTTGGTAAGCCTGGAATAGATGATCAGCCAACAGAGAAGTGTGGAGAAGGTTGGGAATCACCTTTATCCAATAGGGACTGGTAATGAAGATGATAAGCTATGACTTATTTTGAAACACTTAGTTCTCTCTCTTCTCTCTCAAGAATTATTTTAGTGAACAATGGAGATGACTAAATAGACGGGTTCTCATGGGTGGTTTTTTTTTCCACTGATGGTGAGAATCCTTGTTGAACCACCACCATAATCATGAAAACTCCCCTGAAACCTAAAAAAAAATTCCACTAGATCCCACTAAAACTGATTGAGATAAGACACTGAAACATTTGGGAATAGAGCTAATAAACTGTGGCAATTACTGCACATGATACACTTCTGATGGGATGACATTCACCTACAAACTGGCGGGGGAGTGGAGCGTTGCCTGGCGCACGTCCCATCATGCCCAGAGCACCGGGCCGGGACAGGAGGCTGGCTGGACCCGTGCGGATTGGTTTGGCTGGAAGGGAAGAAAGGAAACGATTTCAAGGTGGAATGATGGAATGAAAGCTATACAGATAAGTAAATAAACTAATTAACCCTTACTGACATGGATTCTGTACTTAATAAAAATTGTGTGATTCAATTATTTTTTATGTACTAATTTATAGCTATTTCATTGCCATGACTTCTCAAACTTAATGAAACAGTTTGATCAAGTTAAGAGTACAACATCTTGAAAGACACCATTCACAGCAAAACAATTAAGTAATGTACTAATTCAAACTTTTTACCCAACATAGTGCATATAGACCATTAACACCAATTATTTCAGTCTGTGCTTCACTATCACAACACAAGGATCAAATATTTTCTTAGGAGAAAATCCACAAGTGAAAATGTCAGGAGAAGAATGTCAAAGGGAAATGTGCAGTGAATGTTGTTATGCTTGAGCCTTCACTCTCTGTTCCTTACCAATATGTGCTCCTTGTCCCCTCCTGGCCAGGTTCTTCTGCCTCACAGCCTCCTTGATCCTGTCCACCTCATACTGGTAGCGCTTCCGGTCCCTCATGGCGCCCTCCTTGGCCTCCTTCAGGGCTGTCTCCAGGGCCTATGTGGGGAGGAGCAAAGCATAGAATTACTCCTTGTAACACTAATGCAAAGTGAACAATAAGGAATGTTTTTGTTTGAAATTGTCTAAGTCAGAATTTTGCTTATTCTCCAACATTTTCAAGCATTTCTGAGGAGCCTAAATGAAACAGAAAGCATACTATTATTTCACCTCTCTGTGATCCACCTCTTATAATAACTTATCTTGAAAATGTTAAAAAATGTTGGAGAAATAGATTGCACTTCAAACATACCCTTGATGATTAAAAAAAAAGAAAAAAAAATCACATCAGAATAACACTGAAAATATACAAGACCAAAAGTGAGGGGGAAGTATAAATAAAGGGAACAATAAACATAGTATAATGTGTTGGTATAAAGAAGCTGAAAAACAAAACATAGAAATCCCACACACTCAGGAGTTACCAGTGCCAAGATGGGGTTCTCACTATCACTAGGAAAACAAGAATAATGCAATACTCACGTGGAAACTGTGAAAATTCAGGGAATAAAAATGGCCATGGTGGGTACAGTGGATTGAGGAGACAGTCTAACATGTGTGTCTGACTCTGAGTGGTGGCAGAGTGGGGTGGACGACACAGGTGAGGGAACAACACCAAAAATATCTAATGTGCTGCTATACAGACCACTAATAAAACACTTTGGAGATGTAAAGACACACACACACATACATACATACACATACACACACACACACACACACACACACACACACACACACACACACACACACACACACACATACCAGACCCAGGTGAAATATTGGGCTGAATATCAAAGTTAACATCAATGTGAAAATCTCACAGACAAAATACTGTGCATTGTATTGTTATAACCTCTGAGTTTTGATAAGGTTTGTCAAGACTGGAAAGAAATGAATATTATACAATTCCATAAAGGAGATGATGAGAAAAAATCCACAAAATTGCAGATCAGTATCATTAAAAAGTGTGACTGCTATGATTTGTGAAAGAATGATGATAAAGAATAAATGGATGGAGTTCTTGGGGAGACAAAACTTACAGTGAATGTCAATTTGGTTTCAGAAGAGGAAGATCTTGTGATGTGGACCTATCATGTTTTTACTGGAGTGACAGACATAATTCAAGAAAAATCTGTCAACCACATGTACCTGGATCTATACAGAGCTTTTCATAAAATACCTCACAAGAGACTGTTGTAAAACTGAAAATACTGGAGGAGTGAAGGATGATCTTCAAAGGTGAATGGAAGACTTTTTAAAGAACAGAGAAGTAAGGACAGTTGTTAATGGGGGAGTTTTAAGGAATACAAAACTAAGAACAGTTACTGAAGATCAGTAATCAGAATGATGCACAGTACCAAAAGGAGTTTCACAAATATCTGTTCTATCACTAGTCATGATTGTGATATGTATAAACAACATGGTGGAGGGAGTAACCAGCAGTAAGAACTTCTTTGTAGATGATCTGAAACTATTAAGGAAAGTGAAAAATGATGGAGATTATGAAATACTACAAGGAGATCTAGATAGGATATGGGAGTAAAATTAAAGATAGAAACATGGAATTTATCCTTACAAAGTGTAAAAGATTGATTTTGGCAAAAGCAGCAGTTCATGTATAAGTACTGAAATCATCAGCAAAGCTAAGGAGAAAAACAACCTGAGTTAAAATTTCAAACAGCTTATTACTAGAAAAAAGAAGAAACATCAAACAAAATAGCAAAGGGAAACCCTCAAGCTGTTAAGAAATATGACAGGCATTTACTTACGTGGATGAAGAGATGATGGGGAAGATAACTGTTACAAAGATACATCCAAGACTCAAGTATGCAGAAGTAGTGTGGTCACCTCATGAGAGGAATGTATAGGGAAATAGAAGAGAGTACAAAGAGTAGCAAACAAAATGGTACCTAATTTAAGAGATCTTTCATATGGAGCGAATGTCTAGGTTGCAGCTCCCAACCTTTGAAATCAGAAGGGAGAGAAGAGACTTGACTGTAGTTTTTAGAGTGATAACGAATGAAACAACTAGATAGAGAGGTTCTGTTTGTGTGGAACAAAATGGACACAGGGAGAGGTGAAAGAAAGCTGAAGAGGACCACTTGTAGGAGAGACATTAAGAAATACATCTCTTCCCACAGAGGCACAGAAGTCAGGAATGATCAGGATGAGAGAGTGGTTCCTGACTTTAAGAAAAATTTGGATTCTAGTATATAAAAAGACAGAACAGTATGAGGATATAGCTCTTTTCCTGTATGTCACAATTAGTCCACACACACACACACACACACACACACACACACACACACACACACACACACACACACACACACACACACACACACACCACACACACACGCACACACACAAGGGATAAAGGAACAGAACTACCACAATCCTGAGGTCATCATCATTGTGCTGGAGGGATCTAAGTCATGTCAGGTCAGGGGGTGGGTGGGGTGAGGGTGGTGGAGGGTGGTCAGCTCACCTTGACCCGGGCCATGGTTGCCACAAGACGTTGCTCGAGACTAGGCACGGCCGGGAGGTTGTGTGGTGGTCTGTGCTCCTCTAGCCTGAGCGAGGAACTGAGCAAGGCTCCCTCATCATTGATCTATAGTGGTGGAGAGAAGCATGGCAACACCCCTATGTGATCCATCCGGGAGACGAGTGTGAATGACATTACGTCCTCAAATTTTAGCAGTGCTAGAGTAATCAGTAGCCATGTACACTCTATAACCTAATAGAGAAAAAATCTTGGGTTTGTATTGTGGTGAAAAAAGTGCTACATTTGGTGTAAACAAGACACATGCTGATGGGGATATGATGCTATGTATATATAGTATATACAAACATGTTGCAGAACCCAGTTATGTAAACTTGGTGCAGGTCAGGTATCTGTGTGTCCATGCAAACACTCCTTCATTTCACTAGGCAAATTTGAAAAATATAAACTGTAAATGCAATAACTGGCACTGTAATCTCACTGCACATAATGAAGGATGCACAATTAACACTTACTCAATAATGTGGTAATCAGTCCTGCTTATCTTGCCTCACCATCAGTGACTCATTGACGTCAAAAAACAAAAATAAGCAGCAATGCATATGGCTGTCACGGATCACACACTCCTCATACAGTGGCCTCCTGCTCATCAGTGGTCTAAGTCAACAATATTCTAGGGTGTTGCCATTTTCTCTAAACCCAACCAAGGTTCCATTTCACTTCAGCAAAGAATCAGTACAAGCTTGGAGAATCTATGTGGTCAGTTTACTGTGAGGTGGATGAGGGATCAGTCTTACCTTAACACACAGCACAGCACGACAAAACTGTAAAACTTCATTCTAATGGACTAGACTGGAGGGGAGGGAGAGGGTGTTGTTAGGACATGGAAGTCTGCTAAGGGGGTGTAGTTCTTCCATTAATTCAATAGTGTTCATTATAATTGATTTGGGAGTGGCATGGTGTGTCTTTATTTTATTTGCTTTTTCCCTTGGCCAGTCTCCCTGTCACAAAAAAATGTGTTATAGTTGTATTATCAAATCAGCTGTACTAAACCACCCACCACTGGGCTGTGTAAGAGTGCAATGAAAGTGAATTCGTCCTTATGTCTTCTCTAGAATAGTAAATTAATATGCTCTTTTTGCAAAATAACCTCCATTAGAATAAGGTTTTACATCAATCTGAACTCTTATTTACTGTTTGTTTAGTTATTACCATACCCACAGAGCACTGCTTGTATCTGCCATTCACAAAATGAAAACATAAACAGAACAAGAGTGAGCAACTTAAGAATAAATCAGTGTGGTATACCAAACGTGTGTCACTGGGCTCAAGTGTCTCGTCCCTAAGCCAGCAGGAGGAGGCTCAGTATACACTAGTGTTAATACTTACCTTTTTTGTATATAGTGTCCTTTGCATTGTCAGAGATATGTTGTATTTTGTAACACATGATCATAATATATAATATACACTCCTCCTTTCCACAACATTTAGTGTGTATTCTTAATGCAAGTCTTTCCAGATCACTGTAATTCATTCACTGGTAGTTGTCATTTTTTATAATATTGTCTCTACTTTATAAACTCTTATTCTGTCACTGTGAATCCTTGAGATGATTAGGTAATTTTCTACTCTGTAAACTATTATTCTATCAATATGAATCCTTAAAACTGTTGTGACAAACCTTTAAACTATCATAAGTCTGGGAAACTAATCTAATGAACTATTATCTCACAATGAAAAACTAGTTTAATCTAAGAGGAAGTTATACATTGTGCTATAAATGTGAGAAGGTATTCTAGTAAACTGCTGAGCTAATGAAATATTGCTAATAAAATAAAACAGTCTATCAAGTTAGGTATGCTGATGAACTAACTAGTTAACTGGAGATCTGTCTAGGAAGCTACATCTAAATTCCAAAAAACAAACAGAACGAGATATGAGCCATATTTACAATTTACACATAGCAGTCTTTTCTATGTACAGAATATCATATAATGTGTGTCCTTACCTTCCACAGCAGACCTTCAGCCTCTGTTTATTTACTCATATCAAAGTAGCAAGGAGCAGATCAGTGAGAGTGTTGTATGAACACTGTGTCATCAGAAGCACCAAAGGCTCAGCAACAAAACAAAATGTACACCTCTCCTGTCATCACATGCTTAGCAATTTCTTTTTGACATGTGTACCTAAAGTAATGCCTGCAAACATTCCTTTACTAATTGAAATATACTCTAGAATAATATGTCATTAAGAAAATATTAGTGTTCTATATGTGTCATTATATAAATTCATTAATCTGTTTTCTTAATTAGACATAATTTTTAGGATTTAATGCTTCTCACTACAAATGTCTGAAAATCATCACATTGTATGCAAAAGAGAACTATGTACTTGGATGGCTTGTTATTCACAATGATGAGGGAATCTCATTAATATCTACAGGAGGAAAAACTGTCACACTTTCCCTCTGAGACCCTTTAGTAATCCCACAATGATAAAAATGACATATACAGTAATTCCTTAACTTTTCTGAATTGTAAAATGTTTCTGTGGTTGCCTCTTAAACTTCAAAACAAATCTGGAACACAGTTGTATAGTTTAAAGAAAAGGTATTATGTTTGTGTTTCATATAAGCATGTGGGCTTCAGTTTTTCCTCTCTCATAAGGAAAGGCAATGATGCAACAATTAATACTGGACTTCAAAATACTTAAAAAATGTAAACACAACATCTGGCTTGCAAAAGAAAAAAAAAAAGAAAAAAAAGAAAAAAAAACATGTCTCAAAAAAAAAAAAAAAAAAGAAGCTTAAATAAATGTATCACTTAAAAAATCACAATCTCTCTCTGTCTGATTTTAATGCCTATAAATCCATCTATATATATATGGACTTTTATCAGTCTGGTTGTCTTTCTATCTGTTTATCTACATTTTGTCTACAAGTCAGTTTTATATATCTATCCGTCCATCTGCATTTTTATTACTTTAGCTGTTTTTCATCTGTCTGTTGCTTTATATGGTTATTTGGCAAAATACTTCCCTCAGTTGTTTAAAACATCTTTGTCAGTCAACTAAACCATCCCCTTCCATCTGTCAAAGCATTTCCCTATGTCTAGCTTAAATATCCCCTTTAGTCTGTCAAAACATTTCTTGGTGTCTTGTCAAAATATTCCACTTAATCTCTCAAAATATTTTGTGATATCTTGTCAAACATTCCTTTTAATCTGTCAAAACATTTCCTTAGTCATGTCAAAACATCCTCTCCCATCTGTCAAACTATTTTCTGTCAAAATATCCCCTTCAGTCTGTCAAAAAGTTTCTGGCATCTTGTCAAAGCATCCCCTTTCATGTCAGAATATTTTCTATGTCAAAACAATGCCTTTAATTGATCAAAACATTTTTCTGTCAAACCATCACCTGCAGTCTGCCAAAACATTTCCTGATATCTTGTCAAAATATCTCCTTTACTCAGTCAGAATATAATAAATTTTTCCTATCTGTTAAAATATTGCTGTCAGTCTATCTAAACATTTCTGAATCTGTCAAAACATTGCCTTCAGTCAGTGTAAATCCTTCTCTCTGTCTCATCCAAACACCTTCACCTGAATGCTGCCACATTGCCGCTGACACTCACCTTCACTCTCTCCATGGTGGCTCTTAGTCTCTTCTCCAGCTTGGGCAGTTCACATCTCAGGTCAGCATTGTCCCTCACAAGCTGCTTGTGTACCTTGGTCAGTTGGTCCAGGTTGTTCTCAAGGAAGCTGATCTTCTGTTTCTGGGCGACTGATCCTCCCAGGATGTCCTCGTCTTCTCCTGCCGCTGACTGGGGATCACAGAAGAGCCTTTCAGTGATGCTTGTTGCTTAGGTCTTCATGTTTGATTTCAGGATCACTTGAATTTGGACTGATCTAAATTATCTTTTTTATACTTTTTTTGTAATTTGTATTTGTAATTTTGTTAATAAACTGCTATTATTACTGCTATTACTACTGCTGCTACTACTACAGCCAACATCATGTGTGTGTGTGTGTTTACCTGGTTGTAATATACAGGTACTGTTTTGTTTTTTTAGTATTCAATTAATCACTCTTTCAGTTAATGCTCATGCTTCATCTCTGTCACTCATTCATTCCAGATATTTAAATCTGTATTGGGGAAAACTAGGAAAAGTAACCCTACACAATTTCAATGAGCAAAAATAAGACTAGTGACACTAAAAGATCTGAAGTATTCTGTAACTCCTTTTGCTGATGATAGTTTTTCAAAGGTATGTTCTAAACCTGCACCCAAGCCTGAAAAGCCATAGCAGTTAAGGGGACACACACAGAAAGAAGACACAAGTAGAAGTATTGGAAATGTAGCAGTCATGGGGACACACACAAGGAGACACAAGCAGAAAAACTTTTGGAAATGTAGCAGTCATGGGGACACACAAGAAGGAGACACAAGTAGAAAAAGTATTGGAAATGTAGCAGTCATGGGGACACACAAGAAGGAGTCACTGGTAGAAAAAGTACTGGAAATGTAGCAGTCATGGGGACACACACAAGAAGGAGACACTTGTAGAAAAAGTACTGGAAACCTAACCCTCCCACCTCACCTTTCTGACACGAGCTTGGAGGTCTTGCACAAACATCTTCCTAAGGTTGTGGAGAGTCTGAAGTTCCTTAGCCACTGTGTCCTCCAGTCCCTTCAGATCATGGTGAGCCTGCTCCCGACGCTCATTCTGAAGACTGGAGAGGGTGGAGGCAATGTTAGCACACTTTGGTAATCACACATGGAGAAACTGCATGCAAGGAACACCCACAGCTTTGAGACATGATGTTAATTTAGATCCTATACACGTACTACAGCTAGGTAAATACAATATGGTTCATACGTAGTTTGTCAAGCGTTCCTTTTGCATTTTATTTTATTTTTATTTATTTATTTTTTTCTTTTTGTTCTCTGTCTCACATTTTAAAATTTTCTGCTGTGTTGGTATGTAATTTCTTTTCTCTCTATTTCTGTCTGTCTCTACCTTGCATTAGGTGTTTGAATCTTTGCTTCTGTGTGTTTTATTGTTTAGTCTTTATTTATATAATTATTTGGTGTATATATTACTTTTTTCTTGTTCATGTTTCCCAACTGGTTTAGTTTCTTACTAATAATTGCTATTGTGTCTTTCTCTCTGTTTAAGTCTATTACATCTCATCTGCATCACTATTGCTCTTTTTTGTCTCATCTCTCTAACATACACACAAATACACACAACAACACAGTTATGAGGTTTAGACACACCATCATTATTCCAGTAAAACATTTAAGGATCACTAACTTTGAAAAAAAAAAAAAAGCATTTTAATTATAAAAGTGAAAGCCCTACAGAAAATATATCTTGCAAATCTATATGTATTTAGATTAGTACAGGGCATTGCAAAACAGTACATAATACGTTAAGGTTTTAAAAATTCTAATCCCTAAACATTGTAAAATTTCCATTTCATAAGCAAGACTATATGATCAAATGTAAGGTTTACAAAAAGGAAGAATGTCATTAAGCTAATTTTCCTCTAAATCAAATATCATTCAAGTCTTTCCTGATAACTACATGCAATAATCTGACCATCACTGAAAGCCACACACAAATAAAAGCATACACACAAATACAGGCATAATGATAGCAGTAATAAATAACTAAGATTTCACTTGGGTTATTACACCTTCTGAATGCAAGGTTGTAATGTGTATGTGTGTGTGTGTGTGTGTGTGTGTGTGTGTGTGTGTGTGTGTGTGTGTGTGTGTGTGTGTGTGTGTGTGTGTGTGTGTGTGTGAAAGCAGTCTCACAGAAGCCCTAACAAAGCAACACCTGCAGGCACAAGGGCACCAAGCAGCATGTTTGGTGTTGTCTTCACCTGTATCACCACAGACTCATTCATCTTTGCACTTGAATATTTTCCACAGCGCCTGCCAAGTTTATTTTGTAATTAGTGGCAAAAATCAGTGATCCATCATCCATTATCAGTGAACTTGATTTCCATGAAGTGTGGTATACATGGCCTGGAATCCACAATGCTGCAGCTGACTCAAAAGCACAATTAAAAGAGCAGCTAGTAAATAACAGTGACGACAGTAAATCCAGTTGTTCAGACTTGGTGCCAGGATGATTCCTTATGCCTTATGTCTCAGTGTGACCCAATATTATGGTTTTTGGAACCAAAAGCTGTCACACCAACCCTCCTAGCCAAGTATGTCTGCTGGAAGCTGGGTGTTAATGGGTTAATCTCCTTATGAATAATGTATGAAAAGCATCAAGAATTGCCAAAACCTCACAGCATATAATGCCATCCAACTGAAAGTAAGTAGCTGTGATTAAATAACATATATGAAAGATATGAAGGAATGCAGTTACAAATAAAAGATAAACTTTAATTTTCAGTTGAGATAAACATGCATTTTGGGCAAGGTGAAATGTTGAGTGGCAGTGAGAGAGTGAAGCAGCAGGCTGTGAGGCGCACAGTGCAAGGAGGAGGCGGGGCGCTCAGTCATCCCAGTGTCTGTTCTACATTATGGCTCTGATTGTACATGAAAGGAAGTCAAACATTCTGCATTTAGTCAGTGTCAAAACAATAACAATCACGATGATTTATATTGCTTTAGCAAATAAAATAATCACTGATCTTTTTTGGGTTGTAGTCAAGTGAGTGACGTAGTCTGGGAGACAAGAGTGGCCTGAGGACCTGAGGAGTCTGGAGGAGTCTGAATGGCCAAGGTCTGGCGCCCCGACCCAGAGTCCAGGGACTCACCTTGGGTAGGCTCGGGGAGTCCAGTGACGCAAGCTAATAGTTTCGTGAAGAAGAGAAGAGACCTCATTGAGGTGCTGAGCCCATCGAAATCCAGCAAAACTGAGAAAGACCAGGAAATATGCAAAATTGAGCCTGTCTCTACCTAGCACCTTAGCACCCTGGTTTGGACTTTTCTCAGGAAAACAAAAGTCATGCTGTACTGGTCTGTCTGTGCTAGAGTGGCCTCTGCTGCCACCACACACACCTACACTGTGCCACTAATTCCTGCCACTTCTAGTGACTCATCACACTAGATGAACCCAAAAGATGCTTAAGAATTCCCATCAAGGAAAGATCACCTAAATCACTATTAGCTGCAACTAACTGAATTACACCTGCTTAATTTCTAAAAAGAAGCATTATTCTAATACATAAACAAATTTTCCATTTTAAAAGAAGCATGCCAGTAGCTCAGAATATAATGATTAGATAAGCTTATGTCTATTTTCCTTTAAGTGTGTGTGTGTGTGTGTGTGTGTGTGTGTGTGTGTGTGTGTGTGTGTGTGTGTGTGTTAGTGTGTGTGTGTGTGTGTGTGCCAGCCAGTGAGGTGCTGAGGCAGGTGTGTGTCTGTGCTGTGCTGGTGTTATTCCATGAGTCCTTTCTCCCCTAACCAGTCCTGGAGTGCAGCACAGGCGTGTCATGTGCACATCATGCAATCAGAAAGAGCAGCTGCAACATAAAGTGGTGGAGCCTCCAAGGTCACTGAGTGGCTAGGGCTTGCTGCCTGTTGTATGTTACATGTGTGGTGGGAGTGTGTAGTGCAAGACGTACAGATGGTCAGTCAGGGATAAAAAAAATAATGCAGTAGAGAGAGAAAAAAAAGGTGTTCTCTCCCAATAAATGTATAAATGAGTAAGTCAAGCAATTCTAACTAAATATTAATTCCCTTTGGCAAACTCTCAACTCAAAGTATATATCATCAATGAACAAGTCAGTGTCACTTTTTCCTCTGACTCCCCCAACATGCAAAATCTAAACAAATGAAAGACAACTCATTTTTCAGCTTATGATAACTGTATAGTTGTTACAAATTTACTCTGTAGACCTAACTGAAGCAGAAACATGAGAGTTCACCACAAGAAAAATTACAGTTAACATGTTATATCATATCAGGGGCAGAATTAATTAGAATGGCATCAAGCAACTTCAAAAAAATGCAATGAAATAACTTGCAAGCATCCAGAAGCCAATTCCAATAAAGCCTTTGGCAACCACTCAGAGGATCACTACACTAAAGTAAGAGTAAGAAATATTTACTCTTATAAATGAAATTACCAGACATCAATAATTCAGTAAACCAATATTTTTAAGTGTTTTCTGCAGAATCCAATTAATAAACAAAAAAGATTTGGAATATACTGTGAAATGGGAAGTAGGAAAATCAACCAATATATTTTGTTATCATATCTAACCTGGTAATTCATTCAGTCTTTTCTAGGAAATGTATGAAATCCTTGTTTTATACTTTAATTATTTGTCATCTGCTTTATACTTCTTCCTGTAAACTCTGGAAAAATACTTATCCTTGCCCATAAACTTAGGGCAATCCAATATTTTTTCCATTCAGTTTCAGGAAAGGCAACCTGCATGACAAGACAGCAGCACAGGTTAAGGATCTCACACAATTCAAAATAGTTACACACAGGCATTTTCATGAACTCATGTGAACGGTGTATTTCCTGAACATTAACATCACAAAACAAATGCAAGATGAAGTGGACCTTTAATCATGAGCTTCCCTTGATGTCAGGTACTTCCTCAACCCATGAGTGAAGCATCAATGGAAAAAAAATAGTTCATGAAAGAGCAACAAGTGTTTATCATTCCTGAGTCACCCATGAGACAGTGAGGAGAGGACAGCAGCACACTCACATCAACTCATGGAGGCGGGCGCTCTTCTCCGCCTCCTCTGCCTTCAGCTTGCTATACTCTGCCTTCAGCTGCTCATGCTCCACACTCAGCTTCTGGTTGTGGCTGCGGAGAAGAATAAGTCCATTTTGGTATTTGTGTTAACTGCCATCATTGTTATTACACAGAAAGAACATAAACATAAGAAAATAAAGGAAGCTGCAAGAAGCCATCAGGCTTACACATGGCAGTCCCTGGATGAAATATACATTTCTGTTTCCACCTATCATCCCCATTCATAAATCTGTCTAATCCTCTTTTAACGCACTCTAATGACATCAGCATTAACAATCTGGTTATTGAGTCCATTCCATTCATCTACATCACTCTATTTGAGAATCAATTCCTTCGTATTTCTTTTTAAAAATGTAACATTTTTTCAAGCATGAAAACCTTATGTTTTGTTCTGTCCTGATGTAATAACTAGAGATCACACACAGCTACTTTTTAATGTATCTTGTAGCTTTTTGGCACATATGATTTGCAAATGAGAAAGCAACAGAAAAAAAGAGCCACTAGCAAAATTTTAATGGTCACTTGTAATCCATTAGTGGTTCTTTAGTACTGAACTTTTGTATGTACTTATCCTTACCATCTTTCTACAATAATATATATTTATTCATTTACTTATTTTAATTATTTATCTCTTTTTGTTTTTTTATTTACTTATATTTTCTGGATTTGCACCATAAATCATTATGGTAGAAGCAAACTTTGTGCCATGAATTTTCTTGAAGCAGAATTAATTGAGGTGTAAATCATGCTCAATAAACATTTATCTATCTATCTATCTATCTATCTATCTATCTATCTATCTATCTACCCATCTATCTATCTATCCATCTATCCATCTATCCATCAATCTATCTTCCCATCCATCTATATATCTACACATGTGCATCACATCAGCAGGAGAGCTGCCAGCCACTCACTCCTTCAGCTCCTCCACCAGGGCCTGCTTGGCGTTAATCTCCTGCCTCAGTTGAGCCACCTGCTTCTGGTGCAGCTCACGGTGTGTCTCCATCTGCTTCTCTAGGGCCTCCTTGGATAAGCCCTCAGAGTCTGTCAGGCTCTCAGCTGCCTTCAATTTGGCCACCTCTTCACTCAGGGAGTCAACCTGTCACACCACAAGGTTGTTATTTGGGATTATGATTTTTTTTTCTTTAGGTATTTATCTATATGTAGTGAACAGAGCCTGAGGTGTACTTCTGGTCTAGATTCTGTAACTATACTTATAGCCTTTCTTTTCTGTTGATATGCACTCTTTACTGCAATAAAATCTTCATTCTAAACATCTACACTTCTGTATAATAAAAAAAAAGATACATTTCAAATTCAATAAAAATTCTTCTCATCATGCTCTTTATAGTCTTACCAGTGATGAGTAATTTTCTCTCTAGTAGCCTTAATTATTTCAGTGTTTTAAGTGTCTTCACTATTTTAGTTAGTATAAAATTCTTATATATGTATAGTGTACAGTGAGAATTCAATACAATTAGTTCATGTGCCCATGGGAGCAGCAACAAATACAGCAGCTGCTAAGAAGGTCTAAATACTGCACTGTTACTTGAGTGAGTCAGGCCACCCACCTGTTCCTCCAGCTGCCTCTTGCGTGTCTCCACCTCCTGCATGGATGTCTGCAGGGTCTTCATGCGAACCTCATGCTGGCTGATGAGCAGGCGGCAGTCACTCAGCTCCTTCTCATACTCATCAATCTTCTTGTTGCAGTCACCCTGTTGGCAAGGATGAAATGATACATAGAAATATTGTATGTTTTATGTTATGTTTTCAAAGTGACAACAGGACTTTCCTATTTCATCAGGTCATAAAGAAAGGATTGTGAAAGTGTAAAATGAAAAAAAATTACTGCTTAACTGCTACTTCCTGAACAATTAGACAGAAAAGAATTGCAATCAAGCTGGCTAATTTATTTCTAAAGGTGTTTTGAAATTCCTCTCATAAAATAGATGAAAATTGAATCAGACAGAATTCTGGAATTCATTTATGAAAGCAAGAAAAGAGTAATTAAATGGGTTAATTTTCTAAGGTGGACAGAATAGTAATGTAAATCAGTAATAGTTAAAAATAAAGTTATTAATGAAGGGACCAAAGGTATTAGGAAGGAGCTCATGGCATGCCCTTCTTGACTAACAGATTAACTGCATGAATGTCTACCTGGAAGTTTTCCAGAGTGCTGCACCGCTGGACAAGATTCCGAACCTCACTCTTCATCTTGGATACGTAGAGTCGTGCCATTGTGAACTCCTCCTCAAGCTTGTTGGGGTCTCCAGAATTCTGAGGATGTAATGTTAGTATTCCATCATCTTATTTTCAGTAACATATCAATATCCTACAAACTTATGTATTCCATGAAAGAAAAAAGAGCATAAGCAATAAATGTATGTTCTTTTCTGATAAAAACCTATACATATTTTAAATGTTAGAGAATTTATAATATTATTGCTTCAGTCAGAGTTTCCTATCATCCTTCACACATACAATAATAAAGTGAAAACTTCTTTATGGTGACCAGTGCACCTTGTAAGAGATGCAATAAATAGCATGCCAATTAGAACTGTCTTTAAAATCATTGATAAGCCAAAAATAAAGTAAGGATTCCTACATGTTCACCACTACACACTGCAAAAGATTCTCACACCATCCTATCACAACACAGAGGAGAGCATCCATCACCTTGAGAGAGAGGTCACCAGCTGTGCCGCCCACCACATGCCCCACTTCCCCGAGGTCATTGAGCAGCGAGCACAGCATCTCGTTCATCCTTCGTTTCTGGTGAACTGACGAGTCCCGGATCTGTTGTAGTTCCCCCTGCATGGAAGTGAGGGCTGTCTGCAGGGAAAAAAATGGAAAGGAATGAAACAGATGAAAGATATGTATGGCAGAAATCTTAGCCTGACAATTCAAGCTCCTCATAATTTCCTTTTACTTCCTCGTTTACTTAATTCATATGTAATGGAAATGAAAGGTGAAAATGTGGGACATGAATGGAGATAAAAATAAGGAATGTCTGGCAGCTTTTTCATTCTCATAGTTTTAGTGAACAGTGACTTTGTTTTACTATCTCACTTGCCTAATCTTCTGTTCATATTTTCCTAGCAATAAGTAAGTGAAAACTATCCAGTATAGCGATTCCCTATAAATATCTCAATAATCTTAATCTGCTTTCATATTTTTCTACAATTAATAAGTGAAAAAATATTCCAGTCTGATGATTATTTTTCCTTTGTTACTTACAAAGCCTACTTTTAATATTCTCCCAATAAATAAATAAAAAAATTGTCCCACCTGTTTGTCAGTGAGCTCCTCAGTAAGTGTCTCATTCTCCTTGCACTTACTCTCCACCTCTTGGCTCTTCTGGTCATAGTTGAGGGCCAGCTCCTCCAGTGCTTGCAGCACCTCCTTCACTTCATCCTTGGCAGAGTCATTCTCAGCCTGGATCCTCGCCATCTCCGTCTGCAGCACCTCATAGTCACGCCGGGTGGCAGCAATGAGCTGTGGGGCAGGAAGGACAGGTGAGTGAGTGGACTGCTTATGGAATTTGTTCTTTGAAGCAATTTCATGACAATAAACCTCTATAAAAGTATAAATATTTTCAGCACAAGCCTGTGCTAGAAATAGTCCTACTTCTCTTGTAACTAGAGGTGCAGAAGTATTGCAGTTTATGAGCAGTGATTTGTAATTCTTTGGAGTTAGGAACTAAATAATAATAAATAAGAAACTTAAAAGGTATCAAATAGAAAATTCAAAATATACATACTTGATCCTCCTTCACAGTGAAACTTTTTATTTTACAAACAATTCTTGAGAGACACAACAAATCAATGAAGTAAAATATACCTGTAATTAAATCTAATTGTTCCTACAATTTTTACCTTATATTATTTTATGTATTCATTAACTGAACTCCACATGCTTACCTCTTCCTGCTCCAGCATCTGCTCCTTCAGCTTCTCTGCCAGTTGGCTGTGCTGATTGATCTCCTCATCCTTCTCATCCAGGCTCTGGTACAGCTGCTCCCTTTCCTTCTCCCAAGCATCCCGCACCTCGTTGCTCATGGGAGGAGCTGCTGGCTTCTTGGGGGGCTCTGAGGTATTGGGGGTGAAATTAAGAATCATGGAAAAACACTGAACATAAAAGGAAATATGTAATAACATACAATATAAATAAAATACAGGGAGGAACATTATAGTAGGAAATTACCTGATAAAGAATTGAACTGGCTATTGTAATAAAGAATAGTGCATGAAAACAACAGGGAGCACAAGAAAAATTGTGAACGAAATGTAGTAAGACTTAGTAATTATAAAGAATTATACTAGAAAAAATGACAAATGTAACGGTAGTGGCAGGAAAGTGAAGGCCAACTAGCATCCAGCTGTGTCTTAGTGATTGCTTTGGCTGGCCATGGCTGTCCTGCTGTTTCACAGTGTGCAATTAGACTAGACTGGGAAACAGAAGATGATGTGTGTGGACCAAGATAAGTGAGGGCTCTTATAAATAAATAAAACAAGATAAAATTAAATAAATAAATAAACAAAAAATATGAAAATTACAAAAAAAATGCTTGCACTAAAGAAATAAAAGACAACTACACAAAATGCCCTCAACAGAAAACAACAGCTGCATAACATATCTATAAAAGCTCAAGTTACCTTCAACAACAGATGACACCATTGACTTCTCCATGTCGACAGCAATCTGTTCCTCTGAGGACACCTTCTCTCCACTACGCCAGCGAGCTAATTCTGCCTCCATACGCTCTACTTGTGCCTTCATCTTAACGTTCTACAAGGGTAGGAAACAGTGTGTAGCAGATGGTCTAGCTGCCTCAACAGGGACTGCCACACATTATGTACATAGCTTCACAAAACAAGACAGCTGCATGGTTGGCTGCTAAACTCACTCAATCACTGCTGACTAGTACACATAATTTGTCAATCTCCAAGCTTTTGTTCCTTAGCAAATTTCCTACTTTAACATAATTTCTTATTTGCAGAAGAAAAAGAAAAAGATTGATTCCAAGGCTGAACGTTATGTTTTTTTCCAGCTGCTGATATAGAAACATGAAAAAGGAATTTTCATTTAAAAAATTTACTGAATTTGTTACTGTGATATGCATAAAAAGTAGCCACCATAAAGAAAACTAATAGCAAATATAAATACATATACAAAATATTATGGCATATTCTATTCTGTACCAGCAAAATAAAGTTACCTTCTCCTTCTCCTTATTGTATCTCCTCTTCCACTCCTCAGCTGTCAGCTCCTCATTCACAGTGACACAGTTCTTGATTGTCTTGGCTCTGAGGGAACACAAAAGATGGAATTATTTCCTGTTCAAAGCAAGACTGGGAACAGAATGTTATAGAAAAGACAATGATGAGAGAAAGTTATATAATGGCATTAAGAGTAGGCGTATAATATCATTCTTATATTTTGTATAACGTAAAGCTGTGGTAGACTTGCAATGACCTGAATTCATGCTTCGAAAAACTTGAGATATTGACCTAAAGCATTAAGCTTATATGGAAAAAGACCAGCTGGGGATTGAGACACACACACACAAGAATAAATACTTTATAGAAATATCTGCCTTAGTTTCTTTTTCTTTCAGCAATCCACTTACCTTTTTCCGAAGTCAAGGGTGGACCTTGTCTCTGCCTCATTGAAGGAGGCTGGGGAGGCACAGATGACAATGGTGGTGCGGGCATTGCCTCCCAGACTCTCTTGCAATATGCGGGTTAGCTTGGAATCTCGGTAAGGCACATGGGTCTGTGGGGCACAAATGCCACTGTATTTTTTCTTACATATGACACATCTAGATAATCTTCTCCAAACATATATAGAGTACTCAGTCAAGGATATTTTTACCTACTTAATTGTTCTTACTTAATTATATCTTTACAAGATTGAGTCAAGCTCATAATGTGCATGTGTGTGTAGTATATGCCTGTGTTCCAAAATCCAAACAAATTCAAAATCTGAAATGTTTCTGATCCTGAGCATTCTAGACAAAGGATCCTCAACCTGAATTCCTTCACCCCTCACTGTGCCACACTCACCTTCCCATCAGCGAGAGCAGCAATCACATTTCCAAGTGCTGAGAGTGATTTGTTGATGTTCTTGGCCTCATCCAGCACAGCTCCCTCAGCACCTGTTTTGCTCACCTGGAAGTGTTCAGTATTTTACGACCTGGCTCTCATTGTCTGTCATGTGATCATATAGTAATTTCCATCAATCCTTATATTCCTGATTCAAAATAATAATAGTTTCAAATGCTTTTACTTTTTTCAATCCTCCCTCATTTGGTATTAACTGTTTTAGCTTTTCTTTGATCTTGTATATAATTTGTACATGATTACATTAACTAACATAGAGGATTCAAAGATCACCTTTTCAGAACCAGCCAGATCCACCAGGTACAGCTTTCCTAAGAGTTTCTTCTGGTTCTCTATGTTTTCCTGCTTCACTTGAATCAGGAAAACACTGTGTGATCGAGAACTGTGCTCATTCATGTCTGCAGGGAGAAAGAGTGTGTTAGAGAATGTGGAGTGAGGCAGGACAGGGGGACTGCAAGTCAGTGTGTAGATCATTGAAGAACAAATGAATTCTTAAATAGATTATCACTATACTTTCTCTATGAATACTTTTTAAGAGGCTACAATACATGACAGAGGAAACTGTAATCATTAGTATATGCTTTGTTCCCTCATTATGATTTTTCAGATGCAATATAGATAATTAGTTGGATTTCTACAATGCATTTTCCAATTAGTGTTACAGAATGCTTCTTTAAATGCTGACCAGATTTATAAAAATGCCCTTGTAAACCGTAATAACTTTTACTAGAACCTGCTGGAAGTAATCAAGATGAGATGGTGAAATGTTTGAGAATACACGCCTCAATCTTACAGTACAATAGCAGCCTTAACACAAGAAGAAAACAGACCATGGCAGGGACAAATGAACTCTTGAACAGGAAATCTTTATATGTTCCTTATGGATACTTTCAAGAGGCTACAATACATGACAGAAAACTATAATCATTAGATGTTACGTTTTCTCATCATATCATAACATGAAATGATGAACGCAGCACATGGGAGGACTTACTGGTGACGGCGACATGCCTATTGGACTTGCCCAACTCAATCGTCTCAAACACTTCCTCTGGTGATGAGACGAACCTCTCCGTGGCTCCCTTGACAGACGGGACGCGGTTCTTGTCCTCATGCACCGACAGGTTGACTTTGGACACTGTGGAAGGTGTGAGGTTAGGAGAGTGATGCAATTAATAGTGGTTCATATGCTAGATATTCCTATATACTCCCACTGTTGTGACAGATAAGGTGAGGATGATCAAAATCCACTTGAGTCTTGGTTGTCATACTGGACTTACTGGTAACAAGTCAGATTCAGATATCTACTTTAACCCTTTCACTGTGACACAAAACAATTAGTAGCACTAGAAGTAATGTATGAAATCTTTATAAGCATCTACAAGAAAGTTAACAATGAAAAAGAATGTATTTTGGCATTTTTTTCCCAGTACAGAGATTGGATGTGGCTGTAGAACAAGTAAAGGTGTTTCAGAGTGATTGCTAATTAGGGAAAAGTGTACCAAGTGGCAGTCAAATGGTTAAGTTTCCTGCCAGAGCTCAATCCCAAGTGACTACCTCTAATAGCTGTGGGGGTGTGTGGCAACACTCAACTTCCCGCCGTATCACGGCGCGTGGGGGCTAGTGTTTATTCAGCCGGGACGGAGATAGGTTATCCCGTACCCTCTCTGTACACAGATACTTACCTTCAATAAACCTCGCCACGCTTCTCCTGCCTTTCCCTACTTCAGCCCTGACAATAGCCAATTCATCCTTCCTTCACATAAATCTCTCAATGACTACCTATTACAACCACTGCATCCTCCCTTTAGATAAAATACTCAATGTTGCTGTGACGCTACAAAGCTGCTCGTGATATCATTATCACCACCACCACCACCACCACCACCACCACCACCACCACCATAATGATCACCAGTACTAGCAGGATGCACACACTCACCATCCAGCAAGTCCCTGATCTTGTCCATGTAGATTTCAAAGTAAGACACCTTGATGTGGAACTCCAGCGCCTCCTCCATGTTGTAGATGTGGTTGAAGATATCATGCACGATTCTTGGGATGATACCTGGAGGGAGAAGAGGAGGAGGAGGAGGAGGAGGAGGAGGAGGAGGAGGAGGAGGAGGAGGAGGAGGAGGAGAAGGAGAAGGAGAAGGAGAAGGAGAAGGAGGAATAGGAGAAGGAGGAGGGGTTGAAAAGAAATAAAAAGAAATTAAAGCAGAGAAACAGAAGGAGAAAAGGAAAATTAGTGGGAGGAGAGAATGGGAACAAAGAAATAAAAAGAAAAGAAGGCAGAAGAGGAGGAGAAAAAGGAGGATAAGCAGAAGAAGGAGAAAGAAATTAAAATTAGACCTTGTTGGGGACAGTTTCCACTCTCAAAGGTACACAGCAGTTGCGCTCTCTCTCTCTCTCTCTCTCTCTCTCTCTCTCTCTCTCTCTCTCTCTCTCTCTCTCTCTCTCTCTCTCTCTCTCAGCTCTAAACAATATGCAGAACACAACAGGCACACAAATTTGCACCCTTGAGGCACAGTCTAATAAACCTGAGTGATGGGCTGCCACTGCTCACCAAAACCAGGGTCTCCAGACACACAAATTCTGAGTGAAGTAAGAGAGGAAAGCAGACGTGTGTTGATGTTTTTGCTTTGTTTGTGTATGTCTTATTAATCTATGTCTGTCTGTTGGTCTCTCTGTTTGCCTGCCTCTCTCTCTCTCTCTCTCTCTCTCTCTCTCTCTCTCTCTCTCTCTCTCTCTCTCTCTCTCATATGCCTAACTTTCACGTCTGACAGGGCCAAGTGTAATTAGGGTTCAGAGGTACACCAACTCATAATATGACCCTTCATGTTCATGTGGTTCGTGTTTCTACCTATGTAATTCTCTCTCTCTCTCTCTCTCTCTCTCTCTCTCTCTCTCTCTCTCTCTCTCTCTCTCTCTCTCTCTCTGTTTCATTGTTTTCAGTACTATTAATTAGTTTTATGAGAAAATTTGTGAATTTCAAGAGGCCAATAAAAGTATCAAGTATCTCTCTCTCTCTCTCTCTCTCTCTCTCTCTCTCTCTCTCTCTCTCTCTCTCTCTCTCTCTCTCTCTCTCAGTCTCACCCTGGTAGGTGGGGTCGCCCAGCTTGCCCTCCATTGTGTGGGTCTTGCCTGAGGAGGTCTGGCCATAGGCAAAGATGGTTCCATTGTATCCATTGAGTACATCTGGGGACAAAGAACAAAGTAAAGGTTAGCAGATTCTACTAAAACTGTATATCAAGAGAATTACATTAAAATCAAATATCAGGAGAGTTTTCAATTATTCATCAGGTACCCTTCTCCCAAATAATAAAAGTAACATATTAAGAAAAATAGGATGCTGAAAATATTAGAAATTATTAAATTGAAACAAAGAACAAATGAAAAATAAATATAAGCATGAAAACTTCTAAAAACAAAAATACTAAAACATTAAAATAACTCAGAATAATAAAAATAATCAAATTGGTATATAAATAAAACACAAAATAAACATTTCCATTTCCAACAATCCCTGATGGGTAGAAAATACAAATCATGGAGTGTTTATAAAGTTGCACACTGAGGGGCTGTCACTCACATTGCCAAATCTAATAAAGTTATATTCTCTGCAAGTAAATATATTTCCTTTATAACAACACAAAAAATATCCCTCTCCTCTCCCTCTTTTCTTTTCATTCTCCTCGTGCATTCCTTCTTTTTTTTTTCCTCTCTCTCTCTTGCTTCTCCTCCTATCCCTCCTCCTTCACTTACTCTTCCTTCCCTCCTATTCTTGTCCCCCTCCTACTCTCCCTTTCCTTTCCCATGTTGTCTCTCCACTTTCCCCTCCTCCATTCTTTTTTCTTTCTTTTTTTTCTCCCCCTGCTCCTCCTCCTCCTCCTTCTCCTTCTCTTTTCTTCTCTTTCTTTTTTTAACCCCCCCCTCTCTCTCTCTCTCTCTCTCTCTCTCTCTCTCTCTCTCTCTCTCTCTCTCTCTCTCTCTCTCTCTCTCTCTCTCTCTCCTTTATCCTCCTGTTCCTCTGTTTCTTCCTCCACTCTTCATTCCTCATCCTCCATCTCCTCCTTTTCTTCTTCCTTTTCCTCCCCCTTCTCTCTTTCCTCCTCATTATTCTCCATAAATACTGGGTCCAAAGGTCCTCAGGTCATAAAACACACCACAAAAAATAAAGGAAGGGGAATTGCTTGAGGCTTTTTGTGACCTTTGAAATACATACTTGAGCATTTCTCTTCCAGAAGGCAACTCTCATGAATGATCTCCCTTGGTCTGAGTCTCTGTTCTCCTTCACTTTTATTAAATCCACTAAAAAATATATGTGTGTATAATTTTTTTGTCTTTTTTCATCTTTTGTCTTTTTTCTAGTCAGGGTTTGTTGCCATGTATAAGTTTCCTTCAGTTGTTCCTGTCCCTTGCATCTTCCATCTTTTTTTTTTTGTGATCTAATTAAAGTGTCAGTTATCTTTCATAGTTTTCAATCCCAGTGTAATATATGAAGACTTACTTCTTTAAGATTCTATACATATACCTGTTTTCAGTTCCTGTTCTCCTTAACTTTTCCATACTTTACAGAAAAATATATGTGTGTATCAAATTTCCATGATCTAATTCAAATATCAGCTGCTATCCTTCATCATTTTCAATTCCAGTGTAATATATCAAGACATTTGTTTAGCATTCTATGCACATATCAGTTCTGCTTCACCATCTTTAATTCCAGTTAAAACCACATCATAAATCTTTTCTTCCTGATTCTATTTACACATCCTTGCTTCTAAGCTTCAGCAGATCTTTTCCAAAGTTTTTGGTTTCATAGTGTTTTGCTTTCTGCTTCTTATCTCCTTCTTAAGGTCAGTTCATTCCATTATGGTTTCTATTTCTTTACTTTTTCCTATGACTGGTTTCATCCTACTTTAATTTCTTCTTCTCATTCTCTCCTTCCTAAGATTTTGGTGTCATTCTATCTTATTTTTTTTCCAATGACTAAGCTCTAATTCTCTGATCCTAATTACATCACCAGTGTGACAGAAGTATATATGAGTATTAAGGTTTCTGTGTGTGTGTGTGTGTGTGTGTGTGTGTGTGTGTGTGTGTGTGTGTGTGTGTGTGTGTGTGTGTGTGTGTGTGATGGATAGCAGAGATTTCTCATAATAATTTATACTGTACACACACACACACACACACACACACACACACACACACACACACACACACACACACATGCAAACACACATGCAAACACACACACACACACACACACACACACACACACACACACACACACACACACACAGACATGTGTAGCTCCTGTTCACCTAGCAGCAAGTAGGTATGAGATGTAATCCGAGGGGTTGTGACCTCGCTGTCCCAATGTGTGGTGTGTAAGTGGTCTCATTCCTATGCAAAGATCGGTCACTATGAGCTCTGAGCTCTTTCTGTAGGGGAATGGCTGGCTGGATGACCAGAAGACGACTGTAGGTGAATCACACACACACACACACACACACACACACACACATGCACACTCCCATAAAGATTCTAAACAGGAAAATAGAAAAACAACTATTGACTTTGAATTTTCAATCTCCTGAAATCAACAAACATAAAAAAAAAAAAAAGAAAGAAAGAGAAAAAAAGAAACTGACTTATAAACATGAAAAAAATGTATCCACCTTATCTTTTTCAAAACTGTGGGCCATAACTGAAAGACTAAAAAAAAGAAAAACATACTAAAAACAAAAGAAAAAAGTGTACTGAGTTCCAAGCTTTTTCCTTTCATTTGATATCTTTCCATCCTGCTTTTACTGGAGAGAGGAAAGGGGAAATGTGAGGGGATGTGAGAGTGAAAGAAGGTGTATGAGAAAATAAAAAGGAGAAATTAAAGGGTGATGGGACTCTTAGGAGGGGGAGGTGCTATGTAAGGTGGCTTGTGTGAGGAGCTTAGGTGTGTAGATGGAAGGAAAGGTGATACTGAAGTAGGAGAAAGAGATGTGTGTGTGTGTGTGTGTGTGTGTGTGTGTGTGTGTGTGTGTGTGTGTGTGTGTGTGTGTGTGTGTGTGTGTGTGTGTGTGTGTGTGTTCTGTATTATATATGAGGCACTCAGGATGTAGAGATAAAGTTTGTGCTTGAACAAAATCATCAGGTTGTGCCTTCTACAAAAATTTTTCCTTATGTTCTCAATTTGGCAAAAAAAAACTCTATATCTTTGTAATTTGCATACATATTTTTACCAATACACCATTACTACTACTACTACTACTACTACTACTACTACTGTGTGTGTGTGGAATTAAGGTAATGGAGTAAGTGAAGCAAACATGTCAAGCCAAAACAAGAAAAAGGTGATGTGATTGGAGTGAATGAAAAGTAAAGTGAATGTGAAGTGAGGAGGCCATGGCAGAAGCGGAAGAAAACTGGAGTATGGCTGAAGTGGGCTGAGGAGGGAAGAGTGAGGGGCTGATGTGTGGTGAAAGAATTGGAGGAGGAGGAGGAGGAGGAGGAGGAGGAGGAGGAGGAGGAGGAGGAGGAGGAGGAGGAGGAGGAGGAGGAGGAGGAGGAGAGTGTGGTAGAGGTGGTGGACACTGGTTGGGAGGGTCTATTGGAAGAAGTAAGGAATTGTGAGGGAAGCTTGGGGTGGGTGTGATGGAAATAGTGAAACTCATAGTGGCTTGACGTGTGGGGGAAAAAATAGTGGAAGAAATAAGAAGCAGTAAACTGGCTTGTAAATGAAGAAGAAAAAAAAAAACAAAAAACAGAGTGACTGGTTGTGATGTGGCATAAGAAATAATGAAAAAATACCACATTGATAGGTTAGAATGAGGCTGGTTGTGGTGTGACAAAGGAAATATAAAACAATGGGTTGTTTTGCGGTGTGGTGGCAAAAATAAGGAGTGGTGTTGGGTTGGGTTGGGGTGTGGTAGGTTATTGAATGTTCTGCTTTAAGGGAGTGCAGGAGCTATGTAACAGAGGACAAGGAGGGGGAATTGTAAGGGCTGGCTGACCTACAGGTGTGTCCTTGCTCCAACATGGCAATAATACAAAGAGTGTTGATGGTGGTGGAGGAAAATAAAAGGATATATCAATACTGCATCATTCATTACAGCTACTACTACTACTACTACTACTACTACTACTACTACTACTATTACTACTACTACTACTAATAATAATAATAACACTACTACTACTACTACTACTACCACCACCATCACTACTACTACTACTACTACTAGTAATACTACTGTTGTTGCTGGTGCTGGTGCTGCTGCTGCTAGTAGTAGTAGTAGTAGTAATAATAATAATAATAATAATAATAATAATAATAATAATAATAATAATAATAATAATAATAATAATAATAATGACAATTTCCTTAGTACTGTAATAATAGTAGTAGTAGTAGTAGTAGTAGTAGTAGAGGAATGAGTAAGAATCACTTAAGAAAAATCCAGAAAGAAAACACAGAACCTGCATTTCAGTACGTTATTTCAGTATGTTCAGATGTTATCAATCACTGTCATAATCAGACCACACACACACACACACACACACACACACGGATCTACAGTGGTTCATTAAACACAGGTGACTGATGGATACTGATGCGCAATTTTCGCTGCGTTCTGAAAGTCTACGCTGTTTACACCTCATATTTCAATATATGGGGCAGGGACTTTTCACATCCCTTCTTATCCTTGTATATTTCGCTGACTTTTTGAACTTACGGTCTCTCTCTCTCTCTCTCTCTCTCTCTCTCTCTCTCTCTCTCTCTCTCTCTCTCTCTCTCTCTCTCTCTCTCTCTCTGTATGTGTGTGTTTGCATATTACGGAGAACATTTCCACTGCGACACATTAATATTATCTTTACGACACTTTCTTGTTCCCCACCGAGACCATGAATATGAAAGAAAAATATATACGTTCTAGTTATGACGAGAGTAAAGGGAGGAAGAGAAACAATGGTAACATTAATACAGTTATGGAGATTAAAGATAAAAGGAGGTCGGTTAAAAAAGGGGAGGGAGAAGGATAACACAAAGACAGATGGAAAAAGAAAACAAAATGAAGAAGTAAAGATTAAAGGAAGTAAAGGGATAAAGAAAATTATAGCAATTATAATACGATAAAGACAAAATGAATAAGATAAATAGAGAAAGGGGTAAAAGCATCTCAGAGAAAGATGGAAAAGAGAGGGAAACGAAGAGGTAAAGGTTAAAGGAAACAAAGAACAAGAAAAAAGCTGACAAAATTGATAATAATACAAAGAATAAGGATAACAATAATAATGAAACAAAAAAAAACAGTAATGACGACTGAAGGGAAGATAAAAAAAAAGGGGAAGAAAGAAGTGAGAAATAAAAGTATTCATCTAATCAGAGAGAGGGATGAAATTGTAAATGGTAAATAATTAGGATATGAGGAAGAAAATAAAAATAGAAGGGGATGGACAAATTCAAAGGAACATAACAAAGAAAAAGAGACGACGAGGGTAAAGATGCAAATATTCATCCCATTTATTAAACAGAAAGAATATATATATATATATATATATATATATATATATATATATATATATATATATATATACGAGGTGTGTCATTAAAGTTCCAGGACTGGTGCCACACAAGTTTTATTTCACATCCAGGCTACAAACTATAGGTTATCTCCTTCGAAGTAATCCCCCTGGCACCGCATGCACTTGTCCATCCTTCTCTGCCAGGCTTGCATGCACTGCTGGAAGGATTCTTGCGGGATGCTCCTCAGCTCCGTCGTCACGGCCTTTTTGATGTCGTCCGCATCATCAAAACGGGTCCCCATCATGACCTCCTTGAGCTTGGGGAAGAGGAAGAAGTCGCACGGAGCGAGGTCAGGTGAGTAGGGCGGTTGCTCCAGCACGGGCGATGTTCTTCTTGGCCAAGAACTCTCTGATGCTCAGGGCATTGTGAGCAGGCGCATTGTCGTGGTGAAGCAGCCACGAGTTGCCCTGCCACAACTCCCGCCTCTTCTCGCGCACTGCACGAAGCAGACGCCGCAGTACTTCTTTGTACACATGTTGGTTGACTGTCTGGCCCTGTGGCAAGAACTCGCAGTGGACGATGCCCCTCACATCGAAGAAAGCGATCAACATGACCTTGAAGCTGGACCTGGACTGCCTTGCTTTCTTCGGCCGTGGCGACGCCGGACTCTTCCATTGAAGGCTCTGGCGTTTGGTCTCCGGGTCGTACTCAAATACCCAGGACTCATCGCCGGTGATGACTCTCCTGAGCAAGTCTGGTTCAGTTTCCAGACGCTCGAGGATGTCCTGACACACCTGCATGCGTCGTCCCTTCTGGTCATCGTTCAGGAGTCTCGGCACCATCTTCGCACAGACTTTCCGCATGCCCAGATCTTCAGTGATAATCTTCCACACGCTGTTGTGGTTCATGCCAAGCTCATCTGCGATCTTTCGAACAGTCAACCGACGATCGTCACGCACCATCTGCTTGACACGCTCAACATTGGCCTCATTCCTGCTCGTTGAGGGTCTTCCACTCCTGGGGTCATCTTCCACGTCCTCCCGGCCCTCTTTGAACCTCTTGCACCACTCAAAAACACGTGAGCGTGACATTGTCTCATCCCCGTACACTTTTTGCAGCATACCCAGTGCTTCTGACGGCGTTTTCCCCAACTGCACCAAAAACTTCAAGTTTGTTCGCTGTTCAGCGCTCATTGTTAAACGACCTGCAACAGAGGACATGATTTTAAAAGCACGTAAGAAAAAGATTAGTGACTGTAGAGGGTTGGGAGCGCAGTTGTATACTCCAGAAGGATTACTTTGAAGGGGAAATATGGTGGTTTGTGGCTTGGGTTTGAAATTCATCTTTTAGGACACCAGTCCTGGAACTTTAATGACACACCTCGTATATATATATATATATATATATATATATATATATATATATATATATATATATAAACCTAACATAAAGAAAACGGTACCAATAATCATAAACAATAAACAAAAACACTTACCTCATTAACAAGAAAGTAAAAATATTCACCTAATTAATAAAAAAAAACTATTCAATTTATAAAAGAAAAAAAAATATTCATCCTAATCATTAAAATATAGCAAATAGCAGAAAGAAACACCAAAACTAGGAGAGAAACAAAGGAGCGTGGACACAAGACAAACAACAACAGTAATGTAACAGCACACGGACGCGGAATGTTTAAGCAGGAGATAAAAGACGCATGAGAAATGTTTCGTGTAAGTAAATCCTCGTGTTTCCCTTGCGTGTCTTTACACAGTCTGAGTCAACAACAAGGAATTTTCCCTCCTGCATTATGCTTTTCTTCAGCCTCCCCTTCCGTTTTCCTTCATTATCCAGCGACGGGGATTTTCTTTGCCCAAAGCATTTTCCATTGACGGTTTTTCTTAAGGGCATGATTAATTTCAAAAGTTTTCCAGGAATTATTAAAGTAAGGGAAACTGAATGTCTTTTTTTTTTTTTTCATTTTTCGTATTGGTTGTTTTTACATCGTTATATATTTCCAAAGATTTCCGTGAATAAAAAAAAAAAAGTCAGGGAATATAAATGTGTTATACTGAGTCTTTTCCGCATCATTATGTACTTCACGAACCTTCCGGGAATCAAAAAGCAAGGGAACAAGAATGCATTTTCTAAAGAGATTTACTTAAAATATGCATTTTCTTTATATTAATTAAGATAAAGTAACACACAAATAAATACAAGGAATGACACAGTGTGACTCTTCTTAATTTATACAACTAGACAAATGATGAACACCTTCCGTCCTGTACATTCCATACAACATTATTTACTTCAAGAGTTTACCGGAAATTAGAGTACGAGGGGAAAAAATAAGGTTAGGTAAGATGCCGTGACCTAAATCCCTCTACAGCACAAGACAAACGACAACCAACTTTAGTAGTCTCCAGTTTCTACTCATTAATTTATCTTACAGCTCTTCCAGGAATTAGAGGAAGAGCATAAAAATTTATGTACACATGTAAAATTAAATGAGTGTGACATTTCAATCCTCTGACTAAAAACAATTGACGACAGTCCTCCGTTTCTGTCCCTCTTTACGCCATTATTCACCTCAAAAGTTTTTCCGGAAATTAAAAAAAGAAAAAAAAAACGTAGTCTAATAGGAGAGTATGATATATGATGCTTTATTAAAAAAATGACAACTATCTCCCATCTTCTCTCTGTTTCAAATCATAATCAATTTTGAAAGTTTGCCATAGTCTAAAAATAAGGAAATGAAGAAAACAAAACACAGAAAAAAGTTAAATGAGACAGCATGATGTATGCTCCTCTACGAGTATACCGTATACAAACTAAGGTTGTTTATCTTCCCTCTTCCCCAACCTTTCTCGCGCACAGAACAGTAACAGTATTCTATTATTCACTCTAATCCAGTCAGCAGCAACGACAGAAACAAAACATTATTTTCTCCATCTCCACATATTAAAAGGCAACAGCAGCAACGAAAACAGTACTTCACTTCCATCCTTAGCAAAAACAGCAGGAAAAACAGTATTTCCTCTACGTTACTGACATAATATACAGCAACAGCAGCAGCAAACCAACCTTTCACTAACATCCTCACAAATTTAATAGCAGCAGCAGCAACAGGAAAAAAAAAAAAAAAAAAGAATTTTCCTCCATCTATGACAAAATTAATAAGAATAACAGTAACAAAAGACAACATATCTCCTTTATTTTTCTTACAGCTGAGAGCAGTAGTAGAGGCACCACCACCACCACCACCAACAACAACAACAACACCAACACCAACAACAACATCATCAACAACATCATCATCATCATCAACAATAACAACATTTCTTCCCCATTCTCACACAGCTAACAAGAACCACGCAGTCTAAAAAGCACCAACAACAATTTCTCTTTTCCTTTTTTCCTTTCCACTTCACACCAACAGTAACAACAGCAGCGTAACAATAATTCCTCCACGGCCATTATCTAATTTCTTCCCACCAACGTCTTGAACTTCCGCGACTTTCTCTGTCATGTTTCTGGGCTTGAGTTTAGCGGTCGAGCGTCGCCTCACTTAGCGCTTCTTCACCGCCCTTCACTGGAGGGCC